>NW_028123467.1:0-401683 GCF_965194805.1 Balaenoptera borealis | reverse complement strand
AGCGTAGCAAGGCTCCCATTTCTCCATGGCCTGTCCTGCATTTCTGGTTTTGACACTTTATTCAGCATGGCCCTTTTGACCGATGGGAAGCGAGACTTCTTTGTAGCGCTGATTTGCCTTTCCAGGTTGCTTGGTTGGCCAAAAAGGGCGTATGCGTTTTTTCCTGAATATATTCAGGAAAAAACGCATACGCCCTTTTTGGCCAAGGGCATCATTGTCGAGGTTTTGCCGCTTTTCCTGTGCTTTAAAGGCGATTCGAATCTACCTCCTGAAATCGGTTTCCTGCAATTCTGCCTTGCTTTCAAATCGTCTTCGTTGCCTTCCCTCCATATATTTGTGGACGAGAGTTATCATTTCTAACTCTGCAGGTTTGTGAATTGCAGTGCCCCTGAGCTCCATTTTTCAACTCGCTTTCTTGGGAGCTGGCCGCAAAAGCGCAGGATTGCTTCAGGCCCTATTCTGGCTCCGGGCGGCAGGCTGAGCCTGTGGTTAATTCTTCTTCCTGATGGGAAAATAGAGTGACTTGTGCCTGTCCCAACACCTAAAGCTAGTCTCTCATTGGTTCCCCCTCTTCCCGTTCATCCTCAGGACAAATTGCAACGTGTACGGAACAGGAGGTTAAAGGTGTTGATTCTCCCAGGAGGGAGATTGCTAGTAAAGCGGCTGGAATGGCGAACCGGAGCACAAGGAGATGAGAAATGAGGTGCGTTTTAGAAACCTTTCCCGGTCACACGGTGTACCATCTTCTGGGTTTCTCGTGCATGTTTTCGATGTAGGAAGATGCCCTTGAACCTGGAGATTTGGGACCCATTGGATGGGTACCACGCCGTATTACTTTAAAGGGTCTGCGTTTGCTCACCCAACCTCACCAAACCTCTCAGCCCCAAGAGTGTCCACCCTTATGTCTCAGTCATCTGTGGGTCTAGATATGGTCAATCCAGGTGGCATCGCAGCCCCTGAAC
Source organism: Balaenoptera borealis (assembly GCF_965194805.1). NCBI lineage: Eukaryota > Metazoa > Chordata > Mammalia > Artiodactyla > Balaenopteridae > Balaenoptera > Balaenoptera borealis. The sequence continues at coordinate 400,721 of NW_028123467.1, read as the reverse complement.
GAATTTTGTAAGAATTTCTCTCTCTTTCACTGTCTTTGTTTCACGGGTCTTTAAAAGTAATTGATTTTTATAATGGGGTTTAGCTGCTTTGCACTGCTGTGTTTATGCCGCTTTCCACCCACTTGACTCACTTACAGAGAGATATCAATACATAGGTTTTAAGATTCTTACTAGTCAGATATATTCTTGGGCGGTGAATAGGGGGCGTTGAGTCCAGTTCACTGAGCAAGGAGTAGGTCTTGTCTATTACATATTGGGTTTATGGAACGGTATCTGAGCTAATTTGAAACCCTTGTTTTATGCATCACCCCACCTCACCTTTCCCGTTAAGCAGCCATAGTGTGTTTTCTAAACGTGCGACTCTGTTCTGTTTTGTAATTCAGTTCAAGGGTAGCGGTTTTTACATTCCCTCTGTAAGTGATATCTTATGATAAGTGTCTTTTTCTGTGTGACTTATTTCACTTAGAATCGTCGTACCTAAATCCACTCATCATGCTGCTCCTAGCCTTATGACGTTGATTTCATGGCTGAGTGATATTCCATTGTACATAAGGACCACAACTTCTTTATCCATTCTTCTCTTTCCTGGGATGTTTAAGGTGTAACGAAGTGGAGGTTCTTGTCAACAGAGCAGCCCTAAACTTTGGGGTGCCTGTGTCTTGCTGATTTTTAGTTTTCCCAATTTATACGCCCATGAGTGGAAGTGCCCTATGCTCTCTAAGCTGAGATTTTTAGATGTTTCAGGACACACCGTACACTTCTCCAGAGTGGCTGTTGGCAATTTACAGCCCGCCCATCAGCGTAGCAAGGCTCCCATTTCTCCATGGCCTGTCCTGCATTTCTGGTTTTGACACTTTATTCAGCATGGCCCTTTTGACCGATGGGAAGCGAGACTTCTTTGTAGCGCTGATTTGCCTTTCCAGGTTGCTTGGTTGGCCAAAAAGGGCGTATGCGTTTTTTCCTGAATATATTCAGGAAAAAACGCATACGCCCTTTTTGGCCAAGGGCATCATTGTCGAGGTTTTGCCGCTTTTCCTGTGCTTTAAAGGCGATTCGAATCTACCTCCTGAAATCGGTTTCCTGCAATTCTGCCTTGCTTTCAAATCCTCTTCGTTGCCTTCCCTCCATATATTTGTGGACGAGAGTTATCATTTCTAACTCTGCAGGTTTGTGAATTGCAGTGCCCCTGAGCTCCATTTTTCAACTCGCTTTCTTGGGAGCTGGCCGCAAAAGCGCAGGATTGCTTCAGGCCCTATTCTGGCTCCGGGTGGCAGGCTGAGCCTGTGGTTAATTCTGCTTCCTGATGGGAAAATAGAGTGACCTGTGCCTGTCCCAACACCTAGAGCTAGTCTCTCATTGGTTCCCCCTCTTCCCGTTCATCCTCAGGACAAATTGCAACGTGTTCGGAACAGGAGGTTAAAGGTGCTGATTCTCCAAGGAGGGAGATTGCTAGTAAAGCGGCTGGAATGGCGAACCGGAGCACAAGGAGATGAGAAATGAGGTGCGTTTTAGAAACCTTTCCCGGTCACACGGTGTACCATCTTCTGGGTTTCTCGTGCATGTTTTCGACGTAGGACGATGCCCTTGAACCTGGAGATTTGGGACCCATGGGATGGGTACCACGCCGTATTACTTTAAAGGGTCTGCGTTAGCTCACCCAACCTCACCAAACCTCTCAGCCCCAAGAGTGTCCACCCTTATGTCTCAATCAGCTGTGGTTCTAGATATGGTCATTCCAGGTGGCATCGCAGCCCCTGAACGAATTTTGTAAGAATTTATCTCTCTTTCACTGTCTTTGTTTGACGGGTTTTTAAAAGTAATTGATTTTTATAATGGGGTTTAGCTGCTTTGCACTGCTGTGTTTATGCCGCTTTACACCCACTTGACTCACTTACAGAGAGATATCAATACATAGGTTTTAAGATTCTTACTAGTCAGATATATTCTTGGGCGGTGAATAGGGGGCGTTGAGTCCAGTTCACGGAGCAAGGAGTAGGTCTTGTCTATTACATATTGGGTTTATGGAACGGTATCTGAGCTAATTTGAAACCCTTGTTTTATGCATCACCCCACCTCACCTTTCCCGTTAAGCAGCCATAGTGTGTTTTCTAAACGTGCGACTCTGTTCTGTTTTGTAATTCAGTTCAAGGGTAGCGGTTTTTACATTCTCTCTGTAAGTGATATCTTATGATAAGTGTCTTTTTCTGTGTGACTTATTTCACTTAGAATCGTCGTACCTAAATCCACTCATCATGCTGCTCCTAGCCTTATGACGTTGATTTCATGGCTGAGTGATATTCCATTGTACATAAGGACCACAACTTCTTTATCCATTCTTCTCTTTCCTGGGATGTTTAAGGTGTAACGAAGTGGAGGTTCTTGTCAACAGAGCAGCCCTAAACTTTGGGGTGCCTGTGTCTTGCTGATTTTTAGTTTTCCCAATTTATACGCCCATGAGTGGAAGTGCCCTATGCTCTCTAAGCTGAGTTTTTTAGATGTTTCAGGACACACCGTACACTTCTCCAGAGTGGCTGTTGGCAATTTACAGCCCGCCCATCAGCGTAGCAAGGCTCCCATTTCTCCATGGCCTGTCCTGCATTTCTGGTTTTGACACTTTATTCAGCATGGCCCTTTTGACCGATGGGAAGCGAGACTTCTTTGTAGCGCTGATTTGCCTTTCCAGGTTGCTTGGTTGGCCAAAAAGGGCGTATGCGTTTTTTCCTGAATATATTCAGGAAAAAACGCATACGCCCTTTTTGGCCAAGGGCATCATTGTCGAGGTTTTGCCGCTTTTCCTGTGCTTTAAAGGCGATTCGAATCTACCTCCTGAAATTTGTTTCCTGCAATTCTGCCTTGCTTTCAAATCCTCATCGTTGCCTTCCTTCCATATATTTGTGGACGAGAGTTATCATTTCTACCTCTGCAGGTTTGTGAATTGCAGTGCCCCTGAGCTCCATTTTTTACCTCGCTTTCTTGGGAGCTGGCCGCAAAAGCGCAGGATTGCTTCAGGCCCTATTCTGGCTCCGGGCGGCAGGCTGAGCCTGTGGTTAATTCTTCTTCCTGATGGGAAAATAGAGTGACCTGTGCCTGTCCCAACACCTAGAGCTAGTCTCTCATTGGTTCCCCCTCTTCCCGTTCATCCTCAGGACAAATTGCAACGTGTACGGAACAGGAGGTTAAAGGTGCTGATTCTCCAAGGAGGGAGATTGCTAGTAAAGCGGCTGGAATGGCGAACCGGAGCACAAGGAGATGAGAAATGAGGTGCGTTTTAGAAACCTTTCCCGGTAACACGGTGTACCATCTTCTGGGTTGCTCGTGCATGTTTTCGACGTAGGAAGATGCCCTGGAACCTGGAGATTTGGGACCAATGGGATGGGTACCACGCCGTATTACTTTAAAGGGTCTGCGTTAGCTCACCCAACCTCACCAAACCTCTCAGCCCCAAGAGTGTCCACCCTTATGTCTCAATCAGCTGTGGGTCTAGATATGGTCAATCCAGGTGGCATCGCAGCCCCTGAACGAATTTTGTAAGAATTTATCTCTCTTTCACTGTCTTTGTTTCACGGGTCTTTAAAAGTAATTGATTTTTATAATGGGGTTTAGCTGCTTTGCACTGCTGTGTTTATGCCGCTTTACACCCACTTGACTCACTTACAGAGAGATATCAATACATAGGTTTTAAGATTCTTACTAGTCAGATATATTCTTGGGCGGTGAATAGGGGGCGTTGAGTCCAGTTCACTGAGCAAGGAGTAGGTCTTGTCTATTACATATTGGGTTTATGGAACGGTATCTGAGCTAATTTGAAACCCTTGTTTTATGCATCACCCCACCTCACCTTTCCCGTTAAGCAGCCATAGTGTGTTTTCTAAACGTGCGACTCTGTTCTGTTTTGTAATTCAGTTCAAGGGTAGCGGTTTTTACATTCTCTCTGTAAGTGATATCTTATGATCAGTGTCTTTTTCTGTGTGACTTATTTCACTTAGAATCGTCGTACCTAAATCCACTCATCATGCTGCTCCTAGCCTTATGACGTTGATTTCATGGCTGAGTGATATTCCATTGTACCTAAGGACCACAACTTCTTTATCCATTCTTCTCTTTCCTGGGATGTTTAAGGTGTAACGAAGTGGAGGTTCTTGTCAACAGAGCAGCCCTAAACTTTGGGGTGCCTGTGTCTTGCTGATTTTTAGTTTTCCCAATTTATACGCCCATGAGTGGAAGTGCCCTATGCTCTCTAAGCTGAGTTTTTTAGATGTTTCAGGACACACCGTACACTTCTCCAGAGTGGCTGTTGGCAATTTACAGCCCGCCCATCAGCGTAGCAAGGCTCCCATTTCTCCATGGCCTGTCCTGCATTTCTGGTTTTGACACTTTATTCAGCATGGCCCTTTTGACCGATGGGAAGCGAGACTTCTTTGTAGCGCTGATTTGCCTTTCCAGGTTGCTTGGTTGGCCAAAAAGGGCGTATGCGTTTTTTCCTGAATATATTCAGGAAAAAACGCATACGCCCTTTTTAGCCAAGGGCATCATTGTCGAGGTTTTGCCGCTTTTCCTGTGCTTTAAAGGCGATTCGAATCTACCTCCTGAAATTTGTTTCCTGCAATTCTGCCTTGCTTTCAAATCCTCATCGTTGCCTTCCTTCCATATATTTGTGGACGAGAGTTATCATTTCTACCTCTGCAGGTTTGTGAATTGCAGTGCCCCTGAGCTCCATTTTTTAACTCGCTTTCTTGGGAGCTGGCCGCAAAAGCGCAGGATTGCTTCAGGCCCTATTCTGGCTCCGGGCGGCAGGCTGAGCCTGTGGTTAATTCTTCTTCCTGATGGGAAAATAGAGTGACTTGTGCCTGTCCCAACACCTAGAGCTAGTCTCTCATTGGTTCCCCCTCTTCCCGTTCATCCTCAGGACAAATTGCAACGTGTACGGAACAGGAGGTTAAAGGTGTTGATTCTCCCAGGAGGGAGATTGCTAGTAAAGCGGCTGGAATGGCGAACCGGAGCACAAGGAGATGAGAAATGAGGTGCGTTTTAGAAACCTTTCCCGGTCACACGGTGTACCATCTTCTGGGTTTCTCGTGCATGTTTTCGATGTAGGAAGATGCCCTTGAACCTGGAGATTTGGGACCCATTGGATGGGTACCACGCCGTATTACTTTAAAGGGTCTGCGTTTGCTCACCCAACCTCACCAAACCTCTCAGCCCCAAGAGTGTCCACCCTTATGTCTCAGTCATCTGTGGGTCTAGATATGGTCAATCCAGGTGGCATCGCAGCCCCTGAACGAATTTTGTAAGAATTTCTCTCTCTTTCACTGTCTTTGTTTCACGGGTCTTTAAAAGTAATTGATTTTTATAATGGGGTTTAGCTGCTTTGCACTGCTGTGTTTATGCCGCTTTACACCCACTTGACTCACTTACAGAGAGATATCAATACATAGGTTTTAAGATTCTTACTAGTCAGATATATTCTTGGGTGGTGAATAGGGGGCGTTGAGTCCAGTTCACTGAGCAAGGAGTAGGTCTTGTCTATTACATATTGGGTTTATGGAACGGTATCTGAGCTAATTTGAAACCCTTGTTTTATGCATCACCCCACCTCACCTTTCCCGTTAAGCAGCCATAGTGTGTTTTCTAAACGTGCGACTCTGTTCTGTTTTGTAATTCAGTTCAAGGGTAGCGGTTTTTACATTCCCTCTGTAAGTGATATCTTATGATAAGTGTCTTTTTCTGTGTGACTTATTTCACTTAGAATCGTCGTACCTAAATCCACTCATCATGCTGCTCCTAGCCTTATGACGTTGATTTCATGGCTGAGTGATATTCCATTGTACATAAGGACCACAACTTCTTTATCCATTCTTCTCTTTCCTGGGATGTTTAAGGTGTAACGAAGTGGAGGTTCTTGTCAACAGAGCAGCCCTAAACTTTGGGGTGCCTGTGTCTTGCTGATTTTTAGTTTTCCCAATTTATACGCCCATGAGTGGAAGTGCCCTATGCTCTCTAAGCTGAGATTTTTAGATGTTTCAGGACACACCGTACACTTCTCCAGAGTGGCTGTTGGCAATTTACAGCCCGCCCATCAGCGTAGCAAGGCTCCCATTTCTCCATGGCCTGTCCTGCATTTCTGGTTTTGACACTTTATTCAGCATGGCCCTTTTGACCGATGGGAAGCGAGACTTCTTTGTAGCGCTGATTTGCCTTTCCAGGTTGCTTGGTTGGCCAAAAAGGGCGTATGCGTTTTTTCCTGAATATATTCAGGAAAAAACGCATACGCCCTTTTTGGCCAAGGGCATCATTGTCGAGGTTTTGCCGCTTTTCCTGTGCTTTAAAGGCGATTCGAATCTACCTCCTGAAATCGGTTTCCTGCAATTCTGCCTTGCTTTCAAATCCTCTTCGTAGCCTTCCCTCCATATATTTGTGGACGAGAGTTATCATTTCTAACTCTGCAGGTTTGTGAATTGCAGTGCCCCTGAGCTCCATTTTTCAACTCGCTTTCTTGGGAGCTGGCCGCAAAAGCGCAGGATTGCTTCAGGCCCTATTCTGGCTCCGGGCGGCAGGCTGAGCCTGTGGTTAATTCTGCTACCTGATGGGAAAATAGAGTGACCTGTGCCTGTCCCAACACCTAGAGCTTGTCTGTCAATGGTTCCCCCTCTTCCCGTTCATCCTCAGGACAAATTGCAACGTGTACGGAACAGGAGGTTAAAGGTGCTGATTCTCCAAGGAGGGAGATTGCTAGTAAAGCGGCTGGAATGGCGAAACGGAGCACAAGGAGATGAGAAATGAGGTGCGTTTTAGAAACCTTTCCCGGTCACACGGTGTACCATCTTCTGTGTTTCTCGTGCGTGTTTTCGACGTAGGAAGATGCCCTTGACCCTGGAGATTTGGGACCCATGGGATGGGTACCACGCCGTATTACTTTAAAGGGTCTGCGTTTGCTCACCCAACCTCACCAAACCTCTCAGCCCCAAGAGTGTCCGCCCTTATGTCTCAGTCATCTGTGGGTCTAGATATGGTCAATCCAGCTGGCATCGCAGCACCTGAACGAATTTTGTAAGAATTTCTCTCTCTTTCACTGTCTTTGTTTCACGGGTTTTTAAAAGTAATTGATATTTATAATGGGGTTTAGCTGCTTTGCACTGCTGTGTTTATGCCGCTTTACACCTACTTGACTCACTTACAGAGAGATATCACTACATAGGTTTTAAGATTCTTACTAGTCAGATATATTCTTGGGCGGTGAATAGGGGTTGTTGAGTCCAGTTCACTGAGCAAGGAGTAGGTCTTGTCTATTACATATTGGGTTTATGGAACGGTATCTGAGCTAATTTGAAACCCTTGTTTTATGCATCACCCCACCTCACCTTTCCCGTTAAGCAGCCATAGTGTGTTTTCTAAACGTGCGACTCTGTTCTGTTTTGTAATTCAGTTCAAGGGTAGCGGTTTTTACATTCTCTCTGTAAGTGATATCTTATGATAAGTGTCTTTTTCTGTGTGACTTATTTCACTTAGAATCGTCGTACCTAAATCCACTCATCATGCTGCTCCTAGCCTTATGACGTTGATTTCATGGCTGAGTGATATTCCATTGTACATAAGGACCACAACTTCTTTATCCATTCTTCTCTTTCCTGGGATGTTTAAGGTGTAACGAAGTGGAGGTTCTTGTCAACAGAGCAGCCCTAAACTTTGGGGTGCCTGTGTCTTGCTGGTTTTTAGTTTTCCCAATTTATACGCCCATGAGTGGAAGTGCCCTATGCTCTCTAAGCTGAGTTTTTTAGATGTTTCAGGACACACCGTACACTTCTCCAGAGTGGCTGTTGGCAATTTACAGCCCGCCCATCAGCGTAGCAAGGCTCCCATTTCTCCATGGCCTGTCCTGCATTTCTGGTTTTGACACTTTATTCAGCATGGCCCTTTTGACCGATGGGAAGCGAGACTTCTTTGTAGCGCTGATTTGCCTTTCCAGGTTGCTTGGTTGGCCAAAAAGGGCGTAGGCGTTTTTTCCTGAATATATTCAGGAAAAAACGCATACGCCCTTTTTGGCCAAGGGCATCATTGTCGAGGTTTTGCCGCTTTTCCTGTGCTTTAAAGGCGATTCGAATCTACCTCCTGAAATTTGTTTCCTGCAATTCTGCCTTGCTTTCAAATCCTCATCGTTGCCTTCCTTCCATATATTTGTGGACGAGAGTTATCATTTCTACCTCTGCAGGTTTGTGAATTGCAGTGCCCCTGAGCTCCATTTTTTAACTCGCTTTCTTGGGAGCTGGCCGCAAAAGCGCAGGATTGCTTCAGGCCCTATTCTGGCTCCGGGCGGCAGGCTGAGCCTGTGGTTAATTCTTCTTCCTGATGGGAAAATAGAGTGACTTGTGCCTGTCCCAACACCTAGAGCTAGTCTCTCATTGGTTCCCCCTCTTCCCGTTCATCCTCAGGACAAATTGCAACGTGTACGGAACAGGAGGTTAAAGGTGTTGATTCTCCCAGGAGGGAGATTGCTAGTAAAGCGGCTGGAATGGCGAACCGGAGCACAAGGAGATGAGAAATGAGGTGCGTTTTAGAAACCTTTCCCGGTCACACGGTGTACCATCTTCTGGGTTTCTCGTGCATGTTTTCGATGTAGGAAGATGCCCTTGAACCTGGAGATTTGGGACCCATTGGATGGGTACCACGCCGTATTACTTTAAAGGGTCTGCGTTTGCTCACCCAACCTCACCAAACCTCTCAGCCCCAAGAGTGTCCACCCTTATGTCTCAGTCATCTGTGGGTCTAGATATGGTCAATCCAGGTGGCATCGCAGCCCCTGAACGAATTTTGTAAGAATTTCTCTCTCTTTCACTGTCTTTGTTTCACGGGTCTTTAAAAGTAATTGATTTTTATAATGGGGTTTAGCTGCTTTGCACTGCTGTGTTTATGCCGCTTTACACCCACTTGAATCACTTACAGAGAGATATCAATACATAGGTTTTAAGATTCTTACTAGTCAGATATATTCTTGGGCGGTGAATAGGGGGCGTTGAGTCCAGTTCACTGAGCAAGGAGTAGGTCTTGTCTATTACATATTGGGTTTATGGAACGGTATCTGAGCTAATTTGAAACCCTTGTTTTATGCATCACCCCACCTCACCTTTCCCGTTAAGCAGCCATAGTGTGTTTTGTAAACGTGCGACTCTGTTCTGTTTTGTAATTCAGTTCAAGGGTAGCGGTTTTTACATTCCCTCTGTAAGTGATATCTTATGATAAGTGTCTTTTTCTGTGTGACTTATTTCACTTAGAATCGTCGTACCTAAATCCACTCATCATGCTGCTCCTAGCCTTATGACGTTGATTTCATGGCTGAGTGATATTCCATTGTACATAAGGACCACAACTTCTTTATCCATTCTTCTCTTTCCTGGGATGTTTAAGGTGTAACGAAGTGGAGGTTCTTGTCAACAGAGCAGCCCTAAACTTTGGGGTGCCTGTGTCTTGCTGATTTTTAGTTTTCCCAATTTATACGCCCATGAGTGGAAGTGCCCTATGCTCTCTAAGCTGAGATTTTTAGATGTTTCAGGACACACCGTACACTTCTCCAGAGTGGCTGTTGGCAATTTACAGCCCGCCCATCAGCGTAGCAAGGCTCCCATTTCTCCATGGCCTGTCCTGCATTTCTGGTTTTGACACTTTATTCAGCATGGCCCTTTTGACCGATGGGAAGCGAGACTTCTTTGTAGCGCTGATTTGCCTTTCCAGGTTGCTTGGTTGGCCAAAAAGGGCGTATGCGTTTTTTCCTGAATATATTCAGGAAAAAACGCATACGCCCTTTTTGGCCAAGGGCATCATTGTCGAGGTTTTGCCGCTTTTCCTGTGCTTTAAAGGCGATTCGAATCTACCTCCTGAAATCGGTTTCCTGCAATTCTGCCTTGCTTTCAAATCCTCTTCGTAGCCTTCCCTCCATATATTTGTGGACGAGAGTTATCATTTCTAACTCTGCAGGTTTGTGAATTGCAGTGCCCCTGAGCTCCATTTTTCAACTCGCTTTCTTGGGAGCTGGCCGCAAAAGCGCAGGATTGCTTCAGGCCCTATTCTGGCTCCGGGCGGCAGGCTGAGCCTGTGGTTAATTCTGCTACCTGATGGGAAAATAGAGTGACCTGTGCCTGTCCCAACACCTAGAGCTTGTCTGTCAATGGTTCCCCCTCTTCCCGTTCATCCTCAGGACAAATTGCAACGTGTACGGAACAGGAGGTTAAAGGTGCTGATTCTCCAAGGAGGGAGATTGCTAGTAAAGCGGCTGGAATGGCGAAACGGAGCACAAGGAGATGAGAAATGAGGTGCGTTTTAGAAACCTTTCCCGGTCACACGGTGTACCATCTTCTGTGTTTCTCGTGCGTGTTTTCGACGTAGGAAGATGCCCTTGACCCTGGAGATTTGGGACCCATGGGATGGGTACCACGCCGTATTACTTTAAAGGGTCTGCGTTTGCTCACCCAACCTCACCAAACCTCTCAGCCCCAAGAGTGTCCGCCCTTATGTCTCAGTCATCTGTGGGTCTAGATATGGTCAATCCAGCTGGCATCGCAGCACCTGAACGAATTTTGTAAGAATTTCTCTCTCTTTCACTGTCTTTGTTTCACGGGTTTTTAAAAGTAATTGATATTTATAATGGGGTTTAGCTGCTTTGCACTGCTGTGTTTATGCCGCTTTACACCTACTTGACTCACTTACAGAGAGATATCACTACATAGGTTTTAAGATTCTTACTAGTCAGATATATTCTTGGGCGGTGAATAGGGGTTGTTGAGTCCAGTTCACTGAGCAAGGAGTAGGTCTTGTCTATTACATATTGGGTTTATGGAACGGTATCTGAGCTAATTTGAAACCCTTGTTTTATGCATCACCCCACCTCACCTTTCCCGTTAAGCAGCCATAGTGTGTTTTCTAAACGTGCGACTCTGTTCTGTTTTGTAATTCAGTTCAAGGGTAGCGGTTTTTACATTCTCTCTGTAAGTGATATCTTATGATAAGTGTCTTTTTCTGTGTGACTTATTTCACTTAGAATCGTCGTACCTAAATCCACTCATCATGCTGCTCCTAGCCTTATGACGTTGATTTCATGGCTGAGTGATATTCCATTGTACATAAGGACCACAACTTCTTTATCCATTCTTCTCTTTCCTGGGATGTTTAAGGTGTAACGAAGTGGAGGTTCTTGTCAACAGAGCAGCCCTAAACTTTGGGGTGCCTGTGTCTTGCTGGTTTTTAGTTTTCCCAATTTATACGCCCATGAGTGGAAGTGCCCTATGCTCTCTAAGCTGAGTTTTTTAGATGTTTCAGGACACACCGTACACTTCTCCAGAGTGGCTGTTGGCAATTTACAGCCCGCCCATCAGCGTAGCAAGGCTCCCATTTCTCCATGGCCTGTCCTGCATTTCTGGTTTTGACACTTTATTCAGCATGGCCCTTTTGACCGATGGGAAGCGAGACTTCTTTGTAGCGCTGATTTGCCTTTCCAGGTTGCGTGGTTGGCCAAAAAGGGCGTAGGCGTTTTTTCCTGAATATATTCAGGAAAAAACGCCTACGCCCTTTTTGGCCAAGGGCATCATTGTCGAGGTTTTGCCGCTTTTCCTGTGCTTTAAAGGCGATTCGAATCTACCTCCTGAAATCTGTTTCCTGCAATTCTGCTTTGCTTTCAAATCCTCATCGTTGCCTTCCTTCCATATATTTGTGGACGAGAGTTATCATTTCTACCTCTGCAGGTTTGTGAATTGCAGTGCCCCTAAGCTCCATTTTTTAACTCGCTTTCTTGGGAGCTGGCCGCAAAAGCGCAGGATTGCTTCAGGCCCTATTCTGGCTCCGGGCGGCAGGCTGAGCCTGTGGTTAATTCTTCTTCCTGATGGGAAAATAGAGTGACCTGTGCCTGTCCCAACACCTAGAGCTAGTCTCTCATTGGTTCCCCCTCTTCCCGTTCATCCTCAGGACAAATTGCAACGTGTACGGAACAGGAGGTTAAAGGCGCTGATTCTCCAAGGAGGGAGATTGCTAGTAAAGCGGCTGGAATGGCGAACCGGAGCACAAGGAGATGAGAAATGAGGTGCGTTTTAGAAACCTTTCCCGGTCACACGGTGTACCATCTTCTGGGTTTCTCGTGCATGTTTTCGACGTAGGAAGATGCCCTTGACCCTGGAGATTTGGGACCCATGGGATGGGTACCACGCCGTATTACTTTACAGGGTCTGCGTTAGCTCACCCAACCTCACCAAACCTCTCAGCCCCAAGAGTGTCCACCCTTATGTCTCAATCAGCTGTGGGTCTAGATATGGTCAATCCAGGTGGCATCGCAGCCCCTGAACGAATTTTGTAAGAATTTCTCTCTCTTTCACTGTCTTTGTTTCACGGGTTTTTAAAAGTAATTGATTTTTATAATAGGGTTTAGCTGCTTTGCACTGCTGTGTTTATGCCGCTTTTCACCCACTTGACTCACTTACAGAGAGATATCAATACATAGGTTTTAAGATTCTTACTAGTCAGATATATTCTTGGGTGGTGAATAGGGGGCGTTGAGTCCAGTTCACTGAGCAAGGAGTAGGTCTTGTCTATTACATATTGGCTTTATGGAACGGTATCTGAGCTAATTTGAAACCCTTGTTTTATGCATCACCCCACCTCACCTTTCCCGTTAAGCAGCCATAGTGTGTTTTCTAAACGTGCGACTCTGTTCTGTTTTGTAATTCAGTTCAAGGGTAGCGGTTTTTACATTCCCTCTGTAAGTGATATCTTATGATAAGTGTCTTTTTCTGTGTGACTTATTTCACTTAGAATCGTCGTACCTAAATCCACTCATCATGCTGCTCCTAGCCTTATGACGTTGATTTCATGGCTGAGTGATATTCCATTGTACATAAGGACCACAACTTCTTTATCCATTCTTCTCTTTCCTGGGATGTTTCAGGTGTAACGAAGTGGAGGTTCTTGTCAACAGAGCAGCCCTAAACTTTGGGGTGCCTGTGTCTTGCTGATTTTTAGTTTTCCCAATTTATACGCCCATGAGTGGAAGTGCCCTATGCTCTCTAAGCTGAGTTTTTTAGATGTTTCAGGACACACCGTACACTTCTCCAGAGTGGCTGTTGGCAATTTACAGCCCGCCCATCAGCGTAGCAAGGCTCCCATTTCTCCATGGCCTGTCCTGCATTTCTGGTTTTGACACTTTATTCAGCATGGCCCTTTTGACCGATGGGAAGCGAGACTTCTTTGTAGCGCTGATTTGCCTTTCCAGGTTGCTTGGTTGGCCAAAAAGGGCGTATGCGTTTTTTCCTGAATATATTCAGGAAAAAACGCCTACGCCCTTTTTGGCCAAGGGCATCATTGTCGAGGTTTTGCCGCTTTTCCTGTGCTTTAAAGGCGATTCGAATCTACCTCCTGAAATCTGTTTCCTGCAATTCTGCCTTGCTTTCAAATCCTCATCATTGCCTTCCTTCCATATATTTGTGGACGAGAGTTATCATTTCTAACTCTGCAGGTTTGTGAATTGCAGTGCCCCTGAGCTCCATTTTTTAACTCGCTTTCTTGGGAGCTGGCCGCAAAAGCGCAGGATTGCTTCAGGCCCTATTCTGGCTCCGGGCGGCAGGCTGAGCCTGTCGTTAATTCTTCTTCCTGATGGGAAAATAGAGTGATTTGTGCCTGTCCCAACACCTAGAGCTAGTCTCTCATTGGTTCCCCCTCTTCCCGTTCATCCTCAGGACAAATTGCAACCTGTACGGAACAGGAGGTTAAAGGTGCTGATTCTCCCAGGAGGGAGATTGCTAGTAAAGCGGCTGGAATGGCGAACCGGAGCACAAGGAGAGGAGAAATGAGGTGCGTTTTAGAAACCTTTCCCGGTCACACGGTGTACCATCTTCTGGGATTCTCGTGCATGTTTTCGATGTAGGAAGATGCCCTTGAACCTGGAGATTTGGGACCCATGGGATGGGTACCACGCCGTATTACTTTAAAGGGTCTGCGTTTGCTCACCCAACCTCACCAAACCTCTCAGCCCCAAGAGTGTCCACCCTTATGTCTCAGTCATCTGTGGGTCTAGATATAGTCAATCCAGGTGGCATCGCAGCCCCTGAACGAATTTTGTAAGAATTTCTCTCTCTTTCACTGTCTTTGTTTCACGGGTTTTTAAAAGTAATTGATTTTTATAATGGGGTTTAGCTGCTTTGCACTGCTGTGTTTATGCCGCTTTACACCTACTTGACTCACTTACAGAGAGATATCAATACATAGGTTTTAAGATTCTTACTAGTCAGATATATTCTTGGGCGGTGAATAGGGGTTGTTGAGTCCAGTTCACTGAGCAAGGAGTAGGTCTTGTCTATTACATATTGGGTATATGGGACGGTATCTGAGCTAATTTGAAACCCTTGTTTTATGCATCACCCCACCTCACCTTTCCCGTTAAGCAGCCATAGTGTGTTTTCTAAACGTTCGACTCTGTTCTGTTTTGTAATTCAGTTCAAGGGTAGCGGTTTTTACATTCCCTGTGTAAGTGATATCTTATGATAAGTGTCTTTTTTTGTGTGACTTATTTCACTTAGAATCGTCGTACCTAAATCCACTCATCATGCTGCTCCTAGCCTTATGACGTTGATTTCATGGCTGAGTGATATTCCATTGTACATAAGGACCACAACTTCTTTATCCATTCTTCTCTTTCCTGGGATGTTTAAGGTGTAACGAAGTGGAGGTTCTTGTCAACAGAGCAGCCCTAAACTTTGGGGTGCCTGTGTCTTGCTGATTTTTAGTTTTCCCAATTTATACGCCCATGAGTGGAAGTGCCCTATGCTCTCTAAGCTGAGTTTTTTAGATGTTTCAGGACACACCGTACACTTCTCCAGAGTGGCTGTTGGCAATTTACAGCCCACCCATCAGCGTAGCAAGGCTCCCATTTCTCCATGGCCTGTCCTGCATTTCTGGTTTTGACACTTTATTCAGCATGGCCCTTTTGACCGATGGGAAGCGAGACTTCTTTGTAGCGCTGATTTGCCTTTCCAGGTTGCTTGGTTGGCCAAAAAGGGCGTATGCCTTTTTTCCTGAATCTATTCAGGAAAAAACGCATACGCCCTTTTTGGCCAAGGGCATCATTGTCGAGGTTTTGCCGCTTTTCCTGTGCTTTAAAGGCGATTCGAATCTACCTCCTGAAATCGGTTTCCTGCAATTCTGCCTTGCTTTCAAATCCTCTTCGTAGCCTTCCCTCCATATATTTGTGGACGAGAGTTATCATTTCTAACTCTGCAGGTTTGTGAATTGCAGTGCCCCTGAGCTCCATTTTTCAACTCGCTTTCTTGGGAGCTGGCCGCAAAAGCGCAGGATTGCTTCAGGCCCTATTCTGGCTCCGGGCGGCAGGCTGAGCCTGTGGTTAATTCTTCTTCCTGATGGGAAAATAGAGTGACTTGTGCCTGTCCCAACACCTAGAGCTAGTCTCTCATTGGTTCCCCCTCTTCCCGTTCATCCTCAGGACAAATTGCAACGTGTACGGAACAGGAGGTTAAAGGTGTTGATTCTCCCAGGAGGGAGATTGCTAGTAAAGCGGCTGGAATGGCGAACCGGAGCACAAGGAGATGAGAAATGAGGTGCGTTTTAGAAACCTTTCCCGGTCACACGGTGTACCATCTTCTGGGTTTCTCGTGCATGTTTTCGATGTAGGAAGATGCCCTTGAACCTGGAGATTTGGGACCCATTGGATGGGTACCACGCCGTATTACTTTAAAGGGTCTGCGTTTGCTCACCCAACCTCACCAAACCTCTCAGCCCCAAGAGTGTCCACCCTTATGTCTCAGTCATCTGTGGGTCTAGATATGGTCAATCCAGGTGGCATCGCAGCCCCTGAACGAATTTTGTAAGAATTTCTCTCTCTTTCACTGTCTTTGTTTCACGGGTCTTTAAAAGTAATTGATTTTTATAATGGGGTTTAGCTGCTTTGCACTGCTGTGTTTATGCCGCTTTCCACCCACTTGACTCACTTACAGAGAGATATCAATACATAGGTTTTAAGATTCTTACTAGTCAGATATATTCTTGGGCGGTGAATAGGGGGCGTTGAGTCCAGTTCACTGAGCAAGGAGTAGGTCTTGTCTATTACATATTGGGTTTATGGAACGGTATCTGAGCTAATTTGAAACCCTTGTTTTATGCATCACCCCACCTCACCTTTCCCGTTAAGCAGCCATAGTGTGTTTTGTAAACGTGCGACTCTGTTCTGTTTTGTAATTCAGTTCAAGGGTAGCGGTTTTTACATTCCCTCTGTAAGTGATATCTTATGATAAGTGTCTTTTTCTGTGTGACTTATTTCACTTAGAATCGTCGTACCTAAATCCACTCATCATGCTGCTCCTAGCCTTATGACGTTGATTTCATGGCTGAGTGATATTCCATTGTACATAAGGACCACAACTTCTTTATCCATTCTTCTCTTTCCTGGGATGTTTAAGGTGTAACGAAGTGGAGGTTCTTGTCAACAGAGCAGCCCTAAACTTTGGGGTGCCTGTGTCTTGCTGATTTTTAGTTTTCCCAATTTATACGCCCATGAGTGGAAGTGCCCTATGCTCTCTAAGCTGAGTTTTTTAGATGTTTCAGGACACACCGTACACTTCTCCAGAGTGGCTGTTGGCAATTTACAGCCCACCCATCAGCGTAGCAAGGCTCCCATTTCTCCATGGCCTGTCCTGCATTTCTGGTTTTGACACTTTATTCAGCATGGCCCTTTTGACCGATGGGAAGCGAGACTTCTTTGTAGCGCTGATTTGCCTTTCCAGGTTGCTTGGTTGGCCAAAAAGGGCGTATGCCTTTTTTCCTGAATCTATTCAGGAAAAAACGCATACGCCCTTTTTGGCCAAGGGCATCATTGTCGAGGTTTTGCCGCTTTTCCTGTGCTTTAAAGGCGATTCGAATCTACCTCCTGAAATCGGTTTCCTGCAATTCTGCCTTGCTTTCAAATCCTCTTCGTAGCCTTCCCTCCATATATTTGTGGACGAGAGTTATCATTTCTAACTCTGCAGGTTTGTGAATTGCAGTGCCCCTGAGCTCCATTTTTCAACTCGCTTTCTTGGGAGCTGGCCGCAAAAGCGCAGGATTGCTTCAGGCCCTATTCTGGCTCCGGGCGGCAGGCTGAGCCTGTGGTTAATTCTTCTTCCTGATGGGAAAATAGAGTGACTTGTGCCTGTCCCAACACCTAGAGCTAGTCTCTCATTGGTTCCCCCTCTTCCCGTTCATCCTCAGGACAAATTGCAACGTGTACGGAACAGGAGGTTAAAGGTGTTGATTCTCCCAGGAGGGAGATTGCTAGTAAAGCGGCTGGAATGGCGAACCGGAGCACAAGGAGATGAGAAATGAGGTGCGTTTTAGAAACCTTTCCCGGTCACACGGTGTACCATCTTCTGGGTTTCTCGTGCATGTTTTCGATGTAGGAAGATGCCCTTGAACCTGGAGATTTGGGACCCATTGGATGGGTACCACGCCGTATTACTTTAAAGGGTCTGCGTTTGCTCACCCAACCTCACCAAACCTCTCAGCCCCAAGAGTGTCCACCCTTATGTCTCAGTCATCTGTGGGTCTAGATATGGTCAATCCAGGTGGCATCGCAGCCCCTGAACGAATTTTGTAAGAATTTCTCTCTCTTTCACTGTCTTTGTTTCACGGGTCTTTAAAAGTAATTGATTTTTATAATGGGGTTTAGCTGCTTTGCACTGCTGTGTTTATGCCGCTTTCCACCCACTTGACTCACTTACAGAGAGATATCAATACATAGGTTTTAAGATTCTTACTAGTCAGATATATTCTTGGGCGGTGAATAGGGGGCGTTGAGTCCAGTTCACTGAGCAAGGAGTAGGTCTTGTCTATTACATATTGGGTTTATGGAACGGTATCTGAGCTAATTTGAAACCCTTGTTTTATGCATCACCCCACCTCACCTTTCCCGTTAAGCAGCCATAGTGTGTTTTCTAAACGTGCGACTCTGTTCTGTTTTGTAATTCAGTTCAAGGGTAGCGGTTTTTACATTCCCTCTGTAAGTGATATCTTATGATAAGTGTCTTTTTCTGTGTGACTTATTTCACTTAGAATCGTCGTACCTAAATCCACTCATCATGCTGCTCCTAGCCTTATGACGTTGATTTCATGGCTGAGTGATATTCCATTGTACATAAGGACCACAACTTCTTTATCCATTCTTCTCTTTCCTGGGATGTTTAAGGTGTAACGAAGTGGAGGTTCTTGTCAACAGAGCAGCCCTAAACTTTGGGGTGCCTGTGTCTTGCTGATTTTTAGTTTTCCCAATTTATACGCCCATGAGTGGAAGTGCCCTATGCTCTCTAAGCTGAGATTTTTAGATGTTTCAGGACACACCGTACACTTCTCCAGAGTGGCTGTTGGCAATTTACAGCCCGCCCATCAGCGTAGCAAGGCTCCCATTTCTCCATGGCCTGTCCTGCATTTCTGGTTTTGACACTTTATTCAGCATGGCCCTTTTGACCGATGGGAAGCGAGACTTCTTTGTAGCGCTGATTTGCCTTTCCAGGTTGCTTGGTTGGCCAAAAAGGGCGTATGCGTTTTTTCCTGAATATATTCAGGAAAAAACGCATACGCCCTTTTTGGCCAAGGGCATCATTGTCGAGGTTTTGCCGCTTTTCCTGTGCTTTAAAGGCGATTCGAATCTACCTCCTGAAATCGGTTTCCTGCAATTCTGCCTTGCTTTCAAATCCTCTTCGTTGCCTTCCCTCCATATATTTGTGGACGAGAGTTATCATTTCTAACTCTGCAGGTTTGTGAATTGCAGTGCCCCTGAGCTCCATTTTTCAACTCGCTTTCTTGGGAGCTGGCCGCAAAAGCGCAGGATTGCTTCAGGCCCTATTCTGGCTCCGGGTGGCAGGCTGAGCCTGTGGTTAATTCTGCTTCCTGATGGGAAAATAGAGTGACCTGTGCCTGTCCCAACACCTAGAGCTAGTCTCTCATTGGTTCCCCCTCTTCCCGTTCATCCTCAGGACAAATTGCAACGTGTTCGGAACAGGAGGTTAAAGGTGCTGATTCTCCAAGGAGGGAGATTGCTAGTAAAGCGGCTGGAATGGCGAACCGGAGCACAAGGAGATGAGAAATGAGGTGCGTTTTAGAAACCTTTCCCGGTCACACGGTGTACCATCTTCTGGGTTTCTCGTGCATGTTTTCGACGTAGGACGATGCCCTTGAACCTGGAGATTTGGGACCCATGGGATGGGTACCACGCCGTATTACTTTACAGGGTCTGCGTTAGCTCACCCAACCTCACCAAACCTCTCAGCCCCAAGAGTGTCCTCCCTTATGTCTCAATCAGCTGTGGGTCTAGATATGGTCAATCCAGGTGGCATCGCAGCCCCTGAACGAATTTTGTAAGAATTTCTCTCTCTTTCACTGTCTTTGTTTCACGGGTTTTTAAAAGTAATTGATTTTTATAATAGGGTTTAGCTGCTTTGCACTGCTGTTTTTATGCCGCTTTACACCCACTTGACTCACTTACAGAGAGATATCAATACATAGGTTTTAAGATTCTTACTAGTCAGATATATTCTTGGGCGGTGAATAGGGGGCGTTGAGTCCAGTTCACTGAGCAAGGAGTAGGTCTTGTCTATTACATATTGGGTTTATGGAACGGTATCTGAGCTAATTTGAAACCCTTGTTTTATGCATCACCCCACCTCACCTTTCCCGTTAAGCAGCCATAGTGTGTTTTGTAAACGTGCGACTCTGTTCTGTTTTGTAATTCAGTTCAAGGGTAGCGGTTTTTACATTCCCTCTGTAAGTGATATCTTATGATAAGTGTCTTTTTCTGTGTGACTTATTTCACTTAGAATCGTCGTACCTAAATCCACTCATCATGATGCTCCTAGCCTTATGACGTTGATTTCATGGCTGAGTGATATTCCATTGTACATAAGGACCACAACTTCTTTATCCATTCTTCTCTTTCCTGGGATGTTTAAGGTGTAACGAAGTGGAGGTTCTTGTCAACAGAGCAGCCCTAAACTTTGGGGTGCCTGTGTCTTGCTGATTTTTAGTTTTCCCAATTTATACGCCCATGAGTGGAAGTGCCCTATGCTCTCTAAGCTGAGTTTTTTAGATGTTTCAGGACACACCGTACACTTCTCCAGAGTGGCTGTTGGCAATTTACAGCCCGCCCATCAGCGTAGCAAGGCTCCCATTTCTCCATGGCCTGTCCTGCATTTCTGGTTTTGACACTTTATTCAGCATGGCCCTTTTGACCGATGGGAAGCGAGACTTCTTTGTAGCGCTTATTTGCCTTTCCAGGTTGCTTGGTTGGCCAAAAAGGGCGTATGCGTTTTTTCCTGAATATATTCAGGAAAAAACGCATACGCCCTTTTTGGCCAAGGGCATCATTGTCGAGGTTTTGCCGCTTTTCCTGTGCTTTAAAGGCGATTCGAATCTACCTCCTGAAATCGGTTTCCTGCAATTCTGCCTTGCTTTCAAATCCTCTTCGTTGCCTTCCCTCCATATATTTGTGGACGAGAGTTATCATTTCTAACTCTGCAGGTTTGTGAATTGCAGTGCCCCTGAGCTCCATTTTTCAACTCGCTTTCTTGGGAGCTGGCCGCAAAAGCGCAGGATTGCTTCAGGCCCTATTCTGGCTCCGGGCGGAGGCTGAGCCTGTGGTTAATTCTGCTTCCTGATGGGAAAATAGAGTGACCTGTGCCTGTCCCAACACCTAGAGCTAGTCTCTCATTGGTTCCCCCTCTTCCCGTTCATCCTCAGGACAAATTGCAACGTGTTCGGAACAGGAGGTTAAAGGTGCTGATTCTCCAAGGAGGGAGATTGCTAGTAAAGCGGCTGGAATGGCGAACCGGAGCACAAGGAGATGAGAAATGAGGTGCGTTTTAGAAACCTTTCCCGGTCACACGGTGTACCATCTTCTGGGTTTCTCGTGCATGTTTTCGACGTAGGAAGATGCCCTTGAACCTGGAGATTTGGGACCCATGGGATGGGTACCACGCCGTATTACTTTACAGGGTCTGCGTTAGCTCACCCAACCTCACCAAACCTCTCAGCCCCAAGAGTGTCCTCCCTTATGTCTCAATCAGCTGTGGGTCTAGATATGGTCAATCCAGGTGGCATCGCAGCCCCTGAACGAATTTTGTAAGAATTTCTCTCTCTTTCACTGTCTTTGTTTCACGGGTTTTTAAAAGTAATTGATTTTTATAATAGGGTTTAGCTGCTTTGCACTGCTGTGTTTATGCCGCTTTACACCCACTTGACTCACTTACAGAGAGATATCAATACATAGGTTTTAAGATTCTTACTAGTCAGATATATTCTTTGGCGGTGAATAGGGGTTGTTGAGTCCAGTTCACTGAGCAAGGAGTAGGTCTTGTCTATTACATATTGGGTTTATGGAACGGTATCTGAGCTAATTTGAAACCCTTGTTTTATGCATCACCCCACCTCACCTTTCCCGTTAAGCAGCCATAGTGTGTTTTCTAAACGTGCGACTCTGTTCTGTTTTGTAATTCAGTTCAAGGGTAGCGGTTTTTACATTCCCTCTGTCAGTGATATCTTATGATAAGTGTCTTTTTCTGTGTGACTTATTTCACTTAGAATCGTCGTACCTAAATCCACTCATCATGCTGCTCCTAGCCTTATGACGTTGATTTCATGGCTGAGTGATATTCCATTGTACATAAGGACCACAACTTCTTTATCCATTCTTCTCTTTCCTGGGATGTTTAAGGTGTAACGAAGTGGAGGTTCTTGTCAACAGAGCAGCCCTAAACTTTGGGGTGCCTGTGTCTTGCTGATTTTTAGTTTTCCCAATTTATACGCCCATGAGTGGAAGTGCCCTATGCTCTCTAAGCTGAGTTTTTTAGATGTTTCAGGACACACCGTACACTTCTCCAGAGTGGCTGTTGGCCATTTACAGCCCGCCCATCAGCGTAGCAAGGCTCCCATTTCTCCATGGCCTGTCCTGCATTTCTGGTTTTGACACTTTATTCAGCATGGCCCTTTTGACCGATGGGAAGCGAGACTTCTTTGTAGCGCTGATTTGCCTTTCCAGGTTGCTTGGTTGGCCAAAAAGGGCGTATGCGTTTTTTCCTGAATATATTCAGGAAAAAACGCATACGCCCTTTTTGGCCAAGGGCATCATTGTCGAGGTTTTGCCGCTTTTCCTGTGCTTTAAAGGCGATTCGAATCTACCTCCTGAAATCGGTTTCCTGCAATTCTGCCTTGCTTTCAAATCGTCTTCGTTGCCTTCCCTCCATATATTTGTGGACGAGAGTTATCATTTCTAACTCTGCAGGTTTGTGAATTGCAGTGCCCCTGAGCTCCATTTTTCAACTCGCTTTCTTGGGAGCTGGCCGCAAAAGCGCAGGATTGCTTCAGGCCCTATTCTGGCTCCGGGCGGCAGGCTGAGCCTGTGGTTAATTCTTCTTCCTGATGGGAAAATAGAGTGACTTGTGCCTGTCCCAACACCTAGAGCTAGTCTCTCATTGGTTCCCCCTCTTCCCGTTCATCCTCAGGACAAATTGCAACGTGTACGGAACAGGAGGTTAAAGGTGTTGATTCTCCCAGGAGGGAGATTGCTAGTAAAGCGGCTGGAATGGCGAACCGGAGCACAAGGAGATGAGAAATGAGGTGCGTTTTAGAAACCTTTCCCGGTCACACGGTGTACCATCTTCTGGGTTTCTCGTGCATGTTTTCGATGTAGGAAGATGCCCTTGAACCTGGAGATTTGGGACCCATTGGATGGGTACCACGCCGTATTACTTTAAAGGGTCTGCGTTTGCTCACCCAACCTCACCAAACCTCTCAGCCCCAAGAGTGTCCACCCTTATGTCTCAGTCATCTGTGGGTCTAGATATGGTCAATCCAGGTGGCATCGCAGCCCCTGAACGAATTTTGTAAGAATTTCTCTCTCTTTCACTGTCTTTGTTTCACGGGTCTTTAAAAGTAATTGATTTTTATAATGGGGTTTAGCTGCTTTGCACTGCTGTGTTTATGCCGCTTTACACCCACTTGACTCACTTACAGAGAGATATCAATACATAGGTTTTAAGATTCTTACTAGTCAGATATATTCTTGGGCGGTGAATAGGGGGCGTTGAGTCCAGTTCACTGAGCAAGGAGTAGGTCTTGTCTATTACATATTGGGTTTATGGAACGGTATCTGAGCTAATTTGAAACCCTTGTTTTATGCATCACCCCACCTCACCTTTCCCGTTAAGCAGCCATAGTGTGTTTTCTAAACGTGCGACTCTGTTCTGTTTTGTAATTCAGTTCAAGGGTAGCGGTTTTTACATTCCCTCTGTAAGTGATATCTTATGATAAGTGTCTTTTTCTGTGTGACTTATTTCACTTAGAATCGTCGTACCTAAATCCACTCATCATGCTGCTCCTAGCCTTATGACGTTGATTTCATGGCTGAGTGATATTCCATTGTACATAAGGACCACAACTTCTTTATCCATTCTTCTCTTTCCTGGGATGTTTAAGGTGTAACGAAGTGGAGGTTCTTGTCAACAGAGCAGCCCTAAACTTTGGGGTGCCTGTGTCTTGCTGATTTTTAGTTTTCCCAATTTATACGCCCATGAGTGGAAGTGCCCTATGCTCTCTAAGCTGAGATTTTTAGATGTTTCAGGACACACCGTACACTTCTCCAGAGTGGCTGTTGGCAATTTACAGCCCGCCCATCAGCGTAGCAAGGCTCCCATTTCTCCATGGCCTGTCCTGCATTTCTGGTTTTGACACTTTATTCAGCATGGCCCTTTTGACCGATGGGAAGCGAGACTTCTTTGTAGCGCTGATTTGCCTTTCCAGGTTGCTTGGTTGGCCAAAAAGGGCGTATGCGTTTTTTCCTGAATATATTCAGGAAAAAACGCATACGCCCTTTTTGGCCAAGGGCATCATTGTCGAGGTTTTGCCGCTTTTCCTGTGCTTTAAAGGCGATTCGAATCTACCTCCTGAAATCGGTTTCCTGCAATTCTGCCTTGCTTTCAAATCCTCTTCGTTGCCTTCCCTCCATATATTTGTGGACGAGAGTTATCATTTCTAACTCTGCAGGTTTGTGAATTGCAGTGCCCCTGAGCTCCATTTTTCAACTCGCTTTCTTGGGAGCTGGCCGCAAAAGCGCAGGATTGCTTCAGGCCCTATTCTGGCTCCGGGTGGCAGGCTGAGCCTGTGGTTAATTCTGCTTCCTGATGGGAAAATAGAGTGACCTGTGCCTGTCCCAACACCTAGAGCTAGTCTCTCATTGGTTCCCCCTCTTCCCGTTCATCCTCAGGACAAATTGCAACGTGTTCGGAACAGGAGGTTAAAGGTGCTGATTCTCCAAGGAGGGAGATTGCTAGTAAAGCGGCTGGAATGGCGAACCGGAGCACAAGGAGATGAGAAATGAGGTGCGTTTTAGAAACCTTTCCCGGTCACACGGTGTATCATCTTCTGGGTTTCTCGTGCATGTTTTCGACGTAGGACGATGCCCTTGAACCTGGAGATTTGGGACCCATGGGATGGGTACCACGCCGTATTACTTTAAAGGGTCTGCGTTAGCTCACCCAACCTCACCAAACCTCTCAGCCCCAAGAGTGTCCACCCTTATGTCTCAATCAGCTGTGGTTCTAGATATGGTCATTCCAGGTGGCATCGCAGCCCCTGAACGAATTTTGTAAGAATTTATCTCTCTTTCACTGTCTTTGTTTCACGGGTTTTTAAAAGTAATTGATTTTTATAATGGGGTTTAGCTGCTTTGCACTGCTGTGTTTATGCCGCTTTACATCCACTTGACTCACTTACAGAGAGATATCAATACATAGGTTTTAAGATTCTTACTAGTCAGATATATTCTTGGGCGGTGAATAGGGGGCGTTGAGTCCAGTTGACGGAGCAAGGAGTAGGTCTTGTCTATTACATATTGGGTTTATGGAACGGTATCTGAGCTAATTTGAAACCCTTGTTTTATGCATCACCCCACCTCACCTTTCCCGTTAAGCAGCCATAGTGTGTTTTCTAAACGTGCGACTCTGTTCTGTTTTGTAATTCAGTTCAAGGGTAGCGGTTTTTACATTCTCTCTGTAAGTGATATCTTATGATCAGTGTCTTTTTCTGTGTGACTTATTTCACTTAGAATCGTCGTACCTAAATCCACTCATCATGCTGCTCCTAGCCTTATGACGTTGATTTCATGGCTGAGTGATATTCCATTGTACATAAGGACCACAACTTCTTTATCCATTCTTCTCTTTCCTGGGATGTTTAAGGTGTAACGAAGTGGAGGTTCTTGTCAACAGAGCAGCCCTAAACTTTGGGGTGCCTGTGTCTTGCTGATTTTTAGTTTTCCCAATTTATACGCCCATGAGTGGAAGTGCCCTATGCTCTCTAAGCTGAGTTTTTTAGATGTTTCAGGACACACCGTACACTTCTCCAGAGTGGCTGTTGGCAATTTACAGCCCGCCCATCAGCGTAGCAAGGCTCCCATTTCTCCATGGCCTGTCCTGCATTTCTGGTTTTGACACTTTATTCAGCATGGCCCTTTTGACCGATGGGAAGCGAGACTTCTTTGTAGCGCTGATTTGCCTTTCCAGGTTGCTTGGTTGGCCAAAAAGGGCGTATGCGTTTTTTCCTGAATATATTCAGGAAAAAACGCATACGCCCTTTTTGGCCAAGGGCATCATTGTCGAGGTTTTGCCGCTTTTCCTGTGCTTTAAAGGCGATTCGAATCTACCTCCTGAAATTTGTTTCCTGCAATTCTGCCTTGCTTTCAAATCCTCATCGTTGCCTTCCTTCCATATATTTGTGGACGAGAGTTATCATTTCTACCTCTGCAGGTTTGTGAATTGCAGTGCCCCTGAGCTCCATTTTTTAACTCGCTTTCTTGGGAGCTGGCCGCAAAAGCGCAGGATTGCTTCAGGCCCTATTCTGGCTCCGGGCGGCAGGCTGAGCCTGTGGTTAATTCTTCTTCCTGATGGGAAAATAGAGTGACTTGTGCCTGTCCCAACACCTAGAGCTAGTCTCTCATTGGTTCCCCCTCTTCCCGTTCATCCTCAGGACAAATTGCAACGTGTACGGAACAGGAGGTTAAAGGTGTTGATTCTCCCAGGAGGGAGATTGCTAGTAAAGCGGCTGGAATGGCGAACCGGAGCACAAGGAGATGAGAAATGAGGTGCGTTTTAGAAACCTTTCCCGGTCACACGGTGTACCATCTTCTGGGTTTCTCGTGCATGTTTTCGATGTAGGAAGATGCCCTTGAACCTGGAGATTTGGGACCCATTGGATGGGTACCACGCCGTATTACTTTAAAGGGTCTGCGTTTGCTCACCCAACCTCACCAAACCTCTCAGCCCCAAGAGTGTCCACCCTTATGTCTCAGTCATCTGTGGGTCTAGATATGGTCAATCCAGGTGGCATCGCAGCCCCTGAACGAATTTTGTAAGAATTTCTCTCTCTTTCACTGTCTTTGTTTCACGGGTCTTTAAAAGTAATTGATTTTTATAATGGGGTTTAGCTGCTTTGCACTGCTGTGTTTATGCCGCTTTACACCCACTTGACTCACTTACAGAGAGATATCAATACATAGGTTTTAAGATTCTTACTAGTCAGATATATTCTTGGGCGGTGAATAGGGGGCGTTGAGTCCAGTTCACTGAGCAAGGAGTAGGTCTTGTCTATTACATATTGGGTTTATGGAACGGTATCTGAGCTAATTTGAAACCCTTGTTTTATGCATCACCCCACCTCACCTTTCCCGTTAAGCAGCCATAGTGTGTTTTCTAAACGTGCGACTCTGTTCTGTTTTGTAATTCAGTTCAAGGGTAGCGGTTTTTACATTCCCTCTGTAAGTGATATCTTATGATAAGTGTCTTTTTCTGTGTGACTTATTTCACTTAGAATCGTCGTACCTAAATCCACTCATCATGCTGCTCCTAGCCTTATGACGTTGATTTCATGGCTGAGTGATATTCCATTGTACATAAGGACCACAACTTCTTTATCCATTCTTCTCTTTCCTGGGATGTTTAAGGTGTAACGAAGTGGAGGTTCTTGTCAACAGAGCAGCCCTAAACTTTGGGGTGCCTGTGTCTTGCTGATTTTTAGTTTTCCCAATTTATACGCCCATGAGTGGAAGTGCCCTATGCTCTCTAAGCTGAGTTTTTTAGATGTTTCAGGACACACCGTACACTTCTCCAGAGTGGCTGTTGGCAATTTACAGCCCACCCATCAGCGTAGCAAGGCTCCCATTTCTCCATGGCCTGTCCTGCATTTCTGGTTTTGACACTTTATTCAGCATGGCCCTTTTGACCGATGGGAAGCGAGACTTCTTTGTAGCGCTGATTTGCCTTTCCAGGTTGCTTGGTTGGCCAAAAAGGGCGTATGCCTTTTTTCCTGAATCTATTCAGGAAAAAACGCATACGCCCTTTTTGGCCAAGGGCATCATTGTCGAGGTTTTGCCGCTTTTCCTGTGCTTTAAAGGCGATTCGAATCTACCTCCTGAAATCGGTTTCCTGCAATTCTGCCTTGCTTTCAAATCCTCTTCGTAGCCTTCCCTCCATATATTTGTGGACGAGAGTTATCATTTCTAACTCTGCAGGTTTGTGAATTGCAGTGCCCCTGAGCTCCATTTTTCAACTCGCTTTCTTGGGAGCTGGCCGCAAAAGCGCAGGATTGCTTCAGGCCCTATTCTGGCTCCGGGCGGCAGGCTGAGCCTGTGGTTAATTCTTCTTCCTGATGGGAAAATAGAGTGACTTGTGCCTGTCCCAACACCTAGAGCTAGTCTCTCATTGGTTCCCCCTCTTCCCGTTCATCCTCAGGACAAATTGCAACGTGTACGGAACAGGAGGTTAAAGGTGTTGATTCTCCCAGGAGGGAGATTGCTAGTAAAGCGGCTGGAATGGCGAACCGGAGCACAAGGAGATGAGAAATGAGGTGCGTTTTAGAAACCTTTCCCGGTCACACGGTGTACCATCTTCTGGGTTTCTCGTGCATGTTTTCGATGTAGGAAGATGCCCTTGAACCTGGAGATTTGGGACCCATTGGATGGGTACCACGCCGTATTACTTTAAAGGGTCTGCGTTTGCTCACCCAACCTCACCAAACCTCTCAGCCCCAAGAGTGTCCACCCTTATGTCTCAGTCATCTGTGGGTCTAGATATGGTCAATCCAGGTGGCATCGCAGCCCCTGAACGAATTTTGTAAGAATTTCTCTCTCTTTCACTGTCTTTGTTTCACGGGTCTTTAAAAGTAATTGATTTTTATAATGGGGTTTAGCTGCTTTGCACTGCTGTGTTTATGCCGCTTTCCACCCACTTGACTCACTTACAGAGAGATATCAATACATAGGTTTTAAGATTCTTACTAGTCAGATATATTCTTGGGCGGTGAATAGGGGGCGTTGAGTCCAGTTCACTGAGCAAGGAGTAGGTCTTGTCTATTACATATTGGGTTTATGGAACGGTATCTGAGCTAATTTGAAACCCTTGTTTTATGCATCACCCCACCTCACCTTTCCCGTTAAGCAGCCATAGTGTGTTTTGTAAACGTGCGACTCTGTTCTGTTTTGTAATTCAGTTCAAGGGTAGCGGTTTTTACATTCCCTCTGTAAGTGATATCTTATGATAAGTGTCTTTTTCTGTGTGACTTATTTCACTTAGAATCGTCGTACCTAAATCCACTCATCATGCTGCTCCTAGCCTTATGACGTTGATTTCATGGCTGAGTGATATTCCATTGTACATAAGGACCACAACTTCTTTATCCATTCTTCTCTTTCCTGGGATGTTTAAGGTGTAACGAAGTGGAGGTTCTTGTCAACAGAGCAGCCCTAAACTTTGGGGTGCCTGTGTCTTGCTGATTTTTAGTTTTCCCAATTTATACGCCCATGAGTGGAAGTGCCCTATGCTCTCTAAGCTGAGTTTTTTAGATGTTTCAGGACACACCGTACACTTCTCCAGAGTGGCTGTTGGCAATTTACAGCCCACCCATCAGCGTAGCAAGGCTCCCATTTCTCCATGGCCTGTCCTGCATTTCTGGTTTTGACACTTTATTCAGCATGGCCCTTTTGACCGATGGGAAGCGAGACTTCTTTGTAGCGCTGATTTGCCTTTCCAGGTTGCTTGGTTGGCCAAAAAGGGCGTATGCCTTTTTTCCTGAATCTATTCAGGAAAAAACGCATACGCCCTTTTTGGCCAAGGGCATCATTGTCGAGGTTTTGCCGCTTTTCCTGTGCTTTAAAGGCGATTCGAATCTACCTCCTGAAATCGGTTTCCTGCAATTCTGCCTTGCTTTCAAATCCTCTTCGTAGCCTTCCCTCCATATATTTGTGGACGAGAGTTATCATTTCTAACTCTGCAGGTTTGTGAATTGCAGTGCCCCTGAGCTCCATTTTTCAACTCGCTTTCTTGGGA
This sequence comes from Balaenoptera borealis, assembly GCF_965194805.1. Classification (NCBI taxonomy): domain Eukaryota; kingdom Metazoa; phylum Chordata; class Mammalia; order Artiodactyla; family Balaenopteridae; genus Balaenoptera; species Balaenoptera borealis. Next base: position 371,343 of record NW_028123467.1, on the reverse strand, counting down.
GCTGGCCGCAAAAGCGCAGGATTGCTTCAGGCCCTATTCTGGCTCCGGGCGGCAGGCTGAGCCTGTGGTTAATTCTTCTTCCTGATGGGAAAATAGAGTGACTTGTGCCTGTCCCAACACCTAGAGCTAGTCTCTCATTGGTTCCCCCTCTTCCCGTTCATCCTCAGGACAAATTGCAACGTGTACGGAACAGGAGGTTAAAGGTGTTGATTCTCCCAGGAGGGAGATTGCTAGTAAAGCGGCTGGAATGGCGAACCGGAGCACAAGGAGATGAGAAATGAGGTGCGTTTTAGAAACCTTTCCCGGTCACACGGTGTACCATCTTCTGGGTTTCTCGTGCATGTTTTCGATGTAGGAAGATGCCCTTGAACCTGGAGATTTGGGACCCATTGGATGGGTACCACGCCGTATTACTTTAAAGGGTCTGCGTTTGCTCACCCAACCTCACCAAACCTCTCAGCCCCAAGAGTGTCCACCCTTATGTCTCAGTCATCTGTGGGTCTAGATATGGTCAATCCAGGTGGCATCGCAGCCCCTGAACGAATTTTGTAAGAATTTCTCTCTCTTTCACTGTCTTTGTTTCACGGGTCTTTAAAAGTAATTGATTTTTATAATGGGGTTTAGCTGCTTTGCACTGCTGTGTTTATGCCGCTTTCCACCCACTTGACTCACTTACAGAGAGATATCAATACATAGGTTTTAAGATTCTTACTAGTCAGATATATTCTTGGGCGGTGAATAGGGGGCGTTGAGTCCAGTTCACTGAGCAAGGAGTAGGTCTTGTCTATTACATATTGGGTTTATGGAACGGTATCTGAGCTAATTTGAAACCCTTGTTTTATGCATCACCCCACCTCACCTTTCCCGTTAAGCAGCCATAGTGTGTTTTCTAAACGTGCGACTCTGTTCTGTTTTGTAATTCAGTTCAAGGGTAGCGGTTTTTACATTCCCTCTGTAAGTGATATCTTATGATAAGTGTCTTTTTCTGTGTGACTTATTTCACTTAGAATCGTCGTACCTAAATCCACTCATCATGCTGCTCCTAGCCTTATGACGTTGATTTCATGGCTGAGTGATATTCCATTGTACATAAGGACCACAACTTCTTTATCCATTCTTCTCTTTCCTGGGATGTTTAAGGTGTAACGAAGTGGAGGTTCTTGTCAACAGAGCAGCCCTAAACTTTGGGGTGCCTGTGTCTTGCTGATTTTTAGTTTTCCCAATTTATACGCCCATGAGTGGAAGTGCCCTATGCTCTCTAAGCTGAGATTTTTAGATGTTTCAGGACACACCGTACACTTCTCCAGAGTGGCTGTTGGCAATTTACAGCCCGCCCATCAGCGTAGCAAGGCTCCCATTTCTCCATGGCCTGTCCTGCATTTCTGGTTTTGACACTTTATTCAGCATGGCCCTTTTGACCGATGGGAAGCGAGACTTCTTTGTAGCGCTGATTTGCCTTTCCAGGTTGCTTGGTTGGCCAAAAAGGGCGTATGCGTTTTTTCCTGAATATATTCAGGAAAAAACGCATACGCCCTTTTTGGCCAAGGGCATCATTGTCGAGGTTTTGCCGCTTTTCCTGTGCTTTAAAGGCGATTCGAATCTACCTCCTGAAATCGGTTTCCTGCAATTCTGCCTTGCTTTCAAATCCTCTTCGTTGCCTTCCCTCCATATATTTGTGGACGAGAGTTATCATTTCTAACTCTGCAGGTTTGTGAATTGCAGTGCCCCTGAGCTCCATTTTTCAACTCGCTTTCTTGGGAGCTGGCCGCAAAAGCGCAGGATTGCTTCAGGCCCTATTCTGGCTCCGGGTGGCAGGCTGAGCCTGTGGTTAATTCTGCTTCCTGATGGGAAAATAGAGTGACCTGTGCCTGTCCCAACACCTAGAGCTAGTCTCTCATTGGTTCCCCCTCTTCCCGTTCATCCTCAGGACAAATTGCAACGTGTTCGGAACAGGAGGTTAAAGGTGCTGATTCTCCAAGGAGGGAGATTGCTAGTAAAGCGGCTGGAATGGCGAACCGGAGCACAAGGAGATGAGAAATGAGGTGCGTTTTAGAAACCTTTCCCGGTCACACGGTGTACCATCTTCTGGGTTTCTCGTGCATGTTTTCGACGTAGGACGATGCCCTTGAACCTGGAGATTTGGGACCCATGGGATGGGTACCACGCCGTATTACTTTACAGGGTCTGCGTTAGCTCACCCAACCTCACCAAACCTCTCAGCCCCAAGAGTGTCCTCCCTTATGTCTCAATCAGCTGTGGGTCTAGATATGGTCAATCCAGGTGGCATCGCAGCCCCTGAACGAATTTTGTAAGAATTTCTCTCTCTTTCACTGTCTTTGTTTCACGGGTTTTTAAAAGTAATTGATTTTTATAATAGGGTTTAGCTGCTTTGCACTGCTGTTTTTATGCCGCTTTACACCCACTTGACTCACTTACAGAGAGATATCAATACATAGGTTTTAAGATTCTTACTAGTCAGATATATTCTTGGGCGGTGAATAGGGGGCGTTGAGTCCAGTTCACTGAGCAAGGAGTAGGTCTTGTCTATTACATATTGGGTTTATGGAACGGTATCTGAGCTAATTTGAAACCCTTGTTTTATGCATCACCCCACCTCACCTTTCCCGTTAAGCAGCCATAGTGTGTTTTGTAAACGTGCGACTCTGTTCTGTTTTGTAATTCAGTTCAAGGGTAGCGGTTTTTACATTCCCTCTGTAAGTGATATCTTATGATAAGTGTCTTTTTCTGTGTGACTTATTTCACTTAGAATCGTCGTACCTAAATCCACTCATCATGATGCTCCTAGCCTTATGACGTTGATTTCATGGCTGAGTGATATTCCATTGTACATAAGGACCACAACTTCTTTATCCATTCTTCTCTTTCCTGGGATGTTTAAGGTGTAACGAAGTGGAGGTTCTTGTCAACAGAGCAGCCCTAAACTTTGGGGTGCCTGTGTCTTGCTGATTTTTAGTTTTCCCAATTTATACGCCCATGAGTGGAAGTGCCCTATGCTCTCTAAGCTGAGTTTTTTAGATGTTTCAGGACACACCGTACACTTCTCCAGAGTGGCTGTTGGCAATTTACAGCCCGCCCATCAGCGTAGCAAGGCTCCCATTTCTCCATGGCCTGTCCTGCATTTCTGGTTTTGACACTTTATTCAGCATGGCCCTTTTGACCGATGGGAAGCGAGACTTCTTTGTAGCGCTTATTTGCCTTTCCAGGTTGCTTGGTTGGCCAAAAAGGGCGTATGCGTTTTTTCCTGAATATATTCAGGAAAAAACGCATACGCCCTTTTTGGCCAAGGGCATCATTGTCGAGGTTTTGCCGCTTTTCCTGTGCTTTAAAGGCGATTCGAATCTACCTCCTGAAATCGGTTTCCTGCAATTCTGCCTTGCTTTCAAATCCTCTTCGTTGCCTTCCCTCCATATATTTGTGGACGAGAGTTATCATTTCTAACTCTGCAGGTTTGTGAATTGCAGTGCCCCTGAGCTCCATTTTTCAACTCGCTTTCTTGGGAGCTGGCCGCAAAAGCGCAGGATTGCTTCAGGCCCTATTCTGGCTCCGGGCGGAGGCTGAGCCTGTGGTTAATTCTGCTTCCTGATGGGAAAATAGAGTGACCTGTGCCTGTCCCAACACCTAGAGCTAGTCTCTCATTGGTTCCCCCTCTTCCCGTTCATCCTCAGGACAAATTGCAACGTGTTCGGAACAGGAGGTTAAAGGTGCTGATTCTCCAAGGAGGGAGATTGCTAGTAAAGCGGCTGGAATGGCGAACCGGAGCACAAGGAGATGAGAAATGAGGTGCGTTTTAGAAACCTTTCCCGGTCACACGGTGTACCATCTTCTGGGTTTCTCGTGCATGTTTTCGACGTAGGAAGATGCCCTTGAACCTGGAGATTTGGGACCCATGGGATGGGTACCACGCCGTATTACTTTACAGGGTCTGCGTTAGCTCACCCAACCTCACCAAACCTCTCAGCCCCAAGAGTGTCCTCCCTTATGTCTCAATCAGCTGTGGGTCTAGATATGGTCAATCCAGGTGGCATCGCAGCCCCTGAACGAATTTTGTAAGAATTTCTCTCTCTTTCACTGTCTTTGTTTCACGGGTTTTTAAAAGTAATTGATTTTTATAATAGGGTTTAGCTGCTTTGCACTGCTGTGTTTATGCCGCTTTACACCCACTTGACTCACTTACAGAGAGATATCAATACATAGGTTTTAAGATTCTTACTAGTCAGATATATTCTTGGGCGGTGAATAGGGGTTGTTGAGTCCAGTTCACTGAGCAAGGAGTAGGTCTTGTCTATTACATATTGGGTTTATGGAACGGTATCTGAGCTAATTTGAAACCCTTGTTTTATGCATCACCCCACCTCACCTTTCCCGTTAAGCAGCCATAGTGTGTTTTCTAAACGTGCGACTCTGTTCTGTTTTGTAATTCAGTTCAAGGGTAGCGGTTTTTACATTCCCTCTGTCAGTGATATCTTATGATAAGTGTCTTTTTCTGTGTGACTTATTTCACTTAGAATCGTCGTACCTAAATCCACTCATCATGCTGCTCCTAGCCTTATGACGTTGATTTCATGGCTGAGTGATATTCCATTGTACATAAGGACCACAACTTCTTTATCCATTCTTCTCTTTCCTGGGATGTTTAAGGTGTAACGAAGTGGAGGTTCTTGTCAACAGAGCAGCCCTAAACTTTGGGGTGCCTGTGTCTTGCTGATTTTTAGTTTTCCCAATTTATACGCCCATGAGTGGAAGTGCCCTATGCTCTCTAAGCTGAGTTTTTTAGATGTTTCAGGACACACCGTACACTTCTCCAGAGTGGCTGTTGGCCATTTACAGCCCGCCCATCAGCGTAGCAAGGCTCCCATTTCTCCATGGCCTGTCCTGCATTTCTGGTTTTGACACTTTATTCAGCATGGCCCTTTTGACCGATGGGAAGCGAGACTTCTTTGTAGCGCTGATTTGCCTTTCCAGGTTGCTTGGTTGGCCAAAAAGGGCGTATGCGTTTTTTCCTGAATATATTCAGGAAAAAACGCATACGCCCTTTTTGGCCAAGGGCATCATTGTCGAGGTTTTGCCGCTTTTCCTGTGCTTTAAAGGCGATTCGAATCTACCTCCTGAAATCGGTTTCCTGCAATTCTGCCTTGCTTTCAAATCGTCTTCGTTGCCTTCCCTCCATATATTTGTGGACGAGAGTTATCATTTCTAACTCTGCAGGTTTGTGAATTGCAGTGCCCCTGAGCTCCATTTTTCAACTCGCTTTCTTGGGAGCTGGCCGCAAAAGCGCAGGATTGCTTCAGGCCCTATTCTGGCTCCGGGCGGCAGGCTGAGCCTGTGGTTAATTCTTCTTCCTGATGGGAAAATAGAGTGACTTGTGCCTGTCCCAACACCTAGAGCTAGTCTCTCATTGGTTCCCCCTCTTCCCGTTCATCCTCAGGACAAATTGCAACGTGTACGGAACAGGAGGTTAAAGGTGTTGATTCTCCCAGGAGGGAGATTGCTAGTAAAGCGGCTGGAATGGCGAACCGGAGCACAAGGAGATGAGAAATGAGGTGCGTTTTAGAAACCTTTCCCGGTCACACGGTGTACCATCTTCTGGGTTTCTCGTGCATGTTTTCGATGTAGGAAGATGCCCTTGAACCTGGAGATTTGGGACCCATTGGATGGGTACCACGCCGTATTACTTTAAAGGGTCTGCGTTTGCTCACCCAACCTCACCAAACCTCTCAGCCCCAAGAGTGTCCACCCTTATGTCTCAGTCATCTGTGGGTCTAGATATGGTCAATCCAGGTGGCATCGCAGCCCCTGAACGAATTTTGTAAGAATTTCTCTCTCTTTCACTGTCTTTGTTTCACGGGTCTTTAAAAGTAATTGATTTTTATAATGGGGTTTAGCTGCTTTGCACTGCTGTGTTTATGCCGCTTTACACCCACTTGACTCACTTACAGAGAGATATCAATACATAGGTTTTAAGATTCTTACTAGTCAGATATATTCTTGGGCGGTGAATAGGGGGCGTTGAGTCCAGTTCACTGAGCAAGGAGTAGGTCTTGTCTATTACATATTGGGTTTATGGAACGGTATCTGAGCTAATTTGAAACCCTTGTTTTATGCATCACCCCACCTCACCTTTCCCGTTAAGCAGCCATAGTGTGTTTTCTAAACGTGCGACTCTGTTCTGTTTTGTAATTCAGTTCAAGGGTAGCGGTTTTTACATTCCCTCTGTAAGTGATATCTTATGATAAGTGTCTTTTTCTGTGTGACTTATTTCACTTAGAATCGTCGTACCTAAATCCACTCATCATGCTGCTCCTAGCCTTATGACGTTGATTTCATGGCTGAGTGATATTCCATTGTACATAAGGACCACAACTTCTTTATCCATTCTTCTCTTTCCTGGGATGTTTAAGGTGTAACGAAGTGGAGGTTCTTGTCAACAGAGCAGCCCTAAACTTTGGGGTGCCTGTGTCTTGCTGATTTTTAGTTTTCCCAATTTATACGCCCATGAGTGGAAGTGCCCTATGCTCTCTAAGCTGAGATTTTTAGATGTTTCAGGACACACCGTACACTTCTCCAGAGTGGCTGTTGGCAATTTACAGCCCGCCCATCAGCGTAGCAAGGCTCCCATTTCTCCATGGCCTGTCCTGCATTTCTGGTTTTGACACTTTATTCAGCATGGCCCTTTTGACCGATGGGAAGCGAGACTTCTTTGTAGCGCTGATTTGCCTTTCCAGGTTGCTTGGTTGGCCAAAAAGGGCGTATGCGTTTTTTCCTGAATATATTCAGGAAAAAACGCATACGCCCTTTTTGGCCAAGGGCATCATTGTCGAGGTTTTGCCGCTTTTCCTGTGCTTTAAAGGCGATTCGAATCTACCTCCTGAAATCGGTTTCCTGCAATTCTGCCTTGCTTTCAAATCCTCTTCGTTGCCTTCCCTCCATATATTTGTGGACGAGAGTTATCATTTCTAACTCTGCAGGTTTGTGAATTGCAGTGCCCCTGAGCTCCATTTTTCAACTCGCTTTCTTGGGAGCTGGCCGCAAAAGCGCAGGATTGCTTCAGGCCCTATTCTGGCTCCGGGTGGCAGGCTGAGCCTGTGGTTAATTCTGCTTCCTGATGGGAAAATAGAGTGACCTGTGCCTGTCCCAACACCTAGAGCTAGTCTCTCATTGGTTCCCCCTCTTCCCGTTCATCCTCAGGACAAATTGCAACGTGTTCGGAACAGGAGGTTAAAGGTGCTGATTCTCCAAGGAGGGAGATTGCTAGTAAAGCGGCTGGAATGGCGAACCGGAGCACAAGGAGATGAGAAATGAGGTGCGTTTTAGAAACCTTTCCCGGTCACACGGTGTATCATCTTCTGGGTTTCTCGTGCATGTTTTCGACGTAGGACGATGCCCTTGAACCTGGAGATTTGGGACCCATGGGATGGGTACCACGCCGTATTACTTTAAAGGGTCTGCGTTAGCTCACCCAACCTCACCAAACCTCTCAGCCCCAAGAGTGTCCACCCTTATGTCTCAATCAGCTGTGGTTCTAGATATGGTCATTCCAGGTGGCATCGCAGCCCCTGAACGAATTTTGTAAGAATTTATCTCTCTTTCACTGTCTTTGTTTCACGGGTTTTTAAAAGTAATTGATTTTTATAATGGGGTTTAGCTGCTTTGCACTGCTGTGTTTATGCCGCTTTACATCCACTTGACTCACTTACAGAGAGATATCAATACATAGGTTTTAAGATTCTTACTAGTCAGATATATTCTTGGGCGGTGAATAGGGGGCGTTGAGTCCAGTTCACGGAGCAAGGAGTAGGTCTTGTCTATTACATATTGGGTTTATGGAACGGTATCTGAGCTAATTTGAAACCCTTGTTTTATGCATCACCCCACCTCACCTTTCCCGTTAAGCAGCCATAGTGTGTTTTCTAAACGTGCGACTCTGTTCTGTTTTGTAATTCAGTTCAAGGGTAGCGGTTTTTACATTCTCTCTGTAAGTGATATCTTATGATCAGTGTCTTTTTCTGTGTGACTTATTTCACTTAGAATCGTCGTACCTAAATCCACTCATCATGCTGCTCCTAGCCTTATGACGTTGATTTCATGGCTGAGTGATATTCCATTGTACATAAGGACCACAACTTCTTTATCCATTCTTCTCTTTCCTGGGATGTTTAAGGTGTAACGAAGTGGAGGTTCTTGTCAACAGAGCAGCCCTAAACTTTGGGGTGCCTGTGTCTTGCTGATTTTTAGTTTTCCCAATTTATACGCCCATGAGTGGAAGTGCCCTATGCTCTCTAAGCTGAGTTTTTTAGATGTTTCAGGACACACCGTACACTTCTCCAGAGTGGCTGTTGGCAATTTACAGCCCGCCCATCAGCGTAGCAAGGCTCCCATTTCTCCATGGCCTGTCCTGCATTTCTGGTTTTGACACTTTATTCAGCATGGCCCTTTTGACCGATGGGAAGCGAGACTTCTTTGTAGCGCTGATTTGCCTTTCCAGGTTGCTTGGTTGGCCAAAAAGGGCGTATGCGTTTTTTCCTGAATATATTCAGGAAAAAACGCATACGCCCTTTTTGGCCAAGGGCATCATTGTCGAGGTTTTGCCGCTTTTCCTGTGCTTTAAAGGCGATTCGAATCTACCTCCTGAAATTTGTTTCCTGCAATTCTGCCTTGCTTTCAAATCCTCATCGTTGCCTTCCTTCCATATATTTGTGGACGAGAGTTATCATTTCTACCTCTGCAGGTTTGTGAATTGCAGTGCCCCTGAGCTCCATTTTTTAACTCGCTTTCTTGGGAGCTGGCCGCAAAAGCGCAGGATTGCTTCAGGCCCTATTCTGGCTCCGGGCGGCAGGCTGAGCCTGTGGTTAATTCTTCTTCCTGATGGGAAAATAGAGTGACTTGTGCCTGTCCCAACACCTAGAGCTAGTCTCTCATTGGTTCCCCCTCTTCCCGTTCATCCTCAGGACAAATTGCAACGTGTACGGAACAGGAGGTTAAAGGTGTTGATTCTCCCAGGAGGGAGATTGCTAGTAAAGCGGCTGGAATGGCGAACCGGAGCACAAGGAGATGAGAAATGAGGTGCGTTTTAGAAACCTTTCCCGGTCACACGGTGTACCATCTTCTGGGTTTCTCGTGCATGTTTTCGATGTAGGAAGATGCCCTTGAACCTGGAGATTTGGGACCCATTGGATGGGTACCACGCCGTATTACTTTAAAGGGTCTGCGTTTGCTCACCCAACCTCACCAAACCTCTCAGCCCCAAGAGTGTCCACCCTTATGTCTCAGTCATCTGTGGGTCTAGATATGGTCAATCCAGGTGGCATCGCAGCCCCTGAACGAATTTTGTAAGAATTTCTCTCTCTTTCACTGTCTTTGTTTCACGGGTCTTTAAAAGTAATTGATTTTTATAATGGGGTTTAGCTGCTTTGCACTGCTGTGTTTATGCCGCTTTACACCCACTTGACTCACTTACAGAGAGATATCAATACATAGGTTTTAAGATTCTTACTAGTCAGATATATTCTTGGGCGGTGAATAGGGGGCGTTGAGTCCAGTTCACTGAGCAAGGAGTAGGTCTTGTCTATTACATATTGGGTTTATGGAACGGTATCTGAGCTAATTTGAAACCCTTGTTTTATGCATCACCCCACCTCACCTTTCCCGTTAAGCAGCCATAGTGTGTTTTCTAAACGTGCGACTCTGTTCTGTTTTGTAATTCAGTTCAAGGGTAGCGGTTTTTACATTCCCTCTGTAAGTGATATCTTATGATAAGTGTCTTTTTCTGTGTGACTTATTTCACTTAGAATCGTCGTACCTAAATCCACTCATCATGCTGCTCCTAGCCTTATGACGTTGATTTCATGGCTGAGTGATATTCCATTGTACATAAGGACCACAACTTCTTTATCCATTCTTCTCTTTCCTGGGATGTTTAAGGTGTAACGAAGTGGAGGTTCTTGTCAACAGAGCAGCCCTAAACTTTGGGGTGCCTGTGTCTTGCTGATTTTTAGTTTTCCCAATTTATACGCCCATGAGTGGAAGTGCCCTATGCTCTCTAAGCTGAGATTTTTAGATGTTTCAGGACACACCGTACACTTCTCCAGAGTGGCTGTTGGCAATTTACAGCCCGCCCATCAGCGTAGCAAGGCTCCCATTTCTCCATGGCCTGTCCTGCATTTCTGGTTTTGACACTTTATTCAGCATGGCCCTTTTGACCGATGGGAAGCGAGACTTCTTTGTAGCGCTGATTTGCCTTTCCAGGTTGCTTGGTTGGCCAAAAAGGGCGTATGCGTTTTTTCCTGAATATATTCAGGAAAAAACGCATACGCCCTTTTTGGCCAAGGGCATCATTGTCGAGGTTTTGCCGCTTTTCCTGTGCTTTAAAGGCGATTCGAATCTACCTCCTGAAATCGGTTTCCTGCAATTCTGCCTTGCTTTCAAATCCTCTTCGTAGCCTTCCCTCCATATATTTGTGGACGAGAGTTATCATTTCTAACTCTGCAGGTTTGTGAATTGCAGTGCCCCTGAGCTCCATTTTTCAACTCGCTTTCTTGGGAGCTGGCCGCAAAAGCGCAGGATTGCTTCAGGCCCTATTCTGGCTCCGGGCGGCAGGCTGAGCCTGTGGTTAATTCTGCTACCTGATGGGAAAATAGAGTGACCTGTGCCTGTCCCAACACCTAGAGCTTGTCTGTCAATGGTTCCCCCTCTTCCCGTTCATCCTCAGGACAAATTGCAACGTGTACGGAACAGGAGGTTAAAGGTGCTGATTCTCCAAGGAGGGAGATTGCTAGTAAAGCGGCTGGAATGGCGAAACGGAGCACAAGGAGATGAGAAATGAGGTGCGTTTTAGAAACCTTTCCCGGTCACACGGTGTACCATCTTCTGTGTTTCTCGTGCGTGTTTTCGACGTAGGAAGATGCCCTTGACCCTGGAGATTTGGGACCCATGGGATGGGTACCACGCCGTATTACTTTAAAGGGTCTGCGTTTGCTCACCCAACCTCACCAAACCTCTCAGCCCCAAGAGTGTCCGCCCTTATGTCTCAGTCATCTGTGGGTCTAGATATGGTCAATCCAGCTGGCATCGCAGCACCTGAACGAATTTTGTAAGAATTTCTCTCTCTTTCACTGTCTTTGTTTCACGGGTTTTTAAAAGTAATTGATATTTATAATGGGGTTTAGCTGCTTTGCACTGCTGTGTTTATGCCGCTTTACACCTACTTGACTCACTTACAGAGAGATATCACTACATAGGTTTTAAGATTCTTACTAGTCAGATATATTCTTGGGCGGTGAATAGGGGTTGTTGAGTCCAGTTCACTGAGCAAGGAGTAGGTCTTGTCTATTACATATTGGGTTTATGGAACGGTATCTGAGCTAATTTGAAACCCTTGTTTTATGCATCACCCCACCTCACCTTTCCCGTTAAGCAGCCATAGTGTGTTTTCTAAACGTGCGACTCTGTTCTGTTTTGTAATTCAGTTCAAGGGTAGCGGTTTTTACATTCTCTCTGTAAGTGATATCTTATGATAAGTGTCTTTTTCTGTGTGACTTATTTCACTTAGAATCGTCGTACCTAAATCCACTCATCATGCTGCTCCTAGCCTTATGACGTTGATTTCATGGCTGAGTGATATTCCATTGTACATAAGGACCACAACTTCTTTATCCATTCTTCTCTTTCCTGGGATGTTTAAGGTGTAACGAAGTGGAGGTTCTTGTCAACAGAGCAGCCCTAAACTTTGGGGTGCCTGTGTCTTGCTGGTTTTTAGTTTTCCCAATTTATACGCCCATGAGTGGAAGTGCCCTATGCTCTCTAAGCTGAGTTTTTTAGATGTTTCAGGACACACCGTACACTTCTCCAGAGTGGCTGTTGGCAATTTACAGCCCGCCCATCAGCGTAGCAAGGCTCCCATTTCTCCATGGCCTGTCCTGCATTTCTGGTTTTGACACTTTATTCAGCATGGCCCTTTTGACCGATGGGAAGCGAGACTTCTTTGTAGCGCTGATTTGCCTTTCCAGGTTGCTTGGTTGGCCAAAAAGGGCGTAGGCGTTTTTTCCTGAATATATTCAGGAAAAAACGCGTACGCCCTTTTTGGCCAAGGGCATCATTGTCGAGGTTTTGCCGCTTTTCCTGTGCTTTAAAGGCGATTCGAATCTACCTCCTGAAATTTGTTTCCTGCAATTCTGCCTTGCTTTCAAATCCTCATCGTTGCCTTCCTTCCATATATTTGTGGACGAGAGTTATCATTTCTACCTCTGCAGGTTTGTGAATTGCAGTGCCCCTGAGCTCCATTTTTTAACTCGCTTTCTTGGGAGCTGGCCGCAAAAGCGCAGGATTGCTTCAGGCCCTATTCTGGCTCCGGGCGGCAGGCTGAGCCTGTGGTTAATTCTTCTTCCTGATGGGAAAATAGAGTGACTTGTGCCTGTCCCAACACCTAGAGCTAGTCTCTCATTGGTTCCCCCTCTTCCCGTTCATCCTCAGGACAAATTGCAACGTGTACGGAACAGGAGGTTAAAGGTGTTGATTCTCCCAGGAGGGAGATTGCTAGTAAAGCGGCTGGAATGGCGAACCGGAGCACAAGGAGATGAGAAATGAGGTGCGTTTTAGAAACCTTTCCCGGTCACACGGTGTACCATCTTCTGGGTTTCTCGTGCATGTTTTCGATGTAGGAAGATGCCCTTGAACCTGGAGATTTGGGACCCATTGGATGGGTACCACGCCGTATTACTTTAAAGGGTCTGCGTTTGCTCACCCAACCTCACCAAACCTCTCAGCCCCAAGAGTGTCCACCCTTATGTCTCAGTCATCTGTGGGTCTAGATATGGTCAATCCAGGTGGCATCGCAGCCCCTGAACGAATTTTGTAAGAATTTCTCTCTCTTTCACTGTCTTTGTTTCACGGGTCTTTAAAAGTAATTGATTTTTATAATGGGGTTTAGCTGCTTTGCACTGCTGTGTTTATGCCGCTTTACACCCACTTGACTCACTTACAGAGAGATATCAATACATAGGTTTTAAGATTCTTACTAGTCAGATATATTCTTGGGCGGTGAATAGGGGGCGTTGAGTCCAGTTCACTGAGCAAGGAGTAGGTCTTGTCTATTACATATTGGGTTTATGGAACGGTATCTGAGCTAATTTGAAACCCTTGTTTTATGCATCACCCCACCTCACCTTTCCCGTTAAGCAGCCATAGTGTGTTTTCTAAACGTGCGACTCTGTTCTATTTTGTAATTCAGTTCAAGGGTAGCGGTTTTTACATTCCCTCTGTAAGTGATATCTTATGATAAGTGTCTTTTTCTGTGTGACTTATTTCACTTAGAATCGTCGTACCTAAATCCACTCATCATGCTGCTCCTAGCCTTATGACGTTGATTTCATGGCTGAGTGATATTCCATTGTACATAAGGACCACAACTTCTTTATCCATTCTTCTCTTTCCTGGGATGTTTAAGGTGTAACGAAGTGGAGGTTCTTGTCAACAGAGCAGCCCTAAACTTTGGGGTGCCTGTGTCTTGCTGATTTTTAGTTTTCCCAATTTATACGCCCATGAGTGGAAGTGCCCTATGCTCTCTAAGCTGAGATTTTTAGATGTTTCAGGACACACCGTACACTTCTCCAGAGTGGCTGTTGGCAATTTACAGCCCGCCCATCAGCGTAGCAAGGCTCCCATTTCTCCATGGCCTGTCCTGCATTTCTGGTTTTGACACTTTATTCAGCATGGCCCTTTTGACCGATGGGAAGCGAGACTTCTTTGTAGCGCTGATTTGCCTTTCCAGGTTGCTTGGTTGGCCAAAAAGGGCGTATGCGTTTTTTCCTGAATATATTCAGGAAAAAACGCATACGCCCTTTTTGGCCAAGGGCATCATTGTCGAGGTTTTGCCGCTTTTCCTGTGCTTTAAAGGCGATTCGAATCTACCTCCTGAAATCGGTTTCCTGCAATTCTGCCTTGCTTTCAAATCCTCTTCGTAGCCTTCCCTCCATATATTTGTGGACGAGAGTTATCATTTCTAACTCTGCAGGTTTGTGAATTGCAGTGCCCCTGAGCTCCATTTTTCAACTCGCTTTCTTGGGAGCTGGCCGCAAAAGCGCAGGATTGCTTCAGGCCCTATTCTGGCTCCAGGCGGCAGGCTGAGCCTGTGGTTAATTCTGCTACCTGATGGGAAAATAGAGTGACCTGTGCCTGTCCCAACACCTAGAGCTTGTCTGTCAATGGTTCCCCCTCTTCCCGTTCATCCTCAGGACAAATTGCAACGTGTACGGAACAGGAGGTTAAAGGTGCTGATTCTCCAAGGAGGGAGATTGCTAGTAAAGCGGCTGGAATGGCGAAACGGAGCACAAGGAGATGAGAAATGAGGTGCGTTTTAGAAACCTTTCCCGGTCACACGGTGTACCATCTTCTGTGTTTCTCGTGCGTGTTTTCGACGTAGGAAGATGCCCTTGACCCTGGAGATTTGGGACCCATGGGATGGGTACCACGCCGTATTACTTTAAAGGGTCTGCGTTTGCTCACCCAACCTCACCAAACCTCTCAGCCCCAAGAGTGTCCGCCCTTATGTCTCAGTCATCTGTGGGTCTAGATATGGTCAATCCAGCTGGCATCGCAGCACCTGAACGAATTTTGTAAGAATTTCTCTCTCTTTCACTGTCTTTGTTTCACGGGTTTTTAAAAGTAATTGATATTTATAATGGGGTTTAGCTGCTTTGCACTGCTGTGTTTATGCCGCTTTACACCTACTTGACTCACTTACAGAGAGATATCACTACATAGGTTTTAAGATTCTTACTAGTCAGATATATTCTTGGGCGGTGAATAGGGGTTGTTGAGTCCAGTTCACTGAGCAAGGAGTAGGTCTTGTCTATTACATATTGGGTTTATGGAACGGTATCTGAGCTAATTTGAAACCCTTGTTTTATGCATCACCCCACCTCACCTTTCCCGTTAAGCAGCCATAGTGTGTTTTCTAAACGTGCGACTCTGTTCTGTTTTGTAATTCAGTTCAAGGGTAGCGGTTTTTACATTCTCTCTGTAAGTGATATCTTATGATAAGTGTCTTTTTCTGTGTGACTTATTTCACTTAGAATCGTCGTACCTAAATCCACTCATCATGCTGCTCCTAGCCTTATGACGTTGATTTCATGGCTGAGTGATATTCCATTGTACATAAGGACCACAACTTCTTTATCCATTCTTCTCTTTCCTGGGATGTTTAAGGTGTAACGAAGTGGAGGTTCTTGTCAACAGAGCAGCCCTAAACTTTGGGGTGCCTGTGTCTTGCTGGTTTTTAGTTTTCCCAATTTATACGCCCATGAGTGGAAGTGCCCTATGCTCTCTAAGCTGAGTTTTTTAGATGTTTCAGGACACACCGTACACTTCTCCAGAGTGGCTGTTGGCAATTTACAGCCCGCCCATCAGCGTAGCAAGGCTCCCATTTCTCCATGGCCTGTCCTGCATTTCTGGTTTTGACACTTTATTCAGCATGGCCCTTTTGACCGATGGGAAGCGAGACTTCTTTGTAGCGCTGATTTGCCTTTCCAGGTTGCTTGGTTGGCCAAAAAGGGCGTAGGCGTTTTTTCCTGAATATATTCAGGAAAAAACGCCTACGCCCTTTTTGGCCAAGGGCATCATTGTCGAGGTTTTGCCGCTTTTCCTGTGCTTTAAAGGCGATTCGAATCTACCTCCTGAAATCTGTTTCCTGCAATTCTGCTTTGCTTTCAAATCCTCATCGTTGCCTTCCTTCCATATATTTGTGGACGAGAGTTATCATTTCTACCTCTGCAGGTTTGTGAATTGCAGTGCCCCTAAGCTCCATTTTTTAACTCGCTTTCTTGGGAGCTGGCCGCAAAAGCGCAGGATTGCTTCAGGCCCTATTCTGGCTCCGGGCGGCAGGCTGAGCCTGTGGTTAATTCTTCTTCCTGATGGGAAAATAGAGTGACCTGTGCCTGTCCCAACACCTAGAGCTAGTCTCTCATTGGTTCCCCCTCTTCCCGTTCATCCTCAGGACAAATTGCAACGTGTACGGAACAGGAGGTTAAAGGCGCTGATTCTCCAAGGAGGGAGATTGCTAGTAAAGCGGCTGGAATGGCGAACCGGAGCACAAGGAGATGAGAAATGAGGTGCGTTTTAGAAACCTTTCCCGGTCACACGGTGTACCATCTTCTGGGTTTCTCGTGCATGTTTTCGACGTAGGAAGATGCCCTTGACCCTGGAGATTTGGGACCCATGGGATGGGTACCACGCCGTATTACTTTACAGGGTCTGCGTTAGCTCACCCAACCTCACCAAACCTCTCAGCCCCAAGAGTGTCCACCCTTATGTCTCAATCAGCTGTGGGTCTAGATATGGTCAATCCAGGTGGCATCGCAGCCCCTGAACGAATTTTGTAAGAATTTCTCTCTCTTTCACTGTCTTTGTTTCACCGGTTTTTAAAAGTAATTGATTTTTATAATAGGGTTTAGCTGCTTTGCACTGCTGTGTTTATGCCGCTTTTCACCCACTTGACTCACTTACAGAGAGATATCAATACATAGGTTTTAAGATTCTTACTAGTCAGATATATTCTTGGGTGGTGAATAGGGGGCGTTGAGTCCAGTTCACTGAGCAAGGAGTAGGTCTTGTCTATTACATATTGGCTTTATGGAACGGTATCTGAGCTAATTTGAAACCCTTGTTTTATGCATCACCCCACCTCACCTTTCCCGTTAAGCAGCCATAGTGTGTTTTCTAAACGTGCGACTCTGTTCTGTTTTGTAATTCAGTTCAAGGGTAGCGGTTTTTACATTCCCTCTGTAAGTGATATCTTATGATAAGTGTCTTTTTCTGTGTGACTTATTTCACTTAGAATCGTCGTACCTAAATCCACTCATCATGCTGCTCCTAGCCTTATGACGTTGATTTCATGGCTGAGTGATATTCCATTGTACATAAGGACCACAACTTCTTTATCCATTCTTCTCTTTCCTGGGATGTTTCAGGTGTAACGAAGTGGAGGTTCTTGTCAACAGAGCAGCCCTAAACTTTGGGGTGCCTGTGTCTTGCTGATTTTTAGTTTTCCCAATTTATACGCCCATGAGTGGAAGTGCCCTATGCTCTCTAAGCTGAGTTTTTTAGATGTTTCAGGACACACCGTACACTTCTCCAGAGTGGCTGTTGGCAATTTACAGCCCGCCCATCAGCGTAGCAAGGCTCCCATTTCTCCATGGCCTGTCCTGCATTTCTGGTTTTGACACTTTATTCAGCATGGCCCTTTTGACCGATGGGAAGCGAGACTTCTTTGTAGCGCTGATTTGCCTTTCCAGGTTGCTTGGTTGGCCAAAAAGGGCGTATGCGTTTTTTCCTGAATATATTCAGGAAAAAACGCCTACGCCCTTTTTGGCCAAGGGCATCATTGTCGAGGTTTTGCCGCTTTTCCTGTGCTTTAAAGGCGATTCGAATCTACCTCCTGAAATCTGTTTCCTGCAATTCTGCCTTGCTTTCAAATCCTCATCATTGCCTTCCTTCCATATATTTGTGGACGAGAGTTATCATTTCTAACTCTGCAGGTTTGTGAATTGCAGTGCCCCTGAGCTCCATTTTTTAACTCGCTTTCTTGGGAGCTGGCCGCAAAAGCGCAGGATTGCTTCAGGCCCTATTCTGGCTCCGGGCGGCAGGCTGAGCCTGTCGTTAATTCTTCTTCCTGATGGGAAAATAGAGTGACTTGTGCCTGTCCCAACACCTAGAGCTAGTCTCTCATTGGTTCCCCCTCTTCCCGTTCATCCTCAGGACAAATTGCAACCTGTACGGAACAGGAGGTTAAAGGTGCTGATTCTCCCAGGAGGGAGATTGCTAGTAAAGCGGCTGGAATGGCGAACCGGAGCACAAGGAGAGGAGAAATGAGGTGCGTTTTAGAAACCTTTCCCGGTCACACGGTGTACCATCTTCTGGGATTCTCGTGCATGTTTTCGATGTAGGAAGATGCCCTTGAACCTGGAGATTTGGGACCCATGGGATGGGTACCACGCCGTATTACTTTAAAGGGTCTGCGTTTGCTCACCCAACCTCACCAAACCTCTCAGCCCCAAGAGTGTCCACCCTTATGTCTCAGTCATCTGTGGGTCTAGATATAGTCAATCCAGGTGGCATCGCAGCCCCTGAACGAATTTTGTAAGAATTTCTCTCTCTTTCACTGTCTTTGTTTCACGGGTTTTTAAAAGTAATTGATTTTTATAATGGGGTTTAGCTGCTTTGCACTGCTGTGTTTATGCCGCTTTACACCTACTTGACTCACTTACAGAGAGATATCAATACATAGGTTTTAAGATTCTTACTAGTCAGATATATTCTTGGGCGGTGAATAGGGGTTGTTGAGTCCAGTTCACTGAGCAAGGAGTAGGTCTTGTCTATTACATATTGGGTATATGGAACGGTATCTGAGCTAATTTGAAACCCTTGTTTTATGCATCACCCCACCTCACCTTTCCCGTTAAGCAGCCATAGTGTGTTTTCTAAACGTTCGACTCTGTTCTGTTTTGTAATTCAGTTCAAGGGTAGCGGTTTTTACATTCCCTGTGTAAGTGATATCTTATGATAAGTGTCTTTTTTTGTGTGACTTATTTCACTTAGAATCGTCGTACCTAAATCCACTCATCATGCTGCTCCTAGCCTTATGACGTTGATTTCATGGCTGAGTGATATTCCATTGTACATAAGGACCACAACTTCTTTATCCATTCTTCTCTTTCCTGGGATGTTTAAGGTGTAACGAAGTGGAGGTTCTTGTCAACAGAGCAGCCCTAAACTTTGGGGTGCCTGTGTCTTGCTGATTTTTAGTTTTCCCAATTTATACGCCCATGAGTGGAAGTGCCCTATGCTCTCTAAGCTGAGTTTTTTAGATGTTTCAGGACACACCGTACACTTCTCCAGAGTGGCTGTTGGCAATTTACAGCCCACCCATCAGCGTAGCAAGGCTCCCATTTCTCCATGGCCTGTCCTGCATTTCTGGTTTTGACACTTTATTCAGCATGGCCCTTTTGACCGATGGGAAGCGAGACTTCTTTGTAGCGCTGATTTGCCTTTCCAGGTTGCTTGGTTGGCCAAAAAGGGCGTATGCCTTTTTTCCTGAATCTATTCAGGAAAAAACGCATACGCCCTTTTTGGCCAAGGGCATCATTGTCGAGGTTTTGCCGCTTTTCCTGTGCTTTAAAGGCGATTCGAATCTACCTCCTGAAATCGGTTTCCTGCAATTCTGCCTTGCTTTCAAATCCTCTTCGTAGCCTTCCCTCCATATATTTGTGGACGAGAGTTATCATTTCTAACTCTGCAGGTTTGTGAATTGCAGTGCCCCTGAGCTCCATTTTTCAACTCGCTTTCTTGGGAGCTGGCCGCAAAAGCGCAGGATTGCTTCAGGCCCTATTCTGGCTCCGGGCGGCAGGCTGAGCCTGTGGTTAATTCTGCTACCTGATGGGAAAATAGAGTGACCTCTGCCTGTCCCAACACCTAGAGCTAGTCTCTCAATGGTTCCCCCTCTTACCGTTCATCCTCAGGAGAAATTACAACGTGTACGGAACAGGAGGTTAAAGGTGCTGATTCTCCAAGGAGGGAGATTGCTAGTAAAGCGGCTGGAATGGCGAACCGGAGCACAAGGAGATGAGAAATGAGGTGCGTTTTAGAAACCTTTCCCGGTCACACGGTGCACCATCTTCTGGGTTGCTCGTGCATGTTTTCGACGTAGGAAGATGCCCTGGAACCTGGAGATTTGGGACCCATGGGATGGGTACCACGCCGTATTACTTTAAAGGGTCTGCGTTAGCTCACCCAACCTCACCAAACCTCTCAGCCCCAAGAGTGTCCACCCTTATGTCTCAGTCATCTGTGGGTCTAGATATGGTCAATCCAGGTGGCATCGCAGCCCCTGAACGAATTTTGTAAGAATTTATCTCTCTTTCACTGTCTTTGTTTGACGGGTTTTTAAAAGTAATTGATTTTTATAATGGGGTTTAGCTGCTTTGCACTGCTGTGTTTATGCCGCTTTACACCCACTTGACTCACTTACAGAGAGATATCAATACATAGGTTTTAAGATTCTTACTAGTCAGATATATTCTTGGGCGGTGAATAGGGGGCGTTGAGTCCAGTTCACTGAGCAAGGAGTAGGTCTTGTCTATTACATATTGGGTTTATGGAACGGTATCTGAGCTAATTTGAAACCCTTGTTTTATGCATCACCCCACCTCACCTTTCCCGTTAAGCAGCCATAGTGTGTTTTCTAAACGTGCGACTCTGTTCTGTTTTGTAATTCAGTTCAAGGGTAGCGGTTTTTACATTCTCTCTGTAAGTGATATCTTATGATCAGTGTCTTTTTCTGTGTGACTTATTTCACTTAGAATCGTCGTACCTAAATCCACTCATCATGCTGCTCCTAGCCTTATGACGTTGATTTCATGGCTGAGTGATATTCCATTGTACATAAGGACCACAACTTCTTTATCCATTCTTCTCTTTCCTGGGATGTTTAAGGTGTAACGAAGTGGAGGTTCTTGTCAACAGAGCAGCCCTAAACTTTGGGGTGCCTGTGTCTTGCTGATTTTTAGTTTTCCCAATTTATACGCCCATGAGTGGAAGTGCCCTATGCTCTCTAAGCTGAGTTTTTTAGATGTTTCAGGACACACCGTACACTTCTCCAGAGTGGCTGTTGGCAATTTACAGCCCGCCCATCAGCGTAGCAAGGCTCCCATTTCTCCATGGCCTGTCCTGCATTTCTGGTTTTGACATTTTATTCAGCATGGCCCTTTTGACCGATGGGAAGCGAGACTTCTTTGTAGCGCTGATTTGCCTTTCCAGGTTGCTTGGTTGGCCAAAAAGGGCGTATGCGTTTTTTCCTGAATATATTCAGGAAAAAACGCATACGCCCTTTTTGGCCAAGGGCATCATTGTCGAGGTTTTGCCGCTTTTCCTGTGCTTTAAAGGCGATTCGAATCTACCTCCTGAAATTTGTTTCCTGCAATTCTGCCTTGCTTTCAAATCCTCATCGTTGCCTTCCTTCCATATATTTGTGGACGAGAGTTATCATTTCTACCTCTGCAGGTTTGTGAATTGCAGTGCCCCTGAGCTCCATTTTTTAACTCGCTTTCTTGGGAGCTGGCCGCAAAAGCGCAGGATTGCTTCAGGCCCTATTCTGGCTCCGGGCGGCAGGCTGAGCCTGTCGTTAATTCTTCTTCCTGATGGGAAAATAGAGTGACTTGTGCCTGTCCCAACACCTAGAGCTAGTCTCTCATTGGTTCCCCCTCTTCCCGTTCATCCTCAGGACAAATTGCAACGTGTACGGAACAGGAGGTTAAAGGTGCTGATTCTCCCAGGAGGGAGATTGCTAGTAAAGCGGCTGGAATGGCGAACCGGAGCACAAGGAGATGAGAAATGAGGTGCGTTTTAGAAACCTTTCCCGGTCACACGGTGTACCATCTTCTGGGTTTCTCGTGCATGTTTTCGATGTAGGAAGATGCCCTTGAACCTGGAGATTTGGGACCCATGGGATGGGTACCACGCCGTATTACTTTAAAGGGTCTGCGTTTGCTCACCCAACCTCACCAAACCTCTCAGCCCCAAGAGTGTCCACCCTTATGTCTCAGTCATCTGTGGGTCTAGATATGGTCAATCCAGGTGGCATCGCAGCCCCTGAACGAATTTTGTAAGAATTTCTCTCTCTTTCACTGTCTTTGTTTCACGGGTCTTTAAAAGTAATTGATTTTTATAATGGGGTTTAGCTGCTTTGCACTGCTGTGTTTATGCCGCTGTACACCCACTTGACTCACTTACAGAGAGATATCAATACATAGGTTTTAAGATTCTTACTAGTCAGATATATTCTTGGGCTGTGAATAGGGGGCGTTGAGTCCAGTTCACTGAGCAAGGAGTAGGTCTTGTCTATTACATATTGGGTTTATGGAACGGTATCTGAGCTAATTTGAAACCCTTGTTTTATGCATCACCCCACCTCACCTTTCCCGTTAAGCAGCCATAGTGTGTTTTCTAAACGTGCGACTCTGTTCTGTTTTGTAATTCAGTTCAAGGGTAGCGGTTTTTACATTCCCTCTGTAAGTGATATCTTATGATAAGTGTCTTTTTCTGTGTGACTTATTTCACTTAGAATCGTCGTACCTAAATCCACTCATCATGCTGCTCCTAGCCTTATGACGTTGATTTCATGGCTGAGTGATATTCCATTGTACATAAGGACCACAACTTCTTTATCCATTCTTCTCTTTCCTGGGATGTTTAAGGTGTAACGAAGTGGAGGTTCTTGTCAACAGAGCAGCCCTAAACTTTGGGGTGCCTGTGTCTTGCTGATTTTTAGTTTTCCCAATTTATACGCCCATGAGTGGAAGTGCCCTATGCTCTCTAAGCTGAGATTTTTAGATGTTTCAGGACACACCGTACACTTCTCCAGAGTGGCTGTTGGCAATTTACAGCCCGCCCATCAGCGTAGCAAGGCTCCCATTTCTCCATGGCCTGTCCTGCATTTCTGGTTTTGACACTTTATTCAGCATGGCCCTTTTGACCGATGGGAAGCGAGACTTCTTTGTAGCGCTGATTTGCCTTTCCAGGTTGCTTGGTTGGCCAAAAAGGGCGTATGCGTTTTTTCCTGAATATATTCAGGAAAAAACGCATACGCCCTTTTTGGCCAAAGGCATCATTGTCGAGGTTTTGCCGCTTTTCCTGTGCTTTAAAGGCGATTCGAATCTACCTCCTGAAATCGGTTTCCTGCAATTCTGCCTTGCTTTCAAATCCTCTTCGTAGCCTTCCCTCCATATATTTGTGGACGAGAGTTATCATTTCTAACTCTGCAGGTTTGTGAATTGCAGTGCCCCTGAGCTCCATTTTTCAACTCGCTTTCTTGGGAGCTGGCCGCAAAAGCGCAGGATTGCTTCAGGCCCTATTCTGGCTCCGGGCGGCAGGCTGAGCCTGTGGTTAATTCTGCTTCCTGATGGGAAAATAGAGTGACCTGTGCCTGTCCCAACACCTAGAGCTAGTCTCTCATTGGTTCCCCCTCTTCCCGTTCATCCTCAGGACAAATTGCAACGTGTACGGAACAGGAGGTTAAAGGTGCTGATTCTCCCAGGAGGGAGATTGCTAGTAAAGCGGCTGGAATGGCGAACCGGAGCACAAGGAGATGAGAAATGAGGTGCGTTTTAGAAACCTTTCCCGGTAACACGGTGTACCATCTTCTGGGTTGCTCGTGCATGTTTTCGACGTAGGAAGATGCCCTGGAACCTGGAGATTTGGGACCCATGGGATGGGTACCACGCCGTATTACTTTAAAGGGTCTGCGTTTGCTCACCCAACCTCACCAAACCTCTCAGCCCCAAGAGTGTCCACCCTTATGTCTCAGTCATCTGTGGGTCTAGATATGGTCAATCCAGGTGGCATCGCAGCCCCTGAACGAATTTTGTAAGAATTTCTCTCTCTTTCACTGTCTTTGTTTCACGGGTCTTTAAAAGTAATTGATTTTTATAATGGGGTTTAGCTGCTTTGCACTGCTGTGTTTATGCCGCTTTACACCCACTTGACTCACTTACAGAGAGATATCAATACATAGGTTTTAAGATTCTTACTAGTCAGATATATTCTTGGGCGGTGAATAGGGGGCGTTGAGTCCAGTTCACTGAGCAAGGAGTAGGTCTTGTCTATTACATATTGGGTTTATGGAACGGTATCTGAGCTAATTTGAAACCCTTGTTTTATGCATCACCCCACCTCACCTTTCCCGTTAAGCAGCCATAGTGTGTTTTCTAAACGTGCGACTCTGTTCTGTTTTGTAATTCAGTTCAAGGGTAGCGGTTTTTACATACCCTCTGTAAGTGATATCTTATGATAAGTGTCTTTTTCTGTGTGACTTATTTCACTTAGAATCGTCGTACCTAAATCCACTCATCATGCTGCTCCTAGCCTTATGACGTTGATTTCATGGCTGAGTGATATTCCATTGTACATAAGGACCACAACTTCTTTATCCATTCTTCTCTTTCCTGGGATGTTTAAGGTGTAACGAAGTGGAGGTTCTTGTCAACAGAGCAGCCCTAAACTTTGGGGTGCCTGTGTCTTGCTGATTTTTAGTTTTCCCAATTTATACGCCCATGAGTGGAAGTGCCCTATGCTCTCTAAGCTGAGTTTTTTAGATGTTTCAGGACACACCGTACACTTCTCCAGAGTGGCTGTTGGCAATTTACAGCCCGCCCATCAGCGTAGCAAGGCTCCCATTTCTCCATGGCCTGTCCTGCATTTCTGGTTTTGACACTTTATTCAGCATGGCCCTTTTGACCGATGGGAAGCGAGACTTCTTTGTAGCGCTGATTTGCCTTTCCAGGTTGCTTGGTTGGCCAAAAAGGGCGTATGCGTTTTTTCCTGAATATATTCAGGAAAAAACGCATACGCCCTTTTTGGCCAAGGGCATCATTGTCGAGGTTTTGCCGCTTTTCCTGTGCTTTAAAGGCGATTCGAATCTACCTCCTGAAATCGGTTTCCTGCAATTCTGCCTTGCTTTCAAATCCTCTTCGTAGCCTTCCCTCCATATATTTGTGGACGAGAGTTA
This sequence comes from Balaenoptera borealis, assembly GCF_965194805.1. Lineage (NCBI taxonomy): Eukaryota > Metazoa > Chordata > Mammalia > Artiodactyla > Balaenopteridae > Balaenoptera > Balaenoptera borealis. The sequence goes on along the minus strand of NW_028123467.1, from coordinate 346,775 downwards.
TCATTTCTAACTCTGCAGGTTTGTGAATTGCAGTGCCCCTGAGCTCCATTTTTCAACTCGCTTTCTTGGGAGCTGGCCGCAAAAGCGCAGGATTGCTTCAGGCCCTATTCTGGCTCCGGGCGGCAGGCTGAGCCTGTGGTTAATTCTGCTACCTGATGGGAAAATAGAGTGACCTCTGCCTGTCCCAACACCTAGAGCTAGTCTCTCAATGGTTCCCCCTCTTACCGTTCATCCTCAGGAGAAATTACAACGTGTACGGAACAGGAGGTTAAAGGTGCTGATTCTCCAAGGAGGGAGATTGCTAGTAAAGCGGCTGGAATGGCGAACCGGAGCACAAGGAGATGAGAAATGAGGTGCGTTTTAGAAACCTTTCCCGGTCACACGGTGCACCATCTTCTGGGTTGCTCGTGCATGTTTTCGACGTAGGAAGATGCCCTGGAACCTGGAGATTTGGGACCCATGGGATGGGTACCACGCCGTATTACTTTAAAGGGTCTGCGTTAGCTCACCCAACCTCACCAAACCTCTCAGCCCCAAGAGTGTCCACCCTTATGTCTCAGTCATCTGTGGGTCTAGATATGGTCAATCCAGGTGGCATCGCAGCCCCTGAACGAATTTTGTAAGAATTTATCTCTCTTTCACTGTCTTTGTTTGACGGGTTTTTAAAAGTAATTGATTTTTATAATGGGGTTTAGCTGCTTTGCACTGCTGTGTTTATGCCGCTTTACACCCACTTGACTCACTTACAGAGAGATATCAATACATAGGTTTTAAGATTCTTACTAGTCAGATATATTCTTGGGCGGTGAATAGGGGGCGTTGAGTCCAGTTCACTGAGCAAGGAGTAGGTCTTGTCTATTACATATTGGGTTTATGGAACGGTATCTGAGCTAATTTGAAACCCTTGTTTTATGCATCACCCCACCTCACCTTTCCCGTTAAGCAGCCATAGTGTGTTTTCTAAACGTGCGACTCTGTTCTGTTTTGTAATTCAGTTCAAGGGTAGCGGTTTTTACATTCTCTCTGTAAGTGATATCTTATGATCAGTGTCTTTTTCTGTGTGACTTATTTCACTTAGAATCGTCGTACCTAAATCCACTCATCATGCTGCTCCTAGCCTTATGACGTTGATTTCATGGCTGAGTGATATTCCATTGTACATAAGGACCACAACTTCTTTATCCATTCTTCTCTTTCCTGGGATGTTTAAGGTGTAACGAAGTGGAGGTTCTTGTCAACAGAGCAGCCCTAAACTTTGGGGTGCCTGTGTCTTGCTGATTTTTAGTTTTCCCAATTTATACGCCCATGAGTGGAAGTGCCCTATGCTCTCTAAGCTGAGTTTTTTAGATGTTTCAGGACACACCGTACACTTCTCCAGAGTGGCTGTTGGCAATTTACAGCCCGCCCATCAGCGTAGCAAGGCTCCCATTTCTCCATGGCCTGTCCTGCATTTCTGGTTTTGACATTTTATTCAGCATGGCCCTTTTGACCGATGGGAAGCGAGACTTCTTTGTAGCGCTGATTTGCCTTTCCAGGTTGCTTGGTTGGCCAAAAAGGGCGTATGCGTTTTTTCCTGAATATATTCAGGAAAAAACGCATACGCCCTTTTTGGCCAAGGGCATCATTGTCGAGGTTTTGCCGCTTTTCCTGTGCTTTAAAGGCGATTCGAATCTACCTCCTGAAATTTGTTTCCTGCAATTCTGCCTTGCTTTCAAATCCTCATCGTTGCCTTCCTTCCATATATTTGTGGACGAGAGTTATCATTTCTACCTCTGCAGGTTTGTGAATTGCAGTGCCCCTGAGCTCCATTTTTTAACTCGCTTTCTTGGGAGCTGGCCGCAAAAGCGCAGGATTGCTTCAGGCCCTATTCTGGCTCCGGGCGGCAGGCTGAGCCTGTCGTTAATTCTTCTTCCTGATGGGAAAATAGAGTGACTTGTGCCTGTCCCAACACCTAGAGCTAGTCTCTCATTGGTTCCCCCTCTTCCCGTTCATCCTCAGGACAAATTGCAACGTGTACGGAACAGGAGGTTAAAGGTGCTGATTCTCCCAGGAGGGAGATTGCTAGTAAAGCGGCTGGAATGGCGAACCGGAGCACAAGGAGATGAGAAATGAGGTGCGTTTTAGAAACCTTTCCCGGTCACACGGTGTACCATCTTCTGGGTTTCTCGTGCATGTTTTCGATGTAGGAAGATGCCCTTGAACCTGGAGATTTGGGACCCATGGGATGGGTACCACGCCGTATTACTTTAAAGGGTCTGCGTTTGCTCACCCAACCTCACCAAACCTCTCAGCCCCAAGAGTGTCCACCCTTATGTCTCAGTCATCTGTGGGTCTAGATATGGTCAATCCAGGTGGCATCGCAGCCCCTGAACGAATTTTGTAAGAATTTCTCTCTCTTTCACTGTCTTTGTTTCACGGGTCTTTAAAAGTAATTGATTTTTATAATGGGGTTTAGCTGCTTTGCACTGCTGTGTTTATGCCGCTGTACACCCACTTGACTCACTTACAGAGAGATATCAATACATAGGTTTTAAGATTCTTACTAGTCAGATATATTCTTGGGCTGTGAATAGGGGGCGTTGAGTCCAGTTCACTGAGCAAGGAGTAGGTCTTGTCTATTACATATTGGGTTTATGGAACGGTATCTGAGCTAATTTGAAACCCTTGTTTTATGCATCACCCCACCTCACCTTTCCCGTTAAGCAGCCATAGTGTGTTTTCTAAACGTGCGACTCTGTTCTGTTTTGTAATTCAGTTCAAGGGTAGCGGTTTTTACATTCCCTCTGTAAGTGATATCTTATGATAAGTGTCTTTTTCTGTGTGACTTATTTCACTTAGAATCGTCGTACCTAAATCCACTCATCATGCTGCTCCTAGCCTTATGACGTTGATTTCATGGCTGAGTGATATTCCATTGTACATAAGGACCACAACTTCTTTATCCATTCTTCTCTTTCCTGGGATGTTTAAGGTGTAACGAAGTGGAGGTTCTTGTCAACAGAGCAGCCCTAAACTTTGGGGTGCCTGTGTCTTGCTGATTTTTAGTTTTCCCAATTTATACGCCCATGAGTGGAAGTGCCCTATGCTCTCTAAGCTGAGGTTTTTAGATGTTTCAGGACACACCGTACACTTCTCCAGAGTGGCTGTTGGCAATTTACAGCCCGCCCATCAGCGTAGCAAGGCTCCCATTTCTCCATGGCCTGTCCTGCATTTCTGGTTTTGACACTTTATTCAGCATGGCCCTTTTGACCGATGGGAAGCGAGACTTCTTTGTAGCGCTGATTTGCCTTTCCAGGTTGCTTGGTTGGCCAAAAAGGGCGTATGCGTTTTTTCCTGAATATATTCAGGAAAAAACGCATACGCCCTTTTTGGCCAAAGGCATCATTGTCGAGGTTTTGCCGCTTTTCCTGTGCTTTAAAGGCGATTCGAATCTACCTCCTGAAATCGGTTTCCTGCAATTCTGCCTTGCTTTCAAATCCTCTTCGTAGCCTTCCCTCCATATATTTGTGGACGAGAGTTATCATTTCTAACTCTGCAGGTTTGTGAATTGCAGTGCCCCTGAGCTCCATTTTTCAACTCGCTTTCTTGGGAGCTGGCCGCAAAAGCGCAGGATTGCTTCAGGCCCTATTCTGGCTCCGGGCGGCAGGCTGAGCCTGTGGTTAATTCTGCTTCCTGATGGGAAAATAGAGTGACCTGTGCCTGTCCCAACACCTAGAGCTAGTCTCTCATTGGTTCCCCCTCTTCCCGTTCATCCTCAGGACAAATTGCAACGTGTACGGAACAGGAGGTTAAAGGTGCTGATTCTCCAAGGAGGGAGATTGCTAGTAAAGCGGCTGGAATGGCGAAACGGAGCACAAGGAGATGAGAAATGAGGTGCGTTTTAGAAACCTTTCCCGGTCACACGGTGTACCATCTTCTGGGTTTCTCGTGCGTGTTTTCGACGTAGGAAGATGCCCTTGACCCTGGAGATTTGGGACCCATGGGATGGGTACCACGCCGTATTACTTTAAAGGGTCTGCGTTTGCTCACCCAACCTCACCAAACCTCTCAGCCCCAAGAGTGTCCACCCTTATGTCTCAGTCATCTGTGGGTCTAGATATGGTCAATCCAGCTGGCATCGCAGCACCTGAACGAATTTTGTAAGAATTTCTCTCTCTTTCACTGTCTTTGTTTCACGGGTTTTTAAAAGTAATTGATTTTTATAATGGGGTTTAGCTGCTTTGCACTGCTGTGTTTATGCCGCTTTACACCTACTTGACTCACTTACAGAGAGATATCACTACATAGGTTTTAAGATTCTTACTAGTCAGATATATTCTTGGGCGGTGAATAGGGGTTGTTGAGTCCAGTTCACTGAGCAAGGAGTAGGTCTTGTCTATTACATATTGGGTTTATGGAACGGTATCTGAGCTAATTTGAAACCCTTGTTTTATGCATCACCCCACCTCACCTTTCCCGTTAAGCAGCCATAGTGTGTTTTCTAAACGTGCGACTCTGTTCTGTTTTGTAATTCAGTTCAAGGGTAGCGGTTTTTACATTCTCTCTGTAAGTGATATCTTATGATCAGTGTCTTTTTCTGTGTGACTTATTTCACTTAGAATCGTCGTACCTAAATCCACTCATCATGCTGCTCCTAGCCTTATGACGTTGATTTCATGGCTGAGTGATATTCCATTGTACATAAGGACCACAACTTCTTTATCCATTCTTCTCTTTCCTGGGATGTTTAAGGTGTAACGAAGTGGAGGTTCTTGTCAACAGAGCAGCCCTAAACTTTGGGGTGCCTGTGTCTTGCTGATTTTTAGTTTTCCCAATTTATACGCCCATGAGTGGAAGTGCCCTATGCTCTCTAAGCTGAGTTTTTTAGATGTTTCAGGACACACCGTACACTTCTCCAGAGTGGCTGTTGGCAATTTACAGCCCGCCCATCAGCGTAGCAAGGCTCCCATTTCTCCATGGCCTGTCCTGCATTTCTGGTTTTGACACTTTATTCAGCATGGCCCTTTTGACCGATGGGAAGCGAGACTTCTTTGTAGCGCTGATTTGCCTTTCCAGGTTGCTTGGTTGGCCAAAAAGGGCGTATGCGTTTTTTCCTGAATATATTCAGGAAAAAACGCATACGCCCTTTTTGGCCAAGGGCATCATTGTCGAGGTTTTGCCGCTTTTCCTGTGCTTTAAAGGCGATTCGAATCTACCTCCTGAAATCGGTTTCCTGCAATTCTGCCTTGCTTTCAAATCCTCATCGTTGCCTTCCTTCCATATATTTGTGGACGAGAGTTATCATTTCTACCTCTGCAGGTTTGTGAATTGCAGTGCCCCTGAGCTCCATTTTTTAACTCGCTTTCTTGGGAGCTGGCCGCAAAAGCGCAGGATTGCTTCAGGCCCTATTCTGGCTCCGGGCGGCAGGCTGAGCCTGTCGTTAATTCTTCTTCCTGATGGGAAAATAGAGTGACTTGTGCCTGTCCCAACACCTAGAGCTAGTCTCTCATTGGTTCCCCCTCTTCCCGTTCATCCTCAGGACAAATTGCAACGTGTACGGAACAGGAGGTTAAAGGTGCTGATTCTCCCAGGAGGGAGATTGCTAGTAAAGCGGCTGGAATGGCGAACCGGAGCACAAGGAGATGAGAAATGAGGTGCGTTTTAGAAACCTTTCCCGGTCACACGGTGTACCATCTTCTGGGTTTCTCGTGCATGTTTTCGATGTAGGAAGATGCCCTTGAACCTGGAGATTTGGGACCCATGGGATGGGTACCACGCCGTATTACTTTAAAGGGTCTGCGTTTGCTCACCCAACCTCACCAAACCTCTCAGCCCCAAGAGTGTCCACCCTTATGTCTCAGTCATCTGTGGGTCTAGATATGGTCAATCCAGGTGGCATCGCAGCCCCTGAACGAATTTTGTAAGAATTTCTCTCTCTTTCACTGTCTTTGTTTCACGGGTCTTTAAAAGTAATTGATTTTTATAATGGGGTTTAGCTGCTTTGCACTGCTGTGTTTATGCCGCTGTACACCCACTTGACTCACTTACAGAGAGATATCAATACATAGGTTTTAAGATTCTTACTAGTCAGATATATTCTTGGGCTGTGAATAGGGGGCGTTGAGTCCAGTTCACTGAGCAAGGAGTAGGTCTTGTCTATTACATATTGGGTTTATGGAACGGTATCTGAGCTAATTAGAAACCCTTGTTTTATGCATCACCCCACCTCACCTTTCCCGTTAAGCAGCCATAGTGTGTTTTCTAAACGTGCGACTCTGTTCTGTTTTGTAATTCAGTTCAAGGGTAGCGGTTTTTACATTCCCTCTGTAAGTGATATCTTATGATAAGTGTCTTTTTCTGTGTGACTTATTTCACTTAGAATCGTCGTACCTAAATCCACTCATCATGCTGCTCCTAGCCTTATGACGTTGATTTCATGGCTGAGTGATATTCCATTGTACATAAGGACCACAACTTCTTTATCCATTCTTCTCTTTCCTGGGATGTTTAAGGTGTAACGAAGTGGAGGTTCTTGTCAACAGAGCAGCCCTAAACTTTGGGGTGCCTGTGTCTTGCTGATTTTTAGTTTTCCCAATTTATACGCCCATGAGTGGAAGTGCCCTATGCTCTCTAAGCTGAGGTTTTTAGATGTTTCAGGACACACCGTACACTTCTCCAGAGTGGCTGTTGGCAATTTACAGCCCGCCCATCAGCGTAGCAAGGCTCCCATTTCTCCATGGCCTGTCCTGCATTTCTGGTTTTGACACTTTATTCAGCATGGCCCTTTTGACCGATGGGAAGCGAGACTTCTTTGTAGCGCTGATTTGCCTTTCCAGGTTGCTTGGTTGGCCAAAAAGGGCGTATGCGTTTTTTCCTGAATATATTCAGGAAAAAACGCATACGCCCTTTTTGGCCAAAGGCATCATTGTCGAGGTTTTGCCGCTTTTCCTGTGCTTTAAAGGCGATTCGAATCTACCTCCTGAAATCGGTTTCCTGCAATTCTGCCTTGCTTTCAAATCCTCTTCGTAGCCTTCCCTCCATATATTTGTGGACGAGAGTTATCATTTCTAACTCTGCAGGTTTGTGAATTGCAGTGCCCCTGAGCTCCATTTTTCAACTCGCTTTCTTGGGAGCTGGCCGCAAAAGCGCAGGATTGCTTCAGGCCCTATTCTGGCTCCGGGCGGCAGGCTGAGCCTGTGGTTAATTCTGCTTCCTGATGGGAAAATAGAGTGACCTGTGCCTGTCCCAACACCTAGAGCTAGTCTCTCATTGGTTCCCCCTCTTCCCGTTCATCCTCAGGACAAATTGCAACGTGTACGGAACAGGAGGTTAAAGGTGCTGATTCTCCCAGGAGGGAGATTGCTAGTAAAGCGGCTGGAATGGCGAACCGGAGCACAAGGAGATGAGAAATGAGGTGCGTTTTAGAAACCTTTCCCGGTAACACGGTGTACCATCTTCTGGGTTGCTCGTGCATGTTTTCGACGTAGGAAGATGCCCTGGAACCTGGAGATTTGGGACCCATGGGATGGGTACCACGCCGTATTACTTTAAAGGGTCTGCGTTTGCTCACCCAACCTCACCAAACCTCTCAGCCCCAAGAGTGTCCACCCTTATGTCTCAGTCATCTGTGGGTCTAGATATGGTCAATCCAGGTGGCATCGCAGCCCCTGAACGAATTTTGTAAGAATTTCTCTCTCTTTCACTGTCTTTGTTTCACGGGTCTTTAAAAGTAATTGATTTTTATAATGGGGTTTAGCTGCTTTGCACTGCTGTGTTTATGCCGCTTTACACCCACTTGACTCACTTACAGAGAGATATCAATACATAGGTTTTAAGATTCTTACTAGTCAGATATATTCTTGGGCGGTGAATAGGGGGCGTTGAGTCCAGTTCACTGAGCAAGGAGTAGGTCTTGTCTATTACATATTGGGTTTATGGAACGGTATCTGAGCTAATTTGAAACCCTTGTTTTATGCATCACCCCACCTCACCTTTCCCGTTAAGCAGCCATAGTGTGTTTTCTAAACGTGCGACTCTGTTCTGTTTTGTAATTCAGTTCAAGGGTAGCGGTTTTTACATTCCCTCTGTAAGTGATATCTTATGATAAGTGTCTTTTTCTGTGTGACTTATTTCACTTAGAATCGTCGTACCTAAATCCACTCATCATGCTGCTCCTAGCCTTATGACGTTGATTTCATGGCTGAGTGATATTCCATTGTACATAAGGACCACAACTTCTTTATCCATTCTTCTCTTTCCTGGGATGTTTAAGGTGTAACGAAGTGGAGGTTCTTGTCAACAGAGCAGCCCTAAACTTTGGGGTGCCTGTGTCTTGCTGATTTTTAGTTTTCCCAATTTATACGCCCATGAGTGGAAGTGCCCTATGCTCTCTAAGCTGAGTTTTTTAGATGTTTCAGGACACACCGTACACTTCTCCAGAGTGGCTGTTGGCAATTTACAGCCCGCCCATCAGCGTAGCAAGGCTCCCATTTCTCCATGGCCTGTCCTGCATTTCTGGTTTTGACACTTTATTCAGCATGGCCCTTTTGACCGATGGGAAGCGAGACTTCTTTGTAGCGCTGATTTGCCTTTCCAGGTTGCTTGGTTGGCCAAAAAGGGCGTATGCGTTTTTTCCTGAATATATTCAGGAAAAAACGCATACGCCCTTTTTGGCCAAGGGCATCATTGTCGAGGTTTTGCCGCTTTTCCTGTGCTTTAAAGGCGATTCGAATCTACCTCCTGAAATCGGTTTCCTGCAATTCTGCCTTGCTTTCAAATCCTCTTCGTAGCCTTCCCTCCATATATTTGTGGACGAGAGTTATCATTTCTAACTCTGCAGGTTTGTGAATTGCAGTGCCCCTGAGCTCCATTTTTCAACTCGCTTTCTTGGGAGCTGGCCGCAAAAGCGCAGGATTGCTTCAGGCCCTATTCTGGCTCCGGGCGGCAGGCTGAGCCTGTGGTTAATTCTGCTACGTAATGGGAAAATAGAGTGACCTGTGCCTGTCCCAACACCTAGAGCTAGTCTGTCAATGGTTCCCCCTCTTCCCGTTCATCCTCAGGACAAATTGCAACGTGTACGGAACAGGAGGTTAAAGGTGCTGATTCTCCAAGGAGGGAGATTGCTAGTAAAGCGGCTGGAATGGCGAAACGGAGCACAAGGAGATGAGAAATGAGGTGCGTTTTATAAACCTTTCCCGGTCACACGGTGTACCATCTTCTGGGTTTCTCGTGCGTGTTTTCGACGTAGGAAGATGCCCTTGACCCTGGAGATTTGGGACCCATGGGATGGGTACCACGCCGTATTACTTTAAAGGGTCTGCGTTTGCTCACCCAACCTCACCAAACCTCTCAGCCCCAAGAGTGTCCACCCTTATGTCTCAGTCATCTGTGGGTCTAGATATGGTCAATCCAGCTGGCATCGCAGCACCTGAACGAATTTTGTAAGAATTTCTCTCTCTTTCACTGTCTTTGTTTCACGGGTTTTTAAAAGTAATTGATTTTTATAATGGGGTTTAGCTGCTTTGCACTGCTGTGTTTATGCCGCTTTACACCTACTTGACTCACTTACAGAGAGATATCACTACATAGGTTTTAAGATTCTTACTAGTCAGATATATTCTTGGGCGGTGAATAGGGGTTGTTGAGTCCAGTTCACTGAGCAAGGAGTAGGTCTTGTCTATTACATATTGGGTTTATGGAACGGTATCTGAGCTAATTTGAAACCCTTGTTTTATGCATCACCCCACCTCACCTTTCCCGTTAAGCAGCCATAGTGTGTTTTCTAAACGTGCGACTCTGTTCTGTTTTGTAATTCAGTTCAAGGGTAGCGGTTTTTACATTCTCTCTGTAAGTGATATCTTATGATCAGTGTCTTTTTCTGTGTGACTTATTTCACTTAGAATCGTCGTACCTAAATCCACTCATCATGCTGCTCCTAGCCTTATGACGTTGATTTCATGGCTGAGTGATATTCCATTGTACATAAGGACCACAACTTCTTTATCCATTCTTCTCTTTCCTGGGATGTTTAAGGTGTAACGAAGTGGAGGTTCTTGTCAACAGAGCAGCCCTAAACTTTGGGGTGCCTGTGTCTTGCTGATTTTTAGTTTTCCCAATTTATACGCCCATGAGTGGAAGTGCCCTATGCTCTCTAAGCTGAGTTTTTTTATATGTTTCAGGACACACCGTACACTTCTCCAGAGTGGCTGTTGGCAATTTACAGCCCGCCCATCAGCGTAGCAAGGCTCCCATTTCTCCATGGCCTGTCCTGCATTTCTGGTTTTGACACTTTATTCAGCATGGCCCTTTTGACCGATGGGAAGCGAGACTTCTTTGTAGCGCTGATTTGCCTTTCCAGGTTGCTTGGTTGGCCAAAAAGGGCGTATGCGTTTTTTCCTGAATCTATTCAGGAAAAAACGCATACGCCCTTTTTGGCCAAGGGCATCATTGTCGAGGTTTTGCCGCTTTTCCTGTGCTTTAAAGGCGATTCGAATCTACCTCCTGAAATCGGTTTCCTGCAATTCTGCCTTGCTTTCAAATCCTCTTCGTAGCCTTCCCTCCATATATTTGTGGACGAGAGTTATCATTTCTAACTCTGCAGGTTTGTGAATTGCAGTGCCCCTGAGCTCCATTTTTCAACTCGCTTTCTTGGGAGCTGGCCGCAAAAGCGCAGGATTGTTTCAGGCCCTATTCTGGCTCCGGGCGGCAGGCTGAGCCTGTGGTTAATTCTGCTACCTGATGGGAAAATAGAGTGACCTGTGCCTGTCCCAACACCTAGAGCTAGTCTCTCATTGGTTCCCCCTCTTCCCGTTCATCCTCAGGACAAATTGCAACGTGTACGGAACAGGAGGTTAAAGGCGCTGATTCTCCAGGAGGGAGATTGCTAGTAAAGCGGCTGGAATGGCGAACCGGAGCACAAGGAGATGAGAAATGAGGTGCGTTTTAGAAACCTTTCCCGGTCACACGGTGTACCATCTTCTGGGTTTCTCGTGCATGTTTTCGACGTAGGAAGATGCCCTTGACCCTGGAGATTTGGGACCCATTGGATGGGTACCACGCCGTATTACTTTAAAGGGTCTGCGTTTGCTCACCCAACCTCACCAAAACTCTCAGCCCCAAGAGTGTCCACCCTCATGTCTCAGTCATCTGTGGGTCTAGATATGGTCAATCCAGCTGGAATCGCAGCCCCTGAACGAATTTTGTAAGAATTTCTCTCTCTTTCACTGTCTTTGTTTCACGGGTTTTTAAAAGTAATTGATTTTTATAATAGGGTTTAGCTGCTTTGCACTGCTGTGTTTATGCCGCTTTTCACCCACTTGACTCACTTACAGAGAGATATCAATACATAGGTTTTAAGATTCTTACTAGTCAGATATATTCTTGGGCGGTGAATAGGGGTTGTTGAGTCCAGTTCACTGAGCAAGGAGTAGGTCTTGTCTATTACATATTGGGTTTATGGAACGGTATCTGAGCTAATTTGAAACCCTTGTTTTATGCATCACCCCACCTCACCTTTCCCGTTAAGCAGCCATAGTGTGTTTTCTAAACGTGCTACTCTGTTCTGTTTTGTAATTCAGTTCAAGGGTAGCGGTTTTTACATTCCCTCTGTAAGTGATATCTTATGATAAGTGTCTTTTTCTGTGTGACTTATTTCACTTAGAATCGTCGTACCTAAATCCACTCATCATGCTGCTCCTAGCCTTATGACGTTGATTTCATGGCTGAGTGATATTCCATTGTACATAAGGACCACAACTTCTTTATCCATTCTTCTCTTTCCTGGGATGTTTAAGGTGTAACGAAGTGGAGGTTCTTGTCAACAGAGCAGCCCTAAACTTTGGGGTGCCTGTGTCTTGCTGATTTTTAGTTTTCCCAATTTATACGCCCATGAGTGGAAGTGCCCTATGCTCTCTAAGCTGAGTTTTTTAGATGTTTCAGGACACACCGTACACTTCTCCAGAGTGGCTGTTGGCAATTTACAGCCCGCCCATCAGCGTAGCAAGGCTCCCATTTCTCCATGGCCTGTCCTGCATTTCTGGTTTTGACACTTTATTCAGCATGGCCCTTTTGACCGATGGGAAGCGAGACTTCTTTGTAGCGCTGATTTGCCTTTCCAGGTTGCTTGGTTGGCCAAAAAGGGCGTATGCGTTTTTTCCTGAATATATTCAGGAAAAAACGCATACGCCCTTTTTGGCCAAGGGCATCATTGTCGAGGTTTTGCCGCTTTTCCTGTGCTTTAAAGGCGATTCGAATCTACCTCCTGAAATCGGTTTCCTGCAATTCTGCCTTGCTTTCAAATCCTCTTCGTAGCCTTCCCTCCATATATTTGTGGACGAGAGTTATCATTTCTAACTCTGCAGGTTTGTGAATTGCAGTGCCCCTGAGCTCCATTTTTCAACTCGCTTTCTTGGGAGCTGGCCGCAAAAGCGCAGGATTGCTTCAGGCCCTATTCTGGCTCCGGGCGGCAGGCTGAGCCTGTGGTTAATTCTGCTTCCTGATGGGAAAATAGAGTGACCTGTGCCTGTCCCAACACCTAGAGCTAGTCTCTCATTGGTTCCCCCTCTTCCCGTTCATCCTCAGGACAAATTGCAACGTGTACGGAACAGGAGGTTAAAGGTGCTGATTCTCCCAGGAGGGAGATTGCTAGTAAAGCGGCTGGAATGGCGAACCGGAGCCCAAGGAGATGAGAAATGAGGTGCGTTTTAGAAACCTTTCCCGGTCACACGGTGTACCATCTTCTGGGTTGCTCGTGCATGTTTTCGACGTAGGAAGATGCCCTGGAACCTGGAGATTTGGGACCCATGGGATGGGTACCACGCCGTATTACTTTAAAGGGTCTGCATTAGCTCACCCAACCTCACCAAACCTCTCAGCCCCAAGAGTGTCCACCCTTATGTCTCAATCAGCTGTGGGTCTAGATATGGTCAATCCAGGTGGCATCGCAGCCCCTGAACGAATTTTGTAAGAATTTATCTCTCTTTCACTGTCTTTGTTTGACGGGTTTTTAAAAGTAATTGATTTTTATAATGGGGTTTAGCTGCTTTGCACTGCTGTGTTTATGCCGCTTTACACCCACTTGACTCACTTACAGAGAGATATCAATACATAGGTTTTAAGATTCTTACTAGTCAGATATATTCTTGGGCGGTGAATAGGGGTTGTTGAGTCCAGTTCACTGAGCAAGGAGTAGGTCTTGTCTATTACATATTGGGTTTATGGAACGGTATCTGAGCTAATTTGAAACCCTTGTTTTATGCATCACCCCACCTCACCTTTCCCGTTAAGCAGCCATAGTGTGTTTTCTAAACGTGTGACTCTGTTCTGTTTTGTAATTCAGTTCAAGGGTAGCGGTTTTTACATTCTCTCTGTAAGTGATATCTTATGATCAGTGTCTTTTTCTGTGTGACTTATTTCACTTAGAATCGTCGTACCTAAATCCACTCATCATGCTGCTCCTAGCCTTATGACGTTGATTTCATGGCTGAGTGATATTCCATTGTACATAAGGACCACAACTTCTTTATCCATTCTTCTCTTTCCTGGGATGTTTAAGGTGTAACGAAGTGGAGGTTCTTGTCAACAGAGCAGCCCTAAACTTTGGGGTGCCTGTGTCTTGCTGATTTTTAGTTTTCCCAATTTATACGCCCATGAGTGGAAGTGCCCTATGCTCTCTAAGCTGAGTTTTTTAGATGTTTCAGGACACACCGTACACTTCTCCAGAGTGGCTGTTGGCAATTTACAGCCCGCCCATCAGCGTAACAAGGCTCCCATTTCTCCATGGCCTGTCCTGCATTTCTGGTTTTGACACTTTATTCAGCATGGCCCTTTTGACCGATGGGAAGCGAGACTTCTTTGTAGCGCTGATTTGCCTTTCCAGGTTGCTTGGTTGGCCAAAAAGGGCGTATGCGTTTTTTCCTGAATATATTCAGGAAAAAACGCATACGCCCTTTTTGGCCAAGGGCATCATTATCGAGGATTTGCCGCTTTTCCTGTGCTTTAAAGGCGATTCGAATCTACCTCCTGAAATCGGTTTCCTGCAATTCTGCCTTGCTTTCAAATCCTCTTCGTTGCCTTCCCTCCATATATTTGTGGACGAGAGTTATCATTTCTAACTCTGCAGGTTTGTGAATTGCAGTGCCCCTGAGCTCCATTTTTCAACTCGCTTTCTTGGGAGCTGGCCGCAAAAGCGCAGGATTGCTTCAGGCCCTATTCTGGCTCCGGGCGGCAGGCTGAGCCTGTCATTAAATCTTCTTCCTGATGGGAAAATAGAGTGACTTGTGCCTGTCCCAACACCTAGAGCTAGTCTCTCATTGGTTCCCCCTCTTCCCGTTCATCCTCAGGACAAATTGCAACGTGTTCGGAACAGGAGGTTAAAGGTGCTGATTCTCCCAGGAGGGAGATTGCTAGTAAAGCGGCTGGAATGGCGAACCGGAGCACAAGGAGATGAGAAATGAGGTGCGTTTTAGAAACCTTTCCCGGTTCACATGGTGTACCATCTTCTGGGTTTCTCGTGCATGTTTTCGATGTAGGAAGATGCCCTTGAACCTGGAGATTTGGGACCCATGGGATGGGTACCACGCCGTATTACTTTAAAGGGTCTGCGTTTGCTCACCCAAACTCACCAAACCTATCAGCCCTAAGAGTGTCCACCCTTATGTCTCAGTCATCTGTGGGTCTAGATATGGTCAATCCAGGTGGCATCGCAGCCCCTGAACGAATTTTGTAAGCATTTCTCTCTCTTTCACTGTCTTTGTTTCACGGGTCTTTAAAAGTAATTGATTTTTATAATGGGGTTTAGCTGCTTTGCACTGCTGTGTTTATGCCGCTTTACACCCACTTGACTCACTTACAGAGAGATATCAATACATAGGTTTTAAGATTCTTACTAGTCAGATATATTCTTGGGCGGTGAATAGGGGTTGTTGAGTCCAGTTCACTGAGCAAGGAGTAGGTCTTGTCTATTACATATTGGGTTTATGGAACGGTATCTGAGCTAATTTGAAACCCTTGTTTTATGCATCACCCCACCTCACCTTTCCCGTTAAGCAGCCATAGTGTGTTTTCTAAACGTGCTACTCTGTTCTGTTTTGTAATTCAGTTCAAGGGTAGCGGTTTTTACATTCCCTCTGTAAGTGATATCTTATGATAAGTGTCTTTTTCTGTGTGACTTATTTCACTTAGAATCGTCGTACCTAAATCCACTCATCATGCTGCTCCTAGCCTTATGACGTTGATTTCATGGCTGAGTGATATTCCATTGTACATAAGGACCACAACTTCTTTATCCATTCTTCTCTTTCCTGGGATGTTTAAGGTGTAACGAAGTGGAGGTTCTTGTCAACAGAGCAGCCCTAAACTTTGGGGTGCCTGTGTCTTGCTGATTTTTAGTTTTCCCAATTTATACGCCCATGAGTGGAAGTGCCCTATGCTCTCTAAGCTGAGTTTTTTAGATGTTTCAGGACACACCGTACACTTCTCCAGAGTGGCTGTTGGCAATTTACAGCCCGCCCATCAGCGTAGCAAGGCTCCCATTTCTCCATGGCCTGTCCTGCATTTCTGGTTTTGACACTTTATTCAGCATGGCCCTTTTGACCGATGGGAAGCGAGACTTCTTTGTAGCGCTGATTTGCCTTTCCAGGTTGCTTGGTTGGCCAAAAAGGGCGTATGCGTTTTTTCCTGAATCTATTCAGGAAAAAACGCATACGCCCTTTTTGGCCAAGGGCATCATTGTCGAGGTTTTGCCGCTTTTCCTGTGCTTTAAAGGCGATTCGAATCTACCTCCTGAAATCGGTTTCCTGCAATTCTGCCTTGCTTTCAAATCCTCTTCGTAGCCTTCCCTCCATATATTTGTGGACGAGAGTTATCATTTCTAACTCTGCAGGTTTGTGAATTGCAGTGCCCCTGAGCTCCATTTTTCAACTCGCTTTCTTGGGAGCTGGCCGCAAAAGCGCAGGATTGCTTCAGGCCCTATTCTGGCTCCGGGCGGCAGGCTGAGCCTGTGGTTAATTCTTCTTTCTGATGGGAAAATAGAGTGACCTGTGCCTGTCCCAACACCTAGAGCTAGTCTCTCATTGGTTCCCCCTCTTCCCGTTCATCCTCAGGACAAATTGCAACGTGTACGGAACAGGAGGTTAAAGGTGCTGATTCTCCCAGGAGGGAGATTGCTAGTAAAGCGGCTGGAATGGCGAACCGGAGCCCAAGGAGATGAGAAATGAGGTGCGTTTTAGAAACCTTTCCCGGTCACACGGTGTACCATCTTCTGGGTTGCTCGTGCATGTTTTCGACGTAGGAAGATGCCCTGGAACCTGGAGATTTGGGACCCATGGGATGGGTACCACGCCGTATTACTTTAAAGGGTCTGCGTTAGCTCACCCAACCTCACCAAACCTCTCAGCCCCAAGAGTGTCCACCCTTATGTCTCAATCAGCTGTGGGTCTAGATATGGTCAATCCAGGTGGCATCGCAGCCCCTGAACGAATTTTGTAAGAATTTATCTCTCTTTCACTGTCTTTGTTTGACGGGTTTTTTAAAGTAATTGATTTTTATAATGGGGTTTAGCTGCTTTGCACTGCTGTGTTTATGCCGCTTTACACCCACTTGACTCACTTACAGAGAGATATCAATACATAGGTTTTAAGATTCTTACTAGTCAGATATATTCTTGGGCGGTGAATAGGGGTTGTTGAGTCCAGTTCACTGAGCAAGGAGTAGGTCTTGTCTATTACATATTGGGTTTATGGAACGGTATCTGAGCTAATTTGAAACCCTTGTTTTATGCATCACCCCACCTCACCTTTCCCGTTAAGCAGCCATAGTGTGTTTTCTAAACGTGTGACTCTGTTCTGTTTTGTAATTCAGTTCAAGGGTAGCGGTTTTTACATTCTCTCTGTAAGTGATATCTTATGATCAGTGTCTTTTTCTGTGTGACTTATTTCACTTAGAATCGTCGTACCTAAATCCACTCATCATGCTGCTCCTAGCCTTATGACGTTGATTTCATGGCTGAGTGATATTCCATTGTACATAAGGACCACAACTTCTTTATCCATTCTTCTCTTTCCTGGGATGTTTAAGGTGTAACGAAGTGGAGGTTCTTGTCAACAGAGCAGCCCTAAACTTTGGGGTGCCTGTGTCTTGCTGATTTTTAGTTTTCCCAATTTATACGCCCATGAGTGGAAGTGCCCTATGCTCTCTAAGCTGAGTTTTTTAGATGTTTCAGGACACACCGTACACTTCTCCAGAGTGGCTGTTGGCAATTTACAGCCCGCCCATCAGCGTAGCAAGGCTCCCATTTCTCCATGGCCTGTCCTGCATTTCTGGTTTTGACACTTTATTCAGCATGGCCCTTTTGACCGATGGGAAGCGAGACTTCTTTGTAGCGCTGATTTGCCTTTCCAGGTTGCTTGGTTGGCCAAAAAGGGCGTATGCGTTTTTTCCTGAATATATTCAGGAAAAAACGCATACGCCCTTTTTGGCCAAGGGCATCATTATCGAGGATTTGCCGCTTTTCCTGTGCTTTAAAGGCGATTCGAATCTACCTCCTGAAATCGGTTTCCTGCAATTCTGCCTTGCTTTCAAATCCTCTTCGTTGCCTTCCCTCCATATATTTGTGGACGAGAGTTATCATTTCTAACTCTGCAGGTTTGTGAATTGCAGTGCCCCTGAGCTCCATTTTTCAACTCGCTTTCTTGGGAGCTGGCCGCAAAAGCGCAGGATTGCTTCAGGCCCTATTCTGGCTCCGGGCGGCAGGCTGAGCCTGTCGTTAATTCTTCTTCCTGATGGGAAAATAGAGTGACTTGTGCCTGTCCCAACACCTAGAGCTAGTCTCTCATTGGTTCCCCCTCTTCCCGTTCATCCTCAGGACAAATTGCAACGTGTACGGAACAGGAGGTTAAAGGTGCTGATTCTCCCAGGAGGGAGATTGCTAGTAAAGCGGCTGGAATGGCGAACCGGAGCACAAGGAGATGAGAAATGAGGTGCGTTTTAGAAACCTTTCCCGGTTCACATGGTGTACCATCTTCTGGGTTTCTCGTGCATGTTTTCGATGTAGGAAGATGCCCTTGAACCTGGAGATTTGGGACCCATGGGATGGGTACCACGCCGTATTACTTTAAAGGGTCTGCGTTTGCTCACCCAAACTCACCAAACCTATCAGCCCTAAGAGTGTCCACCCTTATGTCTCAGTCATCTGTGGGTCTAGATATGGTCAATCCAGGTGGCATCGCAGCCCCTGAACGAATTTTGTAAGCATTTCTCTCTCTTTCACTGTCTTTGTTTCACGGGTCTTTAAAAGTAATTGATTTTTATAATGGGGTTTAGCTGCTTTGCACTGCTGTGTTTATGCCGCTTTACACCCACTTGACTCACTTACAGAGAGATATCAATACATAGGTTTTAAGATTCTTACTAGTCAGATATATTCTTGGGCGGTGAATAGGGGTTGTTGAGTCCAGTTCACTGAGCAAGGAGTAGGTCTTGTCTATTACATATTGGGTTTATGGAACGGTATCTGAGCTAATTTGAAACCCTTGTTTTATGCATCACCCCACCTCACCTTTCCCGTTAAGCAGCCATAGTGTGTTTTCTAAACGTGCGACTCTGTTCTATTTTGTAATTCAGTTCAAGGGTAGCGGTTTTTACATTCCCTCTGTAAGTGATATCTTATGATCAGTGTCTTTTTCTGTGTGACTTATTTCACTTAGAATCGTCGTACCTAAATCCACTCATCATGCTGCTCCTAGCCTTATGACGTTGATTTCATGGCTGAGTGATATTCCATTGTACCTAAGGACCACAACTTCTTTATCCATTCTTCTCTTTCCTGGGATGTTTAAGGTGTAACGAAGTGGAGGTTCTTGTCAACAGAGCAGCCCTAAACTTTGGGGTGCCTGTGTCTTGCTGATTTTTAGTTTTCCCAATTTATACGCCCATGAGTGGAAGTGCCCTATGCTCTCTAAGCTGAGTTTTTTAGATGTTTCAGGACACACCGTACACTTCTCCAGAGTGGCTGTTGGCAATTTACAGCCCGCCCATCAGCGTAGCAAGGCTCCCATTTCTCCATGGCCTGTCCTGCATTTCTGGTTTTGACACTTTATTCAGCATGGCCCTTTTGACCGATGGGAAGCGAGACTTCTTTGTAGCGCTGATTTGCCTTTCCAGGTTGCTTGGTTGGCCAAAAAGGGCGTATGCGTTTTTTCCTGAATATATTCAGGAAAAAACGCATACGCCCTTTTTGGCCAAGGGCATCATTGTCGAGGTTTTGCCGCTTTTCCTGTGCTTTAAAGGCGATTCGAATCTACCTCCTGAAATCGGTTTCCTGCAATTCTGCCTTGCTTTCAAATCCTCTTCGTAGCCTTCCCTCCATATATTTGTGGACGAGAGTTATCATTTCTAACTCTGCAGGTTTGTGAATTGCAGTGCCCCTGAGCTCCATTTTTCAACTCGCTTTCTTGGGAGCTGGCCGCAAAAGCGCAGGATTGCTTCAGGCCCTATTCTGGCTCCGGGCGGCAGGCTGAGCCTGTGGTTAATTCTGCTTCCTGATGGGAAAATAGAGTGACCTCTGCCTGTCCCAACACCTAGAGCTAGTCTCTCATTGGTTCCTCCTCTTCCCGTTCATCCTCAGGACAAATTGCAACGTGTACGGAACAGGAGGTTAAAGGTGCTGATTCTCCAAGGAGGGAGATTGCTAGTAAAGCGGCTGGAATGGCGAACCGGAGCACAAGGAGATGAGAAATGAGGTGCGTTTTAGAAACCTTTCCCGGTCACACGGTGTACCATCTTCTGGGTTGCTCGTGCATGTTTTCGACGTAGGAAGATGCCCTGGAACCTGGAGATTTGGGACCCATGGGATGGGTACCACGCCGTATTACTTTAAAGGGTCTGCGTTAGCTCACCCAACCTCACCAAACCTCTCAGCCCCAAGAGTGTCCACCCTTATGTCTCAATCAGCTGTGGGTCTAGATATGGTCAATCCAGGTGGCATCGCAGCCCCTGAACGAATTTTGTAAGAATTTCTCTCTCTTTCACTGTCTTTGTTTCACGGGTTTTTAAAAGTAATTGATTTTTATAATAGGGTTTAGCTGCTTTGCACTGCTGTGTTTATGCCGCTTTACACCCACTTGACTCACTTACAGAGAGATATCAATACATAGGTTTTAAGATTCTTACTAGTCAGATATATTCTTGGGCGGTGAATAGGGGGCGTTGAGTCCAGTTCACTGAGCAAGGAGTAGGTCTTGTCTATTACATATTGGGTTTATGGAACGGTATCTGAGCTAATTTGAAACCCTTGTTTTATGCATCACCCCACCTCACCTTTCCCGTTAAGCAGCCATAGTGTGTTTTCTAAACGTGCGACTCTGTTCTGTTTTGTAATTCAGTTCAAGGGTAGCGGTTTTTACATTCCCTCTGTAAGTGATATCTTATGATAAGTGTCTTTTTCTGTGTGACTTATTTCACTTAGAATCGTCGTACCTAAATCCACTCATCATGCTGCTCCTAGCCTTATGACGTTGATTTCATGGCTGAGTGATATTCCATTGTACATAAGGACCACAACTTCTTTATCCATTCTTCTCTTTCCTGGGATGTTTAAGGTGTAACGAAGTGGAGGTTCTTGTCAACAGAGCAGCCCTAAACTTTGGGGTGCCTGTGTCTTGCTGATTTTTAGTTTTCCCAATTTATACGCCCATGAGTGGAAGTGCCCTATGCTCTCTAAGCTGAGTTTTTTAGATGTTTCAGGACACACCGTACACTTCTCCAGAGTGGCTGTTGGCAATTTACAGCCCGCCCATCAGCGTAGCAAGGCTCCCATTTCTCCATGGCCTGTCCTGCATTTCTGGTTTTGACACTTTATTCAGCATGGCCCTTTTGACCGATGGGAAGCGAGACTTCTTTGTAGCGCTGATTTGCCTTTCCAGGTTGCTTGGTTGGCCAAAAAGGGCGTATGCGTTTTTTCCTGAATCTATTCAGGAAAAAACGCATACGCCCTTTTTGGCCAAGGGCATCATTGTCGAGGTTTTGCCGCTTTTCCTGTGCTTTAAAGGCGATTCGAATCTACCTCCTGAAATCGGTTTCCTGCAATTCTGCCTTGCTTTCAAATCCTCTTCGTAGCCTTCCCTCCATATATTTGTGGACGAGAGTTATCATTTCTAACTCTGCAGGTTTGTGAATTGCAGTGCCCCTGAGCTCCATTTTTCAACTCGCTTTCTTGGGAGCTGGCCGCAAAAGCGCAGGATTGCTTCAGGCCCTATTCTGGCTCCGGGCGGCAGGCTGAGCCTGTGGTTAATTCTTCTTTCTGATGGGAAAATAGAGTGACCTGTGCCTGTCCCAACACCTAGAGCTAGTCTCTCATTGGTTCCCCCTCTTCCCGTTCATCCTCAGGACAAATTGCAACGTGTACGGAACAGGAGGTTAAAGGTGCTGATTCTCCCAGGAGGGAGATTGCTAGTAAAGCGGCTGGAATGGCGAACCGGAGCCCAAGGAGATGAGAAATGAGGTGCGTTTTAGAAACCTTTCCCGGTCACACGGTGTACCATCTTCTGGGTTGCTCGTGCATGTTTTCGACGTAGGAAGATGCCCTGGAACCTGGAGATTTGGGACCCATGGGATGGGTACCACGCCGTATTACTTTAAAGGGTCTGCGTTAGCTCACCCAACCTCACCAAACCTCTCAGCCCCAAGAGTGTCCACCCTTATGTCTCAATCAGCTGTGGGTCTAGATATGGTCAATCCAGGTGGCATCGCAGCCCCTGAACGAATTTTGTAAGAATTTATCTCTCTTTCACTGTCTTTGTTTGACGGGTTTTTAAAAGTAATTGATTTTTATAATGGGGTTTAGCTGCTTTGCACTGCTGTGTTTATGCCGCTTTACACCCACTTGACTCACTTACAGAGAGATATCAATACATAGGTTTTAAGATTCTTACTAGTCAGATATATTCTTGGGCGGTGAATAGGGGTTGTTGAGTCCAGTTCACTGAGCAAGGAGTAGGTCTTGTCTATTACATATTGGGTTTATGGAACGGTATCTGAGCTAATTTGAAACCCTTGTTTTATGCATCACCCCACCTCACCTTTCCCGTTAAGCAGCCATAGTGTGTTTTCTAAACGTGCGACTCTGTTCTGTTTTGTAATTCAGTTCAAGGGTAGCGGTTTTTACATTCTCTCTGTAAGTGATATCTTATGATCAGTGTCTTTTTCTGTGTGACTTATTTCACTTAGAATCGTCGTACCTAAATCCACTCATCATGCTGCTCCTAGCCTTATGACGTTGATTTCATGGCTGAGTGATATTCCATTGTACATAAGGACCACAACTTCTTATCCATTCTTCTCTTTCCTGGGATGTTTAAGGTGTAACGAAGTGGAGGTTCTTGTCAACAGAGCAGCCCTAAACTTTGGGGTGCCTGTGTCTTGCTGATTTTTAGTTTTCCCAATTTATACGCCCATGAGTGGAAGTGCCCTATGCTCTCTAAGCTGAGTTTTTTAGATGTTTCAGGACACACCGTACACTTCTCCAGAGTGGCTGTTGGCAATTTACAGCCCGCCCATCAGCGTAGCAAGGCTCCCATTTCTCCATGGCCTGTCCTGCATTTCTGGTTTTGACACTTTATTCAGCATGGCCCTTTTGACCGATGGGAAGCGAGACTTCTTTGTAGCGCTGATTTGCCTTTCCAGGTTGCTTGGTTGGCCAAAAAGGGCGTATGCGTTTTTTCCTGAATATATTCAGGAAAAAACGCATACGCCCTTTTTGGCCAAGGGCATCATTATCGAGGATTTGCCGCTTTTCCTGTGCTTTAAAGGCGATTCGAATCTACCTCCTGAAATCGGTTTCCTGCAATTCTGCCTTGCTTTCAAATCCTCTTCGTTGCCTTCCCTCCATATATTTGTGGACGAGAGTTATCATTTCTAACTCTGCAGGTTTGTGAATTGCAGTGCCCCTGAGCTCCATTTTTCAACTCGCTTTCTTGGGAGCTGGCCGCAAAAGCGCAGGATTGCTTCAGGCCCTATTCTGGCTCCGGGCGGCAGGCTGAGCCTGTCGTTAATTCTTCTTCCTGATGGGAAAATAGAGTGACTTGTGCCTGTCCCAACACCTAGAGCTAGTCTCTAATTGGTTCCCCCTCTTCCCGTTCATCCTCAGGACAAATTGCAACGTGTACGGAACAGGAGGTTAAAGGTGCTGATTCTCCCAGGAGGGAGATTGCTAGTAAAGCGGCTGGAATGGCGAACCGGAGCACAAGGAGATGAGAAATGAGGTGCGTTTTAGAAACCTTTCCCGGTTCACATGGTGTACCATCTTCTGGGTTTCTCGTGCATGTTTTCGATGTAGGAAGATGCCCTTGAACCTGGAGATTTGGGACCCATGGGATGGGTACCACGCCGTATTACTTTAAAGGGTCTGCGTTTGCTCACCCAAACTCACCAAACCTATCAGCCCTAAGATTGTCCACCCTTATGTCTCAGTCATCTGTGGGTCTAGATATGGTCAATCCAGGTGGCATCGCAGCCCCTGAACGAATTTTGTAAGCATTTCTCTCTCTTTCACTGT
Organism: Balaenoptera borealis; assembly: GCF_965194805.1. NCBI lineage: Eukaryota > Metazoa > Chordata > Mammalia > Artiodactyla > Balaenopteridae > Balaenoptera > Balaenoptera borealis. Next base: position 323,248 of record NW_028123467.1, on the reverse strand, counting down.
CTTTGTTTCACGGGTCTTTAAAAGTAATTGATTTTTATAATGGGGTTTAGCTGCTTTGCACTGCTGTGTTTATGCCGCTTTACACCCACTTGACTCACTTACAGAGAGATATCAATACATAGGTTTTAAGATTCTTACTAGTCAGATATATTCTTGGGCGGTGAATAGGGGTTGTTGAGTCCAGTTCACTGAGCAAGGAGTAGGTCTTGTCTATTACATATTGGGTTTATGGAACGGTATCTGAGCTAATTTGAAACCCTTGTTTTATGCATCACCCCACCTCACCTTTCCCGTTAAGCAGCCATAGTGTGTTTTCTAAACGTGCGACTCTGTTCTGTTTTGTAATTCAGTTCAAGGGTAGCGGTTTTTACATTCTCTCTGTAAGTGATATCTTATGATCAGTGTCTTTTTCTGTGTGACTTATTTCACTTAGAATCGTCGTACCTAAATCCACTCATCATGCTGCTCCTAGCCTTATGACGTTGATTTCATGGCTGAGTGATATTCCATTGTACATAAGGACCACAACTTCTTTATCCATTCTTCTCTTTCCTGGGATGTTTAAGGTGTAACGAAGTGGAGGTTCTTGTCAACAGAGCAGCCCTAAACTTTGGGGTGCCTGTGTCTTGCTGATTTTTAGTTTTCCCAATTTATACGCCCATGAGTGGAAGTGCCCTATGCTCTCTAAGCTGAGTTTTTTAGATGTTTCAGGACACACCGTACACTTCTCCAGAGTGGCTGTTGGCAATTTACAGCCCGCCCATCAGCGTAGCAAGGCTCCCATTTCTCCATGGCCTGTCCTGCATTTCTGGTTTTGACACTTTATTCAGCATGGCCCTTTTGACCGATGGGAAGCGAGACTTCTTTGTAGCGCTGATTTGCCTTTCCAGGTTGCTTGGTTGGCCAAAAAGGGCGTATGCGTTTTTTCCTGAATATATTCAGGAAAAAACGCATACGCCCTTTTTGGCCAAGGGCATCATTATCGAGGATTTGCCGCTTTTCCTGTGCTTTAAAGGCGATTCGAATCTACCTCCTGAAATCGGTTTCCTGCAATTCTGCCTTGCTTTCAAATCCTCTTCGTTGCCTTCCCTCCATATATTTGTGGACGAGAGTTATCATTTCTAACTCTGCAGGTTTGTGAATTGCAGTGCCCCTGAGCTCCATTTTTCAACTCGCTTTCTTGGGAGCTGGCCGCAAAAGCGCAGGATTGCTTCAGGCCCTATTCTGGCTCCGGGCGGCAGGCTGAGCCTGTCATTAAATCTTCTTCCTGATGGGAAAATAGAGTGACTTGTGCCTGTCCCAACACCTAGAGCTAGTCTCTCATTGGTTCCCCCTCTTCCCGTTCATCCTCAGGACAAATTGCAACGTGTACGGAACAGGAGGTTAAAGGTGCTGATTCTCCCAGGAGGGAGATTGCTAGTAAAGCGGCTGGAATGGCGAACCGGAGCACAAGGAGATGAGAAATGAGGTGCGTTTTAGAAACCTTTCCCGGTTCACATGGTGTACCATCTTCTGGGTTTCTCGTGCATGTTTTCGATGTAGGAAGATGCCCTTGAACCTGGAGATTTGGGACCCATGGGATGGGTACCACGCCGTATTACTTTAAAGGGTCTGCGTTTGCTCACCCAAACTCACCAAACCTATCAGCCCTAAGAGTGTCCACCCTTATGTCTCAGTCATCTGTGGGTCTAGATATGGTCAATCCAGGTGGCATCGCAGCCCCTGAACGAATTTTGTAAGCATTTCTCTCTCTTTCACTGTCTTTGTTTCACGGGTCTTTAAAAGTAATTGATTTTTATAATGGGGTTTAGCTGCTTTGCACTGCTGTGTTTATGCCGCTTTACACCCACTTGACTCACTTACAGAGAGATATCAATACATAGGTTTTAAGATTCTTACTAGTCAGATATATTCTTGGGCGGTGAATAGGGGTTGTTGAGTCCAGTTCACTGAGCAAGGAGTAGGTCTTGTCTATTACATATTGGGTTTATGGAACGGTATCTGAGCTAATTTGAAACCCTTGTTTTATGCATCACCCCACCTCACCTTTCCCGTTAAGCAGCCATAGTGTGTTTTCTAAACGTGCTACTCTGTTCTGTTTTGTAATTCAGTTCAAGGGTAGCGGTTTTTACATTCCCTCTGTAAGTGATATCTTATGATAAGTGTCTTTTTCTGTGTGACTTATTTCACTTAGAATCGTCGTACCTAAATCCACTCATCATGCTGCTCCTAGCCTTATGACGTTGATTTCATGGCTGAGTGATATTCCATTGTACATAAGGACCACAACTTCTTTATCCATTCTTCTCTTTCCTGGGATGTTTAAGGTGTAACGAAGTGGAGGTTCTTGTCAACAGAGCAGCCCTAAACTTTGGGGTGCCTGTGTCTTGCTGATTTTTAGTTTTCCCAATTTATACGCCCATGAGTGGAAGTGCCCTATGCTCTCTAAGCTGAGTTTTTTAGATGTTTCAGGACACACCGTACACTTCTCCAGAGTGGCTGTTGGCAATTTACAGCCCGCCCATCAGCGTAGCAAGGCTCCCATTTCTCCATGGCCTGTCCTGCATTTCTGGTTTTGACACTTTATTCAGCATGGCCCTTTTGACCGATGGGAAGCGAGACTTCTTTGTAGCGCTGATTTGCCTTTCCAGGTTGCTTGGTTGGCCAAAAAGGGCGTATGCGTTTTTTCCTGAATCTATTCAGGAAAAAACGCATACGCCCTTTTTGGCCAAGGGCATCATTGTCGAGGTTTTGCCGCTTTTCCTGTGCTTTAAAGGCGATTCGAATCTACCTCCTGAAATCGGTTTCCTGCAATTCTGCCTTGCTTTCAAATCCTCTTCGTAGCCTTCCCTCCATATATTTGTGGACGAGAGTTATCATTTCTAACTCTGCAGGTTTGTGAATTGCAGTGCCCCTGAGCTCCATTTTTCAACTCGCTTTCTTGGGAGCTGGCCGCAAAAGCGCAGGATTGCTTCAGGCCCTATTCTGGCTCCGGGCGGCAGGCTGAGCCTGTGGTTAATTCTTCTTTCTGATGGGAAAATAGAGTGACCTGTGCCTGTCCCAACACCTAGAGCTAGTCTCTCATTGGTTCCCCCTCTTCCCGTTCATCCTCAGGACAAATTGCAACGTGTACGGAACAGGAGGTTAAAGGTGCTGATTCTCCCAGGAGGGAGATTGCTAGTAAAGCGGCTGGAATGGCGAACCGGAGCCCAAGGAGATGAGAAATGAGGTGCGTTTTAGAAACCTTTCCCGGTCACACGGTGTACCATCTTCTGGGTTGCTCGTGCATGTTTTCGACGTAGGAAGATGCCCTGGAACCTGGAGATTTGGGACCCATGGGATGGGTACCACGCCGTATTACTTTAAAGGGTCTGCGTTAGCTCACCCAACCTCACCAAACCTCTCAGCCCCAAGAGTGTCCACCCTTATGTCTCAATCAGCTGTGGGTCTAGATATGGTCAATCCAGGTGGCATCGCAGCCCCTGAACGAATTTTGTAAGAATTTATCTCTCTTTCACTGTCTTTGTTTGACGGGTTTTTAAAAGTAATTGATTTTTATAATGGGGTTTAGCTGCTTTGCACTGCTGTGTTTATGCCGCTTTACACCCACTTGACTCACTTACAGAGAGATATCAATACATAGGTTTTAAGATTCTTACTAGTCAGATATATTCTTGGGCGGTGAATAGGGGTTGTTGAGTCCAGTTCACTGAGCAAGGAGTAGGTCTTGTCTATTACATATTGGGTTTATGGAACGGTATCTGAGCTAATTTGAAACCCTTGTTTTATGCATCACCCCACCTCACCTTTCCCGTTAAGCAGCCATAGTGTGTTTTCTAAACGTGTGACTCTGTTCTGTTTTGTAATTCAGTTCAAGGGTAGCGGTTTTTACATTCTCTCTGTAAGTGATATCTTATGATCAGTGTCTTTTTCTGTGTGACTTATTTCACTTAGAATCGTCGTACCTAAATCCACTCATCATGCTGCTCCTAGCCTTATGACGTTGATTTCATGGCTGAGTGATATTCCATTGTACATAAGGACCACAACTTCTTTATCCATTCTTCTCTTTCCTGGGATGTTTAAGGTGTAACGAAGTGGAGGTTCTTGTCAACAGAGCAGCCCTAAACTTTGGGGTGCCTGTGTCTTGCTGATTTTTAGTTTTCCCAATTTATACGCCCATGAGTGGAAGTGCCCTATGCTCTCTAAGCTGAGTTTTTTAGATGTTTCAGGACACACCGTACACTTCTCCAGAGTGGCTGTTGGCAATTTACAGCCCGCCCATCAGCGTAGCAAGGCTCCCATTTCTCCATGGCCTGTCCTGCATTTCTGGTTTTGACACTTTATTCAGCATGGCCCTTTTGACCGATGGGAAGCGAGACTTCTTTGTAGCGCTGATTTGCCTTTCCAGGTTGCTTGGTTGGCCAAAAAGGGCGTATGCGTTTTTTCCTGAATATATTCAGGAAAAAACGCATACGCCCTTTTTGGCCAAGGGCATCATTATCGAGGATTTGCCGCTTTTCCTGTGCTTTAAAGGCGATTCGAATCTACCTCCTGAAATCGGTTTCCTGCAATTCTGCCTTGCTTTCAAATCCTCTTCGTTGCCTTCCCTCCATATATTTGTGGACGAGAGTTATCATTTCTAACTCTGCAGGTTTGTGAATTGCAGTGCCCCTGAGCTCCATTTTTCAACTCGCTTTCTTGGGAGCTGGCCGCAAAAGCGCAGGATTGCTTCAGGCCCTATTCTGGCTCCGGGCGGCAGGCTGAGCCTGTCGTTAATTCTTCTTCCTGATGGGAAAATAGAGTGACTTGTGCCTGTCCCAACACCTAGAGCTAGTCTCTCATTGGTTCCCCCTCTTCCCGTTCATCCTCAGGACAAATTGCAACGTGTACGGAACAGGAGGTTAAAGGTGCTGATTCTCCCAGGAGGGAGATTGCTAGTAAAGCGGCTGGAATGGCGAACCGGAGCACAAGGAGATGAGAAATGAGGTGCGTTTTAGAAACCTTTCCCGGTTCACATGGTGTACCATCTTCTGGGTTTCTCGTGCATGTTTTCGATGTAGGAAGATGCCCTTGAACCTGGAGATTTGGGACCCATGGGATGGGTACCACGCCGTATTACTTTAAAGGGTCTGCGTTTGCTCACCCAAACTCACCAAACCTATCAGCCCTAAGAGTGTCCACCCTTATGTCTCAGTCATCTGTGGGTCTAGATATGGTCAATCCAGGTGGCATCGCAGCCCCTGAACGAATTTTGTAAGCATTTCTCTCTCTTTCACTGTCTTTGTTTCACGGGTCTTTAAAAGTAATTGATTTTTATAATGGGGTTTAGCTGCTTTGCACTGCTGTGTTTATGCCGCTTTACACCCACTTGACTCACTTACAGAGAGATATCAATACATAGGTTTTAAGATTCTTACTAGTCAGATATATTCTTGGGCGGTGAATAGGGGTTGTTGAGTCCAGTTCACTGAGCAAGGAGTAGGTCTTGTCTATTACATATTGGGTTTATGGAACGGTATCTGAGCTAATTTGAAACCCTTGTTTTATGCATCACCCCACCTCACCTTTCCCGTTAAGCAGCCATAGTGTGTTTTCTAAACGTGCGACTCTGTTCTATTTTGTAATTCAGTTCAAGGGTAGCGGTTTTTACATTCCCTCTGTAAGTGATATCTTATGATAAGTGTCTTTTTCTGTGTGACTTATTTCACTTAGAATCGTCGTACCTAAATCCACTCATCATGCTGCTCCTAGCCTTATGACGTTGATTTCATGGCTGAGTGATATTCCATTGTACATAAGGACCACAACTTCTTTATCCATTCTTCTCTTTCCTGGGATGTTTAAGGTGTAACGAAGTGGAGGTTCTTGTCAACAGAGCAGCCCTAAACTTTGGGGTGCCTGTGTCTTGCTGATTTTTAGTTTTCCCAATTTATACGCCCATGAGTGGAAGTGCCCTATGCTCTCTAAGCTGAGTTTTTTAGATGTTTCAGGACACACCGTACACTTCTCCAGAGTGGCTGTTGGCAATTAATAGCCCGCCCATCAGCGTAGCAAGGCTCCCATTTCTCCATGGCCTGTCCTGCATTTCTGGTTTTGACACTTTATTCAGCATGGCCCTTTTGACCGATGGGAAGCGAGACTTCTTTGTAGCGCTGATTTGCCTTTCCAGGTTGCTTGGTTGGCCAAAAAGGGCGTATGCGTTTTTTCCTGAATCTATTCAGGAAAAAACGCATACGCCCTTTTTGGCCAAGGGCATCATTGTCGAGGTTTTGCCGCTTTTCCTGTGCTTTAAAGGCGATTCGAATCTACCTCCTGAAATCGGTTTCCTGCAATTCTGCCTTGCTTTCAAATCCTCTTCGTAGCCTTCCCTCCATATATTTGTGGACGAGAGTTATCATTTCTAACTCTGCAGGTTTGTGAATTGCAGTGCCCCTGAGCTCCATTTTTCAACTCGCTTTCTTGGGAGCTGGCCGCAAAAGCGCAGGATTGCTTCAGGCCCTATTCTGGCTCCGGGCGGCAGGCTGAGCCTGTGGTTAATTCTGCTTCCTGATGGGAAAATAGAGTGACCTCTGCCTGTCCCAACACCTAGAGCTAGTCTCTCATTGGTTCCCCCTCTTCCCGTTCATCCTCAGGACAAATTGCAACGTGTACGGAACAGGAGGTTAAAGGTGCTGATTCTCCAAGGAGGGAGATTGCTAGTAAAGCGGCTGGAATGGCGAACCGGAGCACAAGGAGATGAGAAATGAGGTGCGTTTTAGAAACCTTTCCCGGTCACACGGTGTACCATCTTCTGGGTTTCTCGTGCATGTTTTCGACGTAGGAAGATGCCCTTGAACCTGGAGATTTGGGACCCATGGGATGGGTACCACGCCGTATTACTTTAAAGGGTCTGCGTTAGCTCACCCAACCTCACCAAACCTCTCAGCCCCAAGAGTGTCCACCCTTATGTCTCAATCAGCTGTGGGTCTAGATATGGTCAATCCAGGTGGCATCGCAGCCCCTGAACGAATTTTGTAAGAATTTCTCTCTCTTTCACTGTCTTTGTTTCACGGGTTTTTAAAAGTAATTGATTTTTATAATAGGGTTTAGCTGCTTTGCACTGCTGTGTTTATGCCGCTTTACACCCACTTGACTCACTTACAGAGAGATATCAATACATAGGTTTTAAGATTCTTACTAGTCAGATATATTCTTGGGCGGTGAATAGGGGGCGTTGAGTCCAGTTCACTGAGCAAGGAGTAGGTCTTGTCTATTACATATTGGGTTTATGGAACGGTATCTGAGCTAATTTGAAACCCTTGTTTTATGCATCACCCCACCTCACCTTTCCCGTTAAGCAGCCATAGTGTGTTTTCTAAACGTGCGACTCTGTTCTGTTTTGTAATTCAGTTCAAGGGTAGCGGTTTTTACATTCTCTCTGTAAGTGATATCTTATGATCAGTGTCTTTTTCTGTGTGACTTATTTCACTTAGAATCGTCGTACCTAAATCCACTCATCATGCTGCTCCTAGCCTTATGACGTTGATTTCATGGCTGAGTGATATTCCATTGTACATAAGGACCACAACTTCTTATCCATTCTTCTCTTTCCTGGGATGTTTAAGGTGTAACGAAGTGGAGGTTCTTGTCAACAGAGCAGCCCTAAACTTTGGGGTGCCTGTGTCTTGCTGATTTTTAGTTTTCCCAATTTATACGCCCATGAGTGGAAGTGCCCTATGCTCTCTAAGCTGAGTTTTTTAGATGTTTCAGGACACACCGTACACTTCTCCAGAGTGGCTGTTGGCAATTTACAGCCCGCCCATCAGCGTAGCAAGGCTCCCATTTCTCCATGGCCTGTCCTGCATTTCTGGTTTTGACACTTTATTCAGCATGGCCCTTTTGACCGATGGGAAGCGAGACTTCTTTGTAGCGCTGATTTGCCTTTCCAGGTTGCTTGGTTGGCCAAAAAGGGCGTATGCGTTTTTTCCTGAATATATTCAGGAAAAAACGCATACGCCCTTTTTGGCCAAGGGCATCATTATCGAGGATTTGCCGCTTTTCCTGTGCTTTAAAGGCGATTCGAATCTACCTCCTGAAATCGGTTTCCTGCAATTCTGCCTTGCTTTCAAATCCTCTTCGTTGCCTTCCCTCCATATATTTGTGGACGAGAGTTATCATTTCTAACTCTGCAGGTTTGTGAATTGCAGTGCCCCTGAGCTCCATTTTTCAACTCGCTTTCTTGGGAGCTGGCCGCAAAAGCGCAGGATTGCTTCAGGCCCTATTCTGGCTCCGGGCGGCAGGCTGAGCCTGTCATTAAATCTTCTTCCTGATGGGAAAATAGAGTGACTTGTGCCTGTCCCAACACCTAGAGCTAGTCTCTCATTGGTTCCCCCTCTTCCCGTTCATCCTCAGGACAAATTGCAACGTGTACGGAACAGGAGGTTAAAGGTGCTGATTCTCCCAGGAGGGAGATTGCTAGTAAAGCGGCTGGAATGGCGAACCGGAGCACAAGGAGATGAGAAATGAGGTGCGTTTTAGAAACCTTTCCCGGTTCACATGGTGTACCATCTTCTGGGTTTCTCGTGCATGTTTTCGATGTAGGAAGATGCCCTTGAACCTGGAGATTTGGGACCCATGGGATGGGTACCACGCCGTATTACTTTAAAGGGTCTGCGTTTGCTCACCCAAACTCACCAAACCTATCAGCCCTAAGAGTGTCCACCCTTATGTCTCAGTCATCTGTGGGTCTAGATATGGTCAATCCAGGTGGCATCGCAGCCCCTGAACGAATTTTGTAAGCATTTCTCTCTCTTTCACTGTCTTTGTTTCACGGGTCTTTAAAAGTAATTGATTTTTATAATGGGGTTTAGCTGCTTTGCACTGCTGTGTTTATGCCGCTTTACACCCACTTGACTCACTTACAGAGAGATATCAATACATAGGTTTTAAGATTCTTACTAGTCAGATATATTCTTGGGCGGTGAATAGGGGTTGTTGAGTCCAGTTCACTGAGCAAGGAGTAGGTCTTGTCTATTACATATTGGGTTTATGGAACGGTATCTGAGCTAATTTGAAACCCTTGTTTTATGCATCACCCCACCTCACCTTTCCCGTTAAGCAGCCATAGTGTGTTTTCTAAACGTGCTACTCTGTTCTGTTTTGTAATTCAGTTCAAGGGTAGCGGTTTTTACATTCCCTCTGTAAGTGATATCTTATGATAAGTGTCTTTTTCTGTGTGACTTATTTCACTTAGAATCGTCGTACCTAAATCCACTCATCATGCTGCTCCTAGCCTTATGACGTTGATTTCATGGCTGAGTGATATTCCATTGTACATAAGGACCACAACTTCTTTATCCATTCTTCTCTTTCCTGGGATGTTTAAGGTGTAACGAAGTGGAGGTTCTTGTCAACAGAGCAGCCCTAAACTTTGGGGTGCCTGTGTCTTGCTGATTTTTAGTTTTCCCAATTTATACGCCCATGAGTGGAAGTGCCCTATGCTCTCTAAGCTGAGTTTTTTAGATGTTTCAGGACACACCGTACACTTCTCCAGAGTGGCTGTTGGCAATTTACAGCCCGCCCATCAGCGTAGCAAGGCTCCCATTTCTCCATGGCCTGTCCTGCATTTCTGGTTTTGACACTTTATTCAGCATGGCCCTTTTGACCGATGGGAAGCGAGACTTCTTTGTAGCGCTGATTTGCCTTTCCAGGTTGCTTGGTTGGCCAAAAAGGGCGTATGCGTTTTTTCCTGAATCTATTCAGGAAAAAACGCATACGCCCTTTTTGGCCAAGGGCATCATTGTCGAGGTTTTGCCGCTTTTCCTGTGCTTTAAAGGCGATTCGAATCTACCTCCTGAAATCGGTTTCCTGCAATTCTGCCTTGCTTTCAAATCCTCTTCGTAGCCTTCCCTCCATATATTTGTGGACGAGAGTTATCATTTCTAACTCTGCAGGTTTGTGAATTGCAGTGCCCCTGAGCTCCATTTTTCAACTCGCTTTCTTGGGAGCTGGCCGCAAAAGCGCAGGATTGCTTCAGGCCCTATTCTGGCTCCGGGCGGCAGGCTGAGCCTGTGGTTAATTCTTCTTTCTGATGGGAAAATAGAGTGACCTGTGCCTGTCCCAACACCTAGAGCTAGTCTCTCATTGGTTCCCCCTCTTCCCGTTCATCCTCAGGACAAATTGCAACGTGTACGGAACAGGAGGTTAAAGGTGCTGATTCTCCCAGGAGGGAGATTGCTAGTAAAGCGGCTGGAATGGCGAACCGGAGCCCAAGGAGATGAGAAATGAGGTGCGTTTTAGAAACCTTTCCCGGTCACACGGTGTACCATCTTCTGGGTTGCTCGTGCATGTTTTCGACGTAGGAAGATGCCCTGGAACCTGGAGATTTGGGACCCATGGGATGGGTACCACGCCGTATTACTTTAAAGGGTCTGCGTTAGCTCACCCAACCTCACCAAACCTCTCAGCCCCAAGAGTGTCCACCCTTATGTCTCAATCAGCTGTGGGTCTAGATATGGTCAATCCAGGTGGCATCGCAGCCCCTGAACGAATTTTGTAAGAATTTATCTCTCTTTCACTGTCTTTGTTTGACGGGTTTTTAAAAGTAATTGATTTTTATAATGGGGTTTAGCTGCTTTGCACTGCTGTGTTTATGCCGCTTTACACCCACTTGACTCACTTACAGAGATATATCAATACATAGGTTTTAAGATTCTTACTAGTCAGATATATTCTTGGGCGGTGAATAGGGGTTGTTGAGTCCAGTTCACTGAGCAAGGAGTAGGTCTTGTCTATTACATATTGGGTTTATGGAACGGTATCTGAGCTAATTTGAAACCCTTGTTTTATGCATCACCCCACCTCACCTTTCCCGTTAAGCAGCCATAGTGTGTTTTCTAAACGTGTGACTCTGTTCTGTTTTGTAATTCAGTTCAAGGGTAGCGGTTTTTACATTCTCTCTGTAAGTGATATCTTATGATCAGTGTCTTTTTCTGTGTGACTTATTTCACTTAGAATCGTCGTACCTAAATCCACTCATCATGCTGCTCCTAGCCTTATGACGTTGATTTCATGGCTGAGTGATATTCCATTGTACATAAGGACCACAACTTCTTTATCCATTCTTCTCTTTCCTGGGATGTTTAAGGTGTAACGAAGTGGAGGTTCTTGTCAACAGAGCAGCCCTAAACTTTGGGGTGCCTGTGTCTTGCTGATTTTTAGTTTTCCCAATTTATACGCCCATGAGTGGAAGTGCCCTATGCTCTCTAAGCTGAGTTTTTTAGATGTTTCAGGACACACCGTACACTTCTCCAGAGTGGCTGTTGGCAATTTACAGCCCACCCATCAGCGTAGCAAGGCTCCCATTTCTCCATGGCCTGTCCTGCATTTCTGGTTTTGACACTTTATTCAGCATGGCCCTTTTGACCGATGGGAAGCGAGACTTCTTTGTAGCGCTGATTTGCCTTTCCAGGTTGCTTGGTTGGCCAAAAAGGGCGTATGCCTTTTTTCCTGAATCTATTCAGGAAAAAACGCATACGCCCTTTTTGGCCAAGGGCATCATTGTCGAGGTTTTGCCGCTTTTCCTGTGCTTTAAAGGCGATTCGAATCTACCTCCTGAAATCGGTTTCCTGCAATTCTGCCTTGCTTTCAAATCCTCTTCGTAGCCTTCCCTCCATATATTTGTGGACGAGAGTTATCATTTCTAACTCTGCAGGTTTGTGAATTGCAGTGCCCCTGAGCTCCATTTTTCAACTCGCTTTCTTGGGAGCTGGCCGCAAAAGCGCAGGATTGCTTCAGGCCCTATTCTGGCTCCGGGCGGCAGGCTGAGCCTGTGGTTAATTCTTCTTCCTGATGGGAAAATAGAGTGACTTGTGCCTGTCCCAACACCTAGAGCTAGTCTCTCATTGGTTCCCCCTCTTCCCGTTCATCCTCAGGACAAATTGCAACGTGTACGGAACAGGAGGTTAAAGGTGTTGATTCTCCCAGGAGGGAGATTGCTAGTAAAGCGGCTGGAATGGCGAACCGGAGCACAAGGAGATGAGAAATGAGGTGCGTTTTAGAAACCTTTCCCGGTCACACGGTGTACCATCTTCTGGGTTTCTCGTGCATGTTTTCGATGTAGGAAGATGCCCTTGAACCTGGAGATTTGGGACCCATTGGATGGGTACCACGCCGTATTACTTTAAAGGGTCTGCGTTTGCTCACCCAACCTCACCAAACCTCTCAGCCCCAAGAGTGTCCACCCTTATGTCTCAGTCATCTGTGGGTCTAGATATGGTCAATCCAGGTGGCATCGCAGCCCCTGAACGAATTTTGTAAGAATTTCTCTCTCTTTCACTGTCTTTGTTTCACGGGTCTTTAAAAGTAATTGATTTTTATAATGGGGTTTAGCTGCTTTGCACTGCTGTGTTTATGCCGCTTTCCACCCACTTGACTCACTTACAGAGAGATATCAATACATAGGTTTTAAGATTCTTACTAGTCAGATATATTCTTGGGCGGTGAATAGGGGGCGTTGAGTCCAGTTCACTGAGCAAGGAGTAGGTCTTGTCTATTACATATTGGGTTTATGGAACGGTATCTGAGCTAATTTGAAACCCTTGTTTTATGCATCACCCCACCTCACCTTTCCCGTTAAGCAGCCATAGTGTGTTTTCTAAACGTGCGACTCTGTTCTGTTTTGTAATTCAGTTCAAGGGTAGCGGTTTTTACATTCCCTCTGTAAGTGATATCTTATGATAAGTGTCTTTTTCTGTGTGACTTATTTCACTTAGAATCGTCGTACCTAAATCCACTCATCATGCTGCTCCTAGCCTTATGACGTTGATTTCATGGCTGAGTGATATTCCATTGTACATAAGGACCACAACTTCTTTATCCATTCTTCTCTTTCCTGGGATGTTTAAGGTGTAACGAAGTGGAGGTTCTTGTCAACAGAGCAGCCCTAAACTTTGGGGTGCCTGTGTCTTGCTGATTTTTAGTTTTCCCAATTTATACGCCCATGAGTGGAAGTGCCCTATGCTCTCTAAGCTGAGATTTTTAGATGTTTCAGGACACACCGTACACTTCTCCAGAGTGGCTGTTGGCAATTTACAGCCCGCCCATCAGCGTAGCAAGGCTCCCATTTCTCCATGGCCTGTCCTGCATTTCTGGTTTTGACACTTTATTCAGCATGGCCCTTTTGACCGATGGGAAGCGAGACTTCTTTGTAGCGCTGATTTGCCTTTCCAGGTTGCTTGGTTGGCCAAAAAGGGCGTATGCGTTTTTTCCTGAATATATTCAGGAAAAAACGCATACGCCCTTTTTGGCCAAGGGCATCATTGTCGAGGTTTTGCCGCTTTTCCTGTGCTTTAAAGGCGATTCGAATCTACCTCCTGAAATCGGTTTCCTGCAATTCTGCCTTGCTTTCAAATCCTCTTCGTTGCCTTCCCTCCATATATTTGTGGACGAGAGTTATCATTTCTAACTCTGCAGGTTTGTGAATTGCAGTGCCCCTGAGCTCCATTTTTCAACTCGCTTTCTTGGGAGCTGGCCGCAAAAGCGCAGGATTGCTTCAGGCCCTATTCTGGCTCCGGGTGGCAGGCTGAGCCTGTGGTTAATTCTGCTTCCTGATGGGAAAATAGAGTGACCTGTGCCTGTCCCAACACCTAGAGCTAGTCTCTCATTGGTTCCCCCTCTTCCCGTTCATCCTCAGGACAAATTGCAACGTGTTCGGAACAGGAGGTTAAAGGTGCTGATTCTCCAAGGAGGGAGATTGCTAGTAAAGCGGCTGGAATGGCGAACCGGAGCACAAGGAGATGAGAAATGAGGTGCGTTTTAGAAACCTTTCCCGGTCACACGGTGTACCATCTTCTGGGTTTCTCGTGCATGTTTTCGACGTAGGACGATGCCCTTGAACCTGGAGATTTGGGACCCATGGGATGGGTACCACGCCGTATTACTTTACAGGGTCTGCGTTAGCTCACCCAACCTCACCAAACCTCTCAGCCCCAAGAGTGTCCTCCCTTATGTCTCAATCAGCTGTGGGTCTAGATATGGTCAATCCAGGTGGCATCGCAGCCCCTGAACGAATTTTGTAAGAATTTCTCTCTCTTTCACTGTCTTTGTTTCACGGGTTTTTAAAAGTAATTGATTTTTATAATAGGGTTTAGCTGCTTTGCACTGCTGTTTTTATGCCGCTTTACACCCACTTGACTCACTTACAGAGAGATATCAATACATAGGTTTTAAGATTCTTACTAGTCAGATATATTCTTGGGCGGTGAATAGGGGGCGTTGAGTCCAGTTCACTGAGCAAGGAGTAGGTCTTGTCTATTACATATTGGGTTTATGGAACGGTATCTGAGCTAATTTGAAACCCTTGTTTTATGCATCACCCCACCTCACCTTTCCCGTTAAGCAGCCATAGTGTGTTTTGTAAACGTGCGACTCTGTTCTGTTTTGTAATTCAGTTCAAGGGTAGCGGTTTTTACATTCCCTCTGTAAGTGATATCTTATGATAAGTGTCTTTTTCTGTGTGACTTATTTCACTTAGAATCGTCGTACCTAAATCCACTCATCATGATGCTCCTAGCCTTATGACGTTGATTTCATGGCTGAGTGATATTCCATTGTACATAAGGACCACAACTTCTTTATCCATTCTTCTCTTTCCTGGGATGTTTAAGGTGTAACGAAGTGGAGGTTCTTGTCAACAGAGCAGCCCTAAACTTTGGGGTGCCTGTGTCTTGCTGATTTTTAGTTTTCCCAATTTATACGCCCATGAGTGGAAGTGCCCTATGCTCTCTAAGCTGAGTTTTTTAGATGTTTCAGGACACACCGTACACTTCTCCAGAGTGGCTGTTGGCAATTTACAGCCCGCCCATCAGCGTAGCAAGGCTCCCATTTCTCCATGGCCTGTCCTGCATTTCTGGTTTTGACACTTTATTCAGCATGGCCCTTTTGACCGATGGGAAGCGAGACTTCTTTGTAGCGCTTATTTGCCTTTCCAGGTTGCTTGGTTGGCCAAAAAGGGCGTATGCGTTTTTTCCTGAATATATTCAGGAAAAAACGCATACGCCCTTTTTGGCCAAGGGCATCATTGTCGAGGTTTTGCCGCTTTTCCTGTGCTTTAAAGGCGATTCGAATCTACCTCCTGAAATCGGTTTCCTGCAATTCTGCCTTGCTTTCAAATCCTCTTCGTTGCCTTCCCTCCATATATTTGTGGACGAGAGTTATCATTTCTAACTCTGCAGGTTTGTGAATTGCAGTGCCCCTGAGCTCCATTTTTCAACTCGCTTTCTTGGGAGCTGGCCGCAAAAGCGCAGGATTGCTTCAGGCCCTATTCTGGCTCCGGGCGGAGGCTGAGCCTGTGGTTAATTCTGCTTCCTGATGGGAAAATAGAGTGACCTGTGCCTGTCCCAACACCTAGAGCTAGTCTCTCATTGGTTCCCCCTCTTCCCGTTCATCCTCAGGACAAATTGCAACGTGTTCGGAACAGGAGGTTAAAGGTGCTGATTCTCCAAGGAGGGAGATTGCTAGTAAAGCGGCTGGAATGGCGAACCGGAGCACAAGGAGATGAGAAATGAGGTGCGTTTTAGAAACCTTTCCCGGTCACACGGTGTACCATCTTCTGGGTTTCTCGTGCATGTTTTCGACGTAGGAAGATGCCCTTGAACCTGGAGATTTGGGACCCATGGGATGGGTACCACGCCGTATTACTTTACAGGGTCTGCGTTAGCTCACCCAACCTCACCAAACCTCTCAGCCCCAAGAGTGTCCTCCCTTATGTCTCAATCAGCTGTGGGTCTAGATATGGTCAATCCAGGTGGCATCGCAGCCCCTGAACGAATTTTGTAAGAATTTCTCTCTCTTTCACTGTCTTTGTTTCACGGGTTTTTAAAAGTAATTGATTTTTATAATAGGGTTTAGCTGCTTTGCACTGCTGTGTTTATGCCGCTTTACACCCACTTGACTCACTTACAGAGAGATATCAATACATAGGTTTTAAGATTCTTACTAGTCAGATATATTCTTGGGCGGTGAATAGGGGTTGTTGAGTCCAGTTCACTGAGCAAGGAGTAGGTCTTGTCTATTACATATTGGGTTTATGGAACGGTATCTGAGCTAATTTGAAACCCTTGTTTTATGCATCACCCCACCTCACCTTTCCCGTTAAGCAGCCATAGTGTGTTTTCTAAACGTGCGACTCTGTTCTGTTTTGTAATTCAGTTCAAGGGTAGCGGTTTTTACATTCCCTCTGTCAGTGATATCTTATGATAAGTGTCTTTTTCTGTGTGACTTATTTCACTTAGAATCGTCGTACCTAAATCCACTCATCATGCTGCTCCTAGCCTTATGACGTTGATTTCATGGCTGAGTGATATTCCATTGTACATAAGGACCACAACTTCTTTATCCATTCTTCTCTTTCCTGGGATGTTTAAGGTGTAACGAAGTGGAGGTTCTTGTCAACAGAGCAGCCCTAAACTTTGGGGTGCCTGTGTCTTGCTGATTTTTAGTTTTCCCAATTTATACGCCCATGAGTGGAAGTGCCCTATGCTCTCTAAGCTGAGTTTTTTAGATGTTTCAGGACACACCGTACACTTCTCCAGAGTGGCTGTTGGCCATTTACAGCCCGCCCATCAGCGTAGCAAGGCTCCCATTTCTCCATGGCCTGTCCTGCATTTCTGGTTTTGACACTTTATTCAGCATGGCCCTTTTGACCGATGGGAAGCGAGACTTCTTTGTAGCGCTGATTTGCCTTTCCAGGTTGCTTGGTTGGCCAAAAAGGGCGTATGCGTTTTTTCCTGAATATATTCAGGAAAAAACGCATACGCCCTTTTTGGCCAAGGGCATCATTGTCGAGGTTTTGCCGCTTTTCCTGTGCTTTAAAGGCGATTCGAATCTACCTCCTGAAATCGGTTTCCTGCAATTCTGCCTTGCTTTCAAATCGTCTTCGTTGCCTTCCCTCCATATATTTGTGGACGAGAGTTATCATTTCTAACTCTGCAGGTTTGTGAATTGCAGTGCCCCTGAGCTCCATTTTTCAACTCGCTTTCTTGGGAGCTGGCCGCAAAAGCGCAGGATTGCTTCAGGCCCTATTCTGGCTCCGGGCGGCAGGCTGAGCCTGTGGTTAATTCTTCTTCCTGATGGGAAAATAGAGTGACTTGTGCCTGTCCCAACACCTAGAGCTAGTCTCTCATTGGTTCCCCCTCTTCCCGTTCATCCTCAGGACAAATTGCAACGTGTACGGAACAGGAGGTTAAAGGTGTTGATTCTCCCAGGAGGGAGATTGCTAGTAAAGCGGCTGGAATGGCGAACCGGAGCACAAGGAGATGAGAAATGAGGTGCGTTTTAGAAACCTTTCCCGGTCACACGGTGTACCATCTTCTGGGTTTCTCGTGCATGTTTTCGATGTAGGAAGATGCCCTTGAACCTGGAGATTTGGGACCCATTGGATGGGTACCACGCCGTATTACTTTAAAGGGTCTGCGTTTGCTCACCCAACCTCACCAAACCTCTCAGCCCCAAGAGTGTCCACCCTTATGTCTCAGTCATCTGTGGGTCTAGATATGGTCAATCCAGGTGGCATCGCAGCCCCTGAACGAATTTTGTAAGAATTTCTCTCTCTTTCACTGTCTTTGTTTCACGGGTCTTTAAAAGTAATTGATTTTTATAATGGGGTTTAGCTGCTTTGCACTGCTGTGTTTATGCCGCTTTACACCCACTTGACTCACTTACAGAGAGATATCAATACATAGGTTTTAAGATTCTTACTAGTCAGATATATTCTTGGGCGGTGAATAGGGGGCGTTGAGTCCAGTTCACTGAGCAAGGAGTAGGTCTTGTCTATTACATATTGGGTTTATGGAACGGTATCTGAGCTAATTTGAAACCCTTGTTTTATGCATCACCCCACCTCACCTTTCCCGTTAAGCAGCCATAGTGTGTTTTCTAAACGTGCGACTCTGTTCTGTTTTGTAATTCAGTTCAAGGGTAGCGGTTTTTACATTCCCTCTGTAAGTGATATCTTATGATAAGTGTCTTTTTCTGTGAGACTTATTTCACTTAGAATCGTCGTACCTAAATCCACTCATCATGCTGCTCCTAGCCTTATGACGTTGATTTCATGGCTGAGTGATATTCCATTGTACATAAGGACCACAACTTCTTTATCCATTCTTCTCTTTCCTGGGATGTTTAAGGTGTAACGAAGTGGAGGTTCTTGTCAACAGAGCAGCCCTAAACTTTGGGGTGCCTGTGTCTTGCTGATTTTTAGTTTTCCCAATTTATACGCCCATGAGTGGAAGTGCCCTATGCTCTCTAAGCTGAGTTTTTTAGATGTTTCAGGACACACCGTACACTTCTCCAGAGTGGCTGTTGGCAATTTACAGCCCGCCCATCAGCGTAGCAAGGCTCCCATTTCTCCATGGCCTGTCCTGCATTTCTGGTTTTGACACTTTATTCAGCATGGCCCTTTTGACCGATGGGAAGCGAGACTTCTTTGTAGCGCTGATTTGCCTTTCCAGGTTGCTTGGTTGGCCAAAAAGGGCGTATGCGTTTTTTCCTGAATCTATTCAGGAAAAAACGCATACGCCCTTTTTGGCCAAGGGCATCATTGTCGAGGTTTTGCCGCTTTTCCTGTGCTTTAAAGGCGATTCGAATCTACCTCCTGAAATCGGTTTCCTGCAATTCTGCCTTGCTTTCAAATCCTCTTCGTAGCCTTCCCTCCATATATTTGTGGACGAGAGTTATCATTTCTAACTCTGCAGGTTTGTGAATTGCAGTGCCCCTGAGCTCCATTTTTCAACTCGCTTTCTTGGGAGCTGGCCGCAAAAGTGCAGGATTGCTTCAGGCCCTATTCTGGCTCCGGGCGGCAGGCTGAGCCTGTGGTTAATTCTTCTTTCTGATGGGAAAATAGAGTGACCTGTGCCTGTCCCAACACCTAGAGCTAGTCTCTCATTGGTTCCCCCTCTTCCCGTTCATCCTCAGGACAAATTGCAACGTGTACGGAACAGGAGGTTAAAGGTGCTGATTCTCCCAGGAGGGAGATTGCTAGTAAAGCGGCTGGAATGGCGAACCGGAGCACAAGGAGATGAGAAATGAGGTGCGTTTTAGAAACCTTTCCCGGTCACACGGTGTACCATCTTCTGGGTTGCTCGTGCATGTTTTCGACGTAGGAAGATGCCCTTGAACCTGGAGATTTGGGACCCATGGGATGGGTACCACGCCGTATTACTTTAAAGGGTCTGCGTTAGCTCACCCAACCTCACCAAACCTCTCAGCCCCAAGAGTGTCCACCCTTATGTCTCAATCAGCTGTGGGTCTAGATATGGTCAATCCAGGTGGCATCGCAGCCCCTGAACGAATTTTGTAAGAATTTATCTCTCTTTCACTGTCTTTGTTTGACGGGTTTTTAAAAGTAATTGATTTTTATAATGGGGTTTAGCTGCTTTGCACTGCTGTGTTTATGCCGCTTTACACCCACTTGACTCACTTACAGAGAGATATCAATACATAGGTTTTAAGATTCTTACTAGTCAGATATATTCTTGGGCGGTGAATAGGGGGCGTTGAGTCCAGTTCACTGAGCAAGGAGTAGGTCTTGTCTATTACATATTGGGTTTATGGAACGGTATCTGAGCTAATTTGAAACCCTTGTTTTATGCATCACCCCACCTCACCTTTCCCGTTAAGCAGCCATAGTGTGTTTTCTAAACGTGCGACTCTGTTCTGTTTTGTAATTCAGTTCAAGGGTAGCGGTTTTTACATTCTCTCTGTAAGTGATATCTTATGATCAGTGTCTTTTTCTGTGTGACTTATTTCACTTAGAATCGTCGTACCTAAATCCACTCATCATGCTGCTCCTAGCCTTATGACGTTGATTTCATGGCTGAGTGATATTCCATTGTACATAAGGACCACAACTTCTTTATCCATTCTTCTCTTTCCTGGGATGTTTAAGGTGTAACGAAGTGGAGGTTCTTGTCAACAGAGCAGCCCTAAACTTTGGGGTGCCTGTGTCTTGCTGATTTTTAGTTTTCCCAATTTATACGCCCATGAGTGGAAGTGCCCTATGCTCTCTAAGCTGAGTTTTTTAGATGTTTCAGGACACACCGTACACTTCTCCAGAGTGGCTGTTGGCAATTTACAGCCCGCCCATCAGCGTAGCAAGGCTCCCATTTCTCCATGGCCTGTCCTGCATTTCTGGTTTTGACACTTTATTCAGCATGGCCCTTTTGACCGATGGGAAGCGAGACTTCTTTGTAGCGCTGATTTGCCTTTCCAGGTTGCTTGGTTGGCCAAAAAGGGCGTATGCGTTTTTTCCTGAATATATTCAGGAAAAAACGCATACGCCCTTTTTGGCCAAGGGCATCATTATCGAGGATTTTCCGCTTTTCCTGTGCTTTAAAGGCGATTCGAATCTACCTCCTGAAATCGGTTTCCTGCAATTCTGCCTTGCTTTCAAATCCTCTTCGTAGCCTTCCCTCCATATATTTGTGGACGAGAGTTATCATTTCTAACTCTGCAGGTTTGTGAATTGCAGTGCCCTTGAGCTCCATTTTTCAACTCGCTTTCTTGGGAGCTGGCCGCAAAAGCGCAGGATTGCTTCAGGCCCTATTCTGGCTCCGGGCGGCAGGCTGAGCCTGTCGTTAATTCTTCTTCCTGATGGGAAAATAGAGTGACTTGTGCCTGTCCCAACACCTAGAGCTAGTCTCTCATTGGTTCCCCCTCTTCCCGTTCATCCTCAGGAGAAATTGCAACGTGTATGGAACAGGAGGTTAAAGGTGCTGATTCTCCCAGGAGGGAGATTGCTAGTAAAGCGGCTGGAATGGCGAACCGGAGCACAAGGAGATGAGAAATGAGGTGCGTTTTAGAAACCTTTCCCGGTTCACATGGTGTACCATCTTCTGGGTTTCTCGTGCATGTTTTCGATGTAGGAAGATGCCCTTGAACCTGGAGATTTGGGACCCATGGGATGGGTACCACGCCGTATTACTTTAAAGGGTCTGCGTTTGCTCACCCAAACTCACCAAACCTATCAGCCCTAAGAGTGTCCACCCTTATGTCTCAGTCATCTGTGGGTCTAGATATGGTCAATCCAGGTGGCATCGCAGCCCCTGAACGAATTTTGTAAGCATTTCTCTCTCTTTCACTGTCTTTGTTTCACGGGTCTTTAAAAGTAATTGATTTTTATAATGGGGTTTAGCTGCTTTGCACTGCTGTGTTTATGCCGCTTTACACCCACTTGACTCACTTACAGAGAGATATCAATACATAGGTTTTAAGATTCTTACTAGTCAGATATATTCTTGGGCGGTGAATAGGGGTTGTTGAGTCCAGTTCACTGAGCAAGGAGTAGGTCTTGTCTATTACATATTGGGTTTATGGAACGGTATCTGAGCTAATTTGAAACCCTTGTTTTATGCATCACCCCACCTCACCTTTCCCGTTAAGCAGCCATAGTGTGTTTTCTAAACGTGCGACTCTGTTCTATTTTGTAATTCAGTTCAAGGGTAGCGGTTTTTACATTCCCTCTGTAAGTGATATCTTATGATAAGTGTCTTTTTCTGTGTGACTTATTTCACTTAGAATCGTCGTACCTAAATCCACTCATCATGCTGCTCCTAGCCTTATGACGTTGATTTCATGGCTGAGTGATATTCCATTGTACATAAGGACCACAACTTCTTTATCCATTCTTCTCTTTCCTGGGATGTTTAAGGTGTAACGAAGTGGAGGTTCTTGTCAACAGAGCAGCCCTAAACTTTGGGGTGCCTGTGTCTTGCTGATTTTTAGTTTTCCCAATTTATACGCCCATGAGTGGAAGTGCCCTATGCTCTCTAAGCTGAGTTTTTTAGATGTTTCAGGACACACCGTACACTTCTCCAGAGTGGCTGTTGGCAATTAATAGCCCGCCCATCAGCGTAGCAAGGCTCCCATTTCTCCATGGCCTGTCCTGCATTTCTGGTTTTGACACTTTATTCAGCATGGCCCTTTTGACCGATGGGAAGCGAGACTTCTTTGTAGCGCTGATTTGCCTTTCCAGGTTGCTTGGTTGGCCAAAAAGGGCGTATGCGTTTTTTCCTGAATCTATTCAGGAAAAAACGCATACGCCCTTTTTGGCCAAGGGCATCATTGTCGAGGTTTTGCCGCTTTTCCTGTGCTTTAAAGGCGATTCGAATCTACCTCCTGAAATCGGTTTCCTGCAATTCTGCCTTGCTTTCAAATCCTCTTCGTAGCCTTCCCTCCATATATTTGTGGACGAGAGTTATCATTTCTAACTCTGCAGGTCTGTGAATTGCAGTGCCCCTGAGCTCCATTTTTCAACTCGCTTTCTTGGGAGCTGGCCGCAAAAGCGCAGGATTGCTTCAGGCCCTATTCTGGCTCCAGGCGGCAGGCTGAGCCTGTGGTTAATTCTGCTTCCTGATGGGAAAATAGAGTGACCTCTGCCTGTCCCAACACCTAGAGCTAGTCTCTCATTGGTTCCCCCTCTTCCCGTTCATCCTCAGGACAAATTGCAACGTGTACGGAACAGGAGGTTAAAGGTGCTGATTCTCCAAGGAGGGAGATTGCTAGTAAAGCGGCTGGAATGGCGAACCGGAGCACAAGGAGATGAGAAATGAGGTGCGTTTTAGAAACCTTTCCCGGTCACACGGTGTACCATCTTCTGGGTTGCTCGTGCATGTTTTCGACGTAGGAAGATGCCCTTGAACCTGGAGATTTGGGACCCATGGGATGGGTACCACGCCGTATTACTTTAAAGGGTCTGCGTTAGCTCACCCAACCTCACCAAACCTCTCAGCCCCAAGAGTGTCCACCCTTATGTCTCAATCAGCTGTGGGTCTAGATATGGTCAATCCAGGTGGCATCGCAGCCCCTGAACGAATTTTGTAAGCATTTCTCTCTCTTTCACTGTCTTTGTTTCACGGGTTTTTAAAAGTAATTGATTTTTATAATAGGGTTTAGCTGCTTTGCACTGCTGTGTTTATGCCGCTTTACACCCACTTGACTCACTTACAGAGAGATATCAATACATAGGTTTTAAGATTCTTACTAGTCAGATATCTTCTTGGGCGGTGAATAGGGGGCGTTGAGTCCAGTTCACTGAGCAAGGAGTAGGTCTTGTCTATTACATATTGGGTTTATGGAACGGTATCTGAGCTAATTTGAAACCCTTGTTTTATGCATCACCCCACCTCACCTTTCCCGTTAAGCAGCCATAGTGTGTTTTCTAAACGTGCGACTCTGTTCTGTTTTGTAATTCAGTTCAAGGGTAGCGGTTTTTACATTCCCTCTGTAAGTGATATCTTATGATAAGTGTCTTTTTCTGTGTGACTTATTTCACTTAGAATCGTCGTACCTAAATCCACTCATCATGCTGCTCCTAGCCTTATGACGTTGATTTCATGGCTGAGTGATATTCCATTGTACATAAGGACCACAACTTCTTTATCCATTCTTCTCTTTCCTGGGATGTTTAAGGTGTAACGAAGTGGAGGTTCTTGTCAACAGAGCAGCCCTAAACTTTGGGGTGCCTGTGTCTTGCTGATTTTTAGTTTTCCCAATTTATACGCCCATGAGTGGAAGTGCCCTATGCTCTCTAAGCTGAGTTTTTTAGATGTTTCAGGACACACCGTACACTTCTCCAGAGTGGCTGTTGGCAATTAATAGCCCGCCCATCAGCGTAGCAAGGCTCCCATTTCTCCATGGCCTGTCCTGCATTTCTGGTTTTGACACTTTATTCAGCATGGCCCTTTTGACCGATGGGAAGCGAGACTTCTTTGTAGTGCTGATTTGCCTTTCCAGGTTGCTTGGTTGGCCAAAAAGGGCGTATGCGTTTTTTCCTGAATATATTCAGGAAAAAACGCATACGCCCTTTTTGGCCAAGGGCATCATTGTCGAGGTTTTGCCGCTTTTCCTGTGCTTTAAAGGCGATTCGAATCTACCTCCTGAAATCGGTTTCCTGCAATTCTGCCTTGCTTTCAAATCCTCTTCGTAGCCTTCCCTCCATATATTTGTGGACGAGAGTTATCATTTCTAACTCTGCAGGTTTGTGAATTGCAGTGCCCCTGAGCTCCATTTTTCAACTCGCTTTCTTGGGAGCTGGCCGCAAAAGCGCAGGATTGCTTCAGGCCCTATTCTGGCTCCGGGCGGCAGGCTGAGCCTGTGGTTAATTCTGCTTCCTGATGGGAAAATAGAGTGACCTCTGCCTGTCCCAACACCTAGAGCTAGTCTCTCATTGGTTCCCCCTCTTCCCGTTCATCCTCAGGACAAATTGCAACGTGTACGGAACAGGAGGTTAAAGGTGCTGATTCTCCAAGGAGGGAGATTGCTAGTAAAGCGGCTGGAATGGCGAACCGGAGCACAAGGAGATGAGAAATGAGGTGCGTTTTAGAAACCTTTCCCGGTCACACGGTGTACCATCTTCTGGGTTTCTCGTGCATGTTTTCGACGTAGGAAGATGCCCTTGAACCTGGAGATTTGGGACCCATGGGATGGGTACCACGCCGTATTACTTTAAAGGGTCTGCGTTAGCTCACCCAACCTCACCAAACCTCTCAGCCCCAAGAGTGTCCACCCTTATGTCTCAATCAGCTGTGGGTCTAGATATGGTCAATCCAGGTGGCATCGCAGCCCCTGAACGAATTTTGTAAGAATTTCTCTCTCTTTCACTGTCTTTGTTTCACGGGTTTTTAAAAGTAATTGATTTTTATAATAGGGTTTAGCTGCTTTGCACTGCTGTGTTTATGCCGCTTTACACCCACTTGACTCACTTACAGAGAGATATCAATACATAGGTTTTAAGATTCTTACTAGTCAGATATATTCTTGGGCGGTGAATAGGGGGCGTTGAGTCCAGTTCACTGAGCAAGGAGTAGGTCTTGTCTATTACATATTGGGTTTATGGAACAGTATCTGAGCTAATTTGAAACCCTTGTTTTATGCATCACCCCACCTCACCTTTCCCGTTAAGCAGCCATAGTGTGTTTTCTAAACGTGCGACTCTGTTCTGTTTTGTAATTCAGTTCAAGGGTAGCGGTTTTTACATTCCCTCTGTAAGTGATATCTTATGATAAGTGTCTTTTTCTGTGAGACTTATTTCACTTAGAATCGTCGTACCTAAATCCACTCATCATGCTGCTCCTAGCCTTATGACGTTGATTTCATGGCTGAGTGATATTCCATTGTACATAAGGACCACAACTTCTTTATCCATTCTTCTCTTTCCTGGGATGTTTAAGGTGTAACGAAGTGGAGGTTCTTGTCAACAGAGCAGCCCTAAACTTTGGGGTGCCTGTGTCTTGCTGATTTTTAGTTTTCCCAATTTATACGCCCATGAGTGGAAGTGCCCTATGCTCTCTAAGCTGAGTTTTTTAGATGTTTCAGGACACACCGTACACTTCTCCAGAGTGGCTGTTGGCAATTTACAGCCCGCCCATCAGCGTAGCAAGGCTCCCATTTCTCCATGGCCTGTCCTGCATTTCTGGTTTTGACACTTTATTCAGCATGGCCCTTTTGACCGATGGGAAGCGAGACTTCTTTGTAGCGCTGATTTGCCTTTCCAGGTTGCTTGGTTGGCCAAAAAGGGCGTATGCGTTTTTTCCTGAATCTATTCAGGAAAAAACGCATACGCCCTTTTTGGCCAAGGGCATCATTGTCGAGGTTTTGCCGCTTTTCCTGTGCTTTAAAGGCGATTCGAATCTACCTCCTGAAATCGGTTTCCTGCAATTCTGCCTTGCTTTCAAATCCTCTTCGTAGCCTTCCCTCCATATATTTGTGGACGAGAGTTATCATTTCTAACTCTGCAGGTTTGTGAATTGCAGTGCCCCTGAGCTCCATTTTTCAACTCGCTTTCTTGGGAGCTGGCCGCAAAAGTGCAGGATTGCTTCAGGCCCTATTCTGGCTCCGGGCGGCAGGCTGAGCCTGTGGTTAATTCTTCTTTCTGATGGGAAAATAGAGTGACCTGTGCCTGTCCCAACACCTAGAGCTAGTCTCTCATTGGTTCCCCCTCTTCCCGTTCATCCTCAGGACAAATTGCAACGTGTACGGAACAGGAGGTTAAAGGTGCTGATTCTCCAAGGAGGGAGATTGCTAGTAAAGCGGCTGGAATGGCGAACCGGAGCACAAGGAGATGAGAAATGAGGTGCGTTTTAGAAACCTTTCCCGGTCACACGGTGTACCATCTTCTGGGTTGCTCGTGCATGTTTTCGACGTAGGAAGATGCCCTTGAACCTGGAGATTTGGGACCCATGGGATGGGTACCACGCCGTATTACTTTAAAGGGTCTGCGTTAGCTCACCCAACCTCACCAAACCTCTCAGCCCCAAGAGTGTCCACCCTTATGTCTCAATCAGCTGTGGGTCTAGATATGGTCAATCCAGGTGGCATCGCAGCCCCTGAACGAATTTTGTAAGAATTTATCTCTCTTTCACTGTCTTTGTTTGACGGGTTTTTAAAAGTAATTGATTTTTATAATGGGGTTTAGCTGCTTTGCACTGCTGTGTTTATGCCGCTTTACACCCACTTGACTCACTTACAGAGAGATATCAATACATAGGTTTTAAGATTCTTACTAGTCAGATATATTCTTGGGCGGTGAATAGGGGGCGTTGAGTCCAGTTCACTGAGCAAGGAGTAGGTCTTGTCTATTACATATTGGGTTTATGGAACGGTATCTGAGCTAATTTGAAACCCTTGTTTTATGCATCACCCCACCTCACCTTTCCCGTTAAGCAGCCATAGTGTGTTTTCTAAACGTGTGACTCTGTTCTGTTTTGTAATTCAGTTCAAGGGTAGCGGTTTTTACATTCTCTCTGTAAGTGATATCTTATGATCAGTGTCTTTTTCTGTGTGACTTATTTCACTTAGAATCGTCGTACCTAAATCCACTCATCATGCTGCTCCTAGCCTTATGACGTTGATTTCATGGCTGAGTGATATTCCATTGTACATAAGGACCACAACTTCTTTATCCATTCTTCTCTTTCCTGGGATGTTTAAGGTGTAACGAAGTGGAGGTTCTTGTCAACAGAGCAGCCCTAAACTTTGGGGTGCCTGTGTCTTGCTGATTTTTAGTTTTCCCAATTTATACGCCCATGAGTGGAAGTGCCCTATGCTCTCTAAGCTGAGTTTTTTAGATGTTTCAGGACACACCGTACACTTCTCCAGAGTGGCTGTTGGCAATTTACAGCCCGCCCATCAGCGTAGCAAGGCTCCCATTTCTCCATGGCCTGTCCTGCATTTCTGGTTTTGACACTTTATTCAGCATGGCCCTTTTGACCGATGGGAAGCGAGACTTCTTTGTAGCGCTGATTTGCCTTTCCAGGTTGCTTGGTTGGCCAAAAAGGGCGTATGCGTTTTTTCCTGAATATATTCAGGAAAAAACGCATACGCCCTTTTTGGCCAAGGGCATCATTATCGAGGATTTGCCGCTTTTCCTGTGCTTTAAAGGCGATTCGAATCTACCTCCTGAAATCGGTTTCCTGCAATTCTGCCTTGCTTTCAAATCCTCTTCGTAGCCTTCCCTCCATATATTTGTGGACGAGAGTTATCATTTCTAACTCTGCAGGTTTGTGAATTGCAGTGCCCTTGAGCTCCATTTTTCAACTCGCTTTCTTGGGAGCTGGCCGCAAAAGCGCAGGATTGCTTCAGGCCCTATTCTGGCTCCGGGCGGCAGGCTGAGCCTGTCGTTAATTCTTCTTCCTGATGGGAAAATAGAGTGACTTGTGCCTGTCCCAACACCTAGAGCTAGTCTCTCATTGGTTCCCCCTCTTCCCGTTCATCCTCAGGACAAATTGCAACGTGTACGGAACAGGAGGTTAAAGGTGCTGATTCTCCCAGGAGGGAGATTGCTAGTAAAGCGGCTGGAATGGCGAACCGGAGCACAAGGAGATGAGAAATGAGGTGCGTTTTAGAAACCTTTCCCGGTTCACATGGTGTACCATCTTCTGGGTTTCTCGTGCATGTTTTCGATGTAGGAAGATGCCCTTGAACCTGGAGATTTGGGACCCATGGGATGGGTACCACGCCGTATTACTTTAAAGGGTCTGCGTTTGCTCACCCAAACTCACCAAACCTCTCAGCCCCAAGAGTGTCCACCCTTATGTCTCAGTCATCTGTGGGTCTAGATATGGTCAATCCAGGTGGCATCGCAGCCCCTGAACGAATTTTGTAAGCATTTCTCTCTCTTTCACTGTCTTTGTTTCACGGGTCTTTAAAAGTAATTGATTTTTATAATGGGGTTTAGCTGCTTTGCACTGCTGTGTTTATGCCGCTTTACACCCACTTGACTCACTTACAGAGAGATATCAATACATAGGTTTTAAGATTCTTACTAGTCAGATATATTCTTGGGCGGTGAATAGGGGTTGTTGAGTCCAGTTCACTGAGCAAGGAGTAGGTCTTGTCTATTACATATTGGGTTTATGGAACGGTATCTGAGCTAATTTGAAACCCTTGTTTTATGCATCACCCCACCTCACCTTTCCCGTTAAGCAGCCATAGTGTGTTTTCTAAACGTGCGACTCTGTTCTATTTTGTAATTCAGTTCAAGGGTAGCGGTTTTTACATTCCCTCTGTAAGTGATATCTTATGATAAGTGTCTTTTTCTGTGTGACTTATTTCACTTAGAATCGTCGTACCTAAATCCACTCATCATGCTGCTCCTAGCCTTATGACGTTGATTTCATGGCTGAGTGATATTCCATTGTACATAAGGACCACAACTTCTTTATCCATTCTTCTCTTTCCTGGGATGTTTAAGGTGTAACGAAGTGGAGGTTCTTGTCAACAGAGCAGCCCTAAACTTTGGGGTGCCTGTGTCTTGCTGATTTTTAGTTTTCCCAATTTATACGCCCATGAGTGGAAGTGCCCTATGCTCTCTAAGCTGAGTTTTTTAGATGTTTCAGGACACACCGTACACTTCTCCAGAGTGGCTGTTGGCAATTAATAGCCCGCCCATCAGCGTAGCAAGGCTCCCATTTCTCCATGGCCTGTCCTGCATTTCTGGTTTTGACACTTTATTCAGCATGGCCCTTTTGACCGATGGGAAGCGAGACTTCTTTGTAGCGCTGATTTGCCTTTCCAGGTTGCTTGGTTGGCCAAAAAGGGCGTATGCGTTTTTTC
Organism: Balaenoptera borealis; assembly: GCF_965194805.1. Classification (NCBI taxonomy): domain Eukaryota; kingdom Metazoa; phylum Chordata; class Mammalia; order Artiodactyla; family Balaenopteridae; genus Balaenoptera; species Balaenoptera borealis. The sequence continues at coordinate 294,157 of NW_028123467.1, read as the reverse complement.
CTGAATCTATTCAGGAAAAAACGCATACGCCCTTTTTGGCCAAGGGCATCATTGTCGAGGTTTTGCCGCTTTTCCTGTGCTTTAAAGGCGATTCGAATCTACCTCCTGAAATCGGTTTCCTGCAATTCTGCCTTGCTTTCAAATCCTCTTCGTAGCCTTCCCTCCATATATTTGTGGACGAGAGTTATCATTTCTAACTCTGCAGGTCTGTGAATTGCAGTGCCCCTGAGCTCCATTTTTCAACTCGCTTTCTTGGGAGCTGGCCGCAAAAGCGCAGGATTGCTTCAGGCCCTATTCTGGCTCCGGGCGGCAGGCTGAGCCTGTGGTTAATTCTGCTTCCTGATGGGAAAATAGAGTGACCTCTGCCTGTCCCAACACCTAGAGCTAGTCTCTCATTGGTTCCCCCTCTTCCCGTTCATCCTCAGGACAAATTGCAACGTGTACGGAACAGGAGGTTAAAGGTGCTGATTCTCCAAGGAGGGAGATTGCTAGTAAAGCGGCTGGAATGGCGAACCGGAGCACAAGGAGATGAGAAATGAGGTGCGTTTTAGAAACCTTTCCCGGTCACACGGTGTACCATCTTCTGGGTTTCTCGTGCATGTTTTCGACGTAGGAAGATGCCCTTGAACCTGGAGATTTGGGACCCATGGGATGGGTACCACGCCGTATTACTTTAAAGGGTCTGCGTTAGCTCACCCAACCTCACCAAACCTCTCAGCCCCAAGAGTGTCCACCCTTATGTCTCAATCAGCTGTGGGTCTAGATATGGTCAATCCAGGTGGCATCGCAGCCCCTGAACGAATTTTGTAAGAATTTCTCTCTCTTTCACTGTCTTTGTTTCACGGGTTTTTAAAAGTAATTGATTTTTATAATAGGGTTTAGCTGCTTTGCACTGCTGTGTTTATGCCGCTTTACACCCACTTGACTCACTTACAGAGAGATATCAATACATAGGTTTTAAGATTCTTACTAGTCAGATATATTCTTGGGCGGTGAATAGGGGGCGTTGAGTCCAGTTCACTGAGCAAGGAGTAGGTCTTGTCTATTACATATTGGGTTTATGGAACGGTATCTGAGCTAATTTGAAACCCTTGTTTTATGCATCACCCCACCTCACCTTTCCCGTTAAGCAGCCATAGTGTGTTTTCTAAACGTGCGACTCTGTTCTGTTTTGTAATTCAGTTCAAGGGTAGCGGTTTTTACATTCCCTCTGTAAGTGATATCTTATGATAAGTGTCTTTTTCTGTGTGACTTATTTCACTTAGAATCGTCGTACCTAAATCCACTCATCATGCTGCTCCTAGCCTTATGACGTTGATTTCATGGCTGAGTGATATTCCATTGTACATAAGGACCACAACTTCTTTATCCATTCTTCTCTTTCCTGGGATGTTTAAGGTGTAACGAAGTGGAGGTTCTTGTCAACAGAGCAGCCCTAAACTTTGGGGTGCCTGTGTCTTGCTGATTTTTAGTTTTCCCAATTTATACGCCCATGAGTGGAAGTGCCCTATGCTCTCTAAGCTGAGTTTTTTAGATGTTTCAGGACACACCGTACACTTCTCCAGAGTGGCTGTTGGCAATTTACAGCCCGCCCATCAGCGTAGCAAGGCTCCCATTTCTCCATGGCCTGTCCTGCATTTCTGGTTTTGACACTTTATTCAGCATGGCCCTTTTGACCGATGGGAAGCGAGACTTCTTTGTAGCGCTGATTTGCCTTTCCAGGTTGCTTGGTTGGCCAAAAAGGGCGTATGCGTTTTTTCCTGAATCTATTCAGGAAAAAACGCATACGCCCTTTTTGGCCAAGGGCATCATTGTCGAGGTTTTGCCGCTTTTCCTGTGCTTTAAAGGCGATTCGAATCTACCTCCTGAAATCTGTTTCCTGCAATTCTGCCTTGCTTTCAAATCCTCTTCGTAGCCTTCCCTCCATATATTTGTGGACGAGAGTTATCATTTCTAACTCTGCAGGTCTGTGAATTGCAGTGCCCCTGAGCTCCATTTTTCAACTCGCTTTCTTGGGAGCTGGCCGCAAAAGCGCAGGATTGCTTCAGGCCCTATTCTGGCTCCGGGCGGCAGGCTGAGCCTGTGGTTAATTCTGCTTCCTGATGGGAAAATAGAGTGACCTCTGCCTGTCCCAACACCTAGAGCTAGTCTCTCATTGGTTCCCCCTCTTCCCGTTCATCCTCAGGACAAATTGCAACGTGTACGGAACAGGAGGTTAAAGGTGCTGATTCTCCAAGGAGGGAGATTGCTAGTAAAGCGGCTGGAATGGCGAACCGGAGCACAAGGAGATGAGAAATGAGGTGCGTTTTAGAAACCTTTCCCGGTCACACGGTGTACCATCTTCTGGGTTTCTCGTGCATGTTTTCGACGTAGGAAGATGCCCTTGAACCTGGAGATTTGGGACCCATGGGATGGGTACCACGCCGTATTACTTTAAAGGGTCTGCGTTAGCTCACCCAACCTCACCAAACCTCTCAGCCCCAAGAGTGTCCACCCTTATGTCTCAATCAGCTGTGGGTCTAGATATGGTCAATCCAGGTGGCATCGCAGCCCCTGAACGAATTTTGTAAGAATTTCTCTCTCTTTCACTGTCTTTGTTTCACGGGTTTTTAAAAGTAATTGATTTTTATAATAGGGTTTACCTGCTTTGCACTGCTGTGTTTATGCCGCTTTACACCCACTTGACTCACTTACAGAGAGATATCAATACATAGGTTTTAAGATTCTTACTAGTCAGATATATTCTTGGGCGGTGAATAGGGGGCGTTGAGTCCAGTTCACTGAGCAAGGAGTAGGTCTTGTCTATTACATATTGGGTTTATGGAACGGTATCTGAGCTAATTTGAAACCCTTGTTTTATGCATCACCCCACCTCACCTTTCCCGTTAAGCAGCCATAGTGTGTTTTCTAAACGTGCGACTCTGTTCTGTTTTGTAATTCAGTTCAAGGGTAGCGGTTTTTACATTCCCTCTGTAAGTGATATCTTATGATAAGTGTCTTTTTCTGTGTGACTTATTTCACTTAGAATCGTCGTACCTAAATCCACTCATCATGCTGCTCCTAGCCTTATGACGTTGATTTCATGGCTGAGTGATATTCCATTGTACATAAGGACCACAACTTCTTTATCCATTCTTCTCTTTCCTGGGATGTTTAAGGTGTAACGAAGTGGAGGTTCTTGTCAACAGAGCAGCCCTAAACTTTGGGGTGCCTGTGTCTTGCTGATTTTTAGTTTTCCCAATTTATACGCCCATGAGTGGAAGTGCCCTATGCTCTCTAAGCTGAGTTTTTTAGATGTTTCAGGACACACCGTACACTTCTCCAGAGTGGCTGTTGGCAATTTACAGCCCGCCCATCAGCGTAGCAAGGCTCCCATTTCTCCATGGCCTGTCCTGCATTTCTGGTTTTGACACTTTATTCAGCATGGCCCTTTTGACCGATGGGAAGCGAGACTTCTTTGTAGCGCTGATTTGCCTTTCCAGGTTGCTTGGTTGGCCAAAAAGGGCGTATGCGTTTTTTCCTGAATATATTCAGGAAAAAACGCATACGCCCTTTTTGGCCAAGGGCATGATTGTCGAGGTTTTGCCGCTTTTCCTGTGCTTTAAAGGCGATTCGAATCTACCTCCTGAAATCTGTTTCCTGCAATTCTGCCTTGCTTTCAAATCCTCTTCGTAGCCTTCCCTCCATATATTTGTGGACGAGAGTTATCATTTCTAACTCTGCAGGTTTGTGAATTGCAGTGCCCCTGAGCTCCATTTTTCAACTCGCTTTCTTGGGAGCTGGCCGCAAAAGCGCAGGATTGCTTCAGGCCCTATTCTGGCTCCGGGCGGCAGGCTGAGCCTGTGGTTAATTCTGCTACCTGATGGGAAAATAGAGTGACCTGTGCCTGTCCCAACACCTAGAGCTAGTCTGTCAATGGTTCCCCCTCTTCCCGTTCATCCTCAGGACAAATTGCAACGTGTACGGAACAGGAGGTTAAATGTGCTGATTCTCCAAGGAGGGAGATTGCTAGTAAAGCGGCTGGAATGGCGAACCGGAGCACAAGGAGATGAGAAATGAGGTGCGTTTTAGAAACCTTTCCCGGTCACACGGTGTACCATCTTCTGGGTTTCTCGTGCGTGTTTTCGACGTAGGAAGATGCCCTTGACCCTGGAGATTTGGGACCCATGGGATGGGTACCACGCCGTATTACTTTAAAGGGTCTGCGTTTGCTCACCCAACCTCACCAAACCTCTCAGCCCCAAGAGTGTCCACCCTTATGTCTCAGTCATCTGTGGGTCTAGATATGGTCAATCCAGCTGGCATCGCAGCACCTGAACGAATTTTGTAAGAATTTCTCTCTCTTTCACTGTCTTTGTTTCACGGGTTTTTAAAAGTAATTGATTTTTATAATGGGGTTTAGCTGCTTTGCACTGCTGTGTTTATGCCACTTTACACCTACTTGACTCACTTACAGAGAGATATCACTACATAGGTTTTAAGATTCTTACTAGTCAGATATATTCTTGGGCGGTGAATAGGGGTTGTTGAGTCCAGTTCACTGAGCAAGGAGTAGGTCTTGTCTATTACATATTGGGTTTATGGAACGGTATCTGAGCTAATTTGAAACCCTTGTTTTATGCATCACCCCACCTCACCTTTCCCGTTAAGCAGCCATAGTGTGTTTTCTAAACGTGCGACTCTGTTCTGTTTTGTAATTCAGTTCAAGGGTAGCGGTTTTTGCATTCCCTCTGTAAGTGATATCTTATGATAAGTGTCTTTTTCTGTGTGACTTATTTCACTTAGAATCGTCGTACCTAAATCCACTCATCATGCTGCTCCTAGCCTTATGACGTTGATTTCATGGCTCAGTGATATTCCATTGTACATAAGGACCACAACTTCTTTATCCATTCTTCTCTTTCCTGGGATGTTTAAGGTGTAACGAAGTGGAGGTTCTTGTCAACAGAGCAGCCCTAAACTTTGGGGTGCCTGTGTCTTGCTGATTTTTAGTTTTCCCAATTTATACGCCCATGAGTGGAAGTGCCCTATGCTCTCTAAGCTGAGTTTTTTAGATGTTTCAGGACACACCATACACTTCTCCAGAGTGGCTGTTGGCAATTTACAGCCCGCCCATCAGCGTAGCAAGGCTCCCATTTCTCCATGGCCTGTCCTGCATTTATGGTTTTGACACTTTATTCAGCATGGCCCTTTTGACCGATGGGAAGCGAGACTTCTTTGTAGCGCTGATTTGCCTTTCCAGGTTGCTTGGTTGGCCAAAAAGGGCGTATGCGTTTTTTCCTGAATATATTCAGGAAAAAACGCATACGCCCTTTTTGGCCAAGGGCATCATTGTCAACGTTTTGCCGCTTTTCCTGTGCTTTAAAGGCGATTCGAATCTACCTCCTGAAATCTGTTTCCTGCAATTCTGCCTTGCTTTCAAATCCTCTTCGTAGCCTTCCCTCCATATATTTGTGGACGAGAGTTATCATTTCTAACTCTGCAGGTTTGTGAATTGCAGTGCCCCTGAGCTCCATTTTTCAACTCGCTTTCTTGGGAGCTGGCCGCAAAAGCGCAGGATTGCTTCAGGCCCTATTCTGGCTCCGGGCGGCAGGCTGAGCCTGTGGTTAATTCTGCTTCCTGATGGGAAAATAGAGTGACCTCTGCCTGTCCCAACACCTAGAGCTAGTCTCTCATTGGTTCCCCCTCTTCCCGTTCATCCTCAGGACAAATTGCAACGTGTACGGAACAGGAGGTTAAAGATGCTGATTCTCCAAGGAGGGAGATTGCTAGTAAAGCGGCTGGAATGGCGAACCGGAGCACAAGGAGATGAGAAATGAGGTGCGTTTTAGAAACCTTTCCCGGTCACACGGTGTACCATCTTCTGGGTTGCTCGTGCATGTTTTCGACGTAGGAAGATGCCCTTGAACCTGGAGATTTGGGACCCATGGGATGGGTACCACGCCATATTACTTTAAAGGGTCTGCGTTAGCTCACCCAACCTCACCAAACCTCTCAGCCCCAAGAGTGTCCACCCTTATGTCTAAATCAGCTGTGGGTCTAGATATGGTCAATCCAGGTGGCATCGCAGCCCCTGAACGAATTTTGTAAGAATTTCTCTCTCTTTCACTGTCTTTGTTTCACGGGTTTTTAAAAGTAATTGATTTTTATAATAGGGTTTACCTGCTTTGCACTGCTGTGTTTATGCCGCTTTACACCCACTTGACTCACTTACAGAGAGATATCAATACATAGGTTTTAAGATTCTTACTAGTCAGATATATTCCTGGGCGGTGAATAGGGGTTGTTGAGTCCAGTTCACTGAGCAAGGAGTAGGTCTTGTCTATTACATATTGGGTTTATTGAACGGTATCTGAGCTAATTTGAAACCCTTGTTTTATGCATCACCCCACCTCACCTTTCCCGTTAAGCAGCCATAGTGTGTTTTCTAAACGTGCGACTCTGTTCTGTTTTGTAATTCAGTTCAAGGGTAGCGGTTTTTACATTCTCTCTGTAAGTGATATCTTATGATAAGTGTCTTTTTCTGTGTGACTTATTTCACTTAGAATCGCCGTGCCTAAATCCACTCATCATGCTGCTCCTAGCCTTATGACGTTGATTTCATGGCTGAGTGATATTCCATTGTACATAAGGACCACAACTTCTTTATCCATTCTTCTCTTTCCTGGGATGTTTAAGGTGTAACGAAGTGGAGGTTCTTGTCAACAGAGCAGCCCTAAACTTTGGGGTGCCTGTGTCTTGCTGATTTTTAGTTTTCCCAATTTATACGCCCATGAGTGGAAGTGCCCTATGCTCTCTAAGCTGAGTTTTTTCGATGTTTCAGGACACACCGTACACTTCTCCAGAGTGGCTGTTGGCAATTTACAGCCCGCCCATCAGCGTAGCAAGGCTCCCATTTCTCCATGGCCTGTCCTGCATTTCTGGTTTTGACACTTTATTCAGCATGGCCCTTTTGACCGATGGGAAGCGAGACTTCTTTGTAGCGCTGATTTGCCTTTCCAGGTTGCTTGGTTGGCCAAAAAGGGCGTATGCGTTTTTTCCTGAATCTATTCAGGAAAAAACGCATACGCCCTTTTTGGCCAAGGGCATCATTGTCGAGGTTTTGCCGCTTTTCCTGTGCTTTAAAGGCGATTCGAATCTACCTCCTGAAATCGGTTTCCTGCAATTCTGCCTTGCTTTCAAATCCTCTTCGTAGCCTTCCCTCCATATATTTGTGGACGAGAGTTATCATTTCTAACTCTGCAGGTTTGTGAATTGCAGTGCCCCTGAGCTCCATTTTTCAACTCGCTTTCTTGGGAGCTGGCCGCAAAAGCGCAGGATTGCTTCAGGCCCTATTCTGGCTCCGGGCGGCAGGCTGAGCCTGTGGTTAATTCTGCTTCCTGATGGGAAAATAGAGTGACCTGTGCCTGTCCCAACACCTAGAGCTAGTCTCTCATTGGTTCCCCCTCTTCCCGTTCATCCTCAGGACAAATTGCAACGTGTTCGGAACAGGAGGTTAAAGGTGCTGATTCTCCAAGGAGGGAGATTGCTAGTAAAGCGGCTGGAATGGCGAACCGGAGCACAAGGAGATGAGAAATGAGGTGCGTTTTAGAAACCTTTCCCGGTCACACGGTGTACCATCTTCTGGGTTTCTCGTTCATGTTTTCGACGTAGGAAGATGCCCTTGAACCTGGAGATTTGGGACCCATGGGATGGGTACCACGCCGTATTACTTTACAGGGTCTGCGTTAGCTCACCCAACCTCACCAAACCTCTCAGCCCCAAGAGTGTCCTCCCTTATGTCTCAATCAGCTGTGGGTCTAGATATGGTCAATCCAGGTGGCATCGCAGCCCCTGAACGAATTTTGTAAGAATTTCTCTCTCTTTCACTGTCTTTGTTTCACGGGTTTTTAAAAGTAATTGATTTTTATAATAGGGTTTAGCTGCTTTGCACTGCTGTGTTTATGCCGCTTTACACCCACTTGACTCACTTACAGAGAGATATCAATACATAGGTTTTAAGATTCTTACTAGTCAGATATATTCTTGGGCGGTGAATAGGGGGCGTTGAGTCCAGTTCACTGAGCAAGGAGTAGGTCTTGTCTATTACATATTGGGTTTATGGAACGGTATCTGAGCTAATTTGAAACCCTTGTTTTATGCATCACCCCACCTCACCTTTCCCGTTAAGCAGCCATAGTGTGTTTTCTAAACGTGCGACTCTGTTCTGTTTTGTAATTCAGTTCAAGGGTAGCGGTTTTTACATTCCCTCTGTAAGTGATATCTTATGATAAGTGTCTTTTTCTGTGTGACTTATTTCACTTAGAATCGTCGTACCTAAATCCACTCATCATGCTGCTCCTAGCCTTATGACGTTGATTTCATGGCTGAGTGATATTCCATTGTACATAAGGACCACAACTTCTTTATCCATTCTTCTCTTTCCTGGGATGTTTAAGGTGTAACGAAGTGGAGGTTCTTGTCAACAGAGCAGCCCTAAACTTTGGGGTGCCTGTGTCTTGCTGATTTTTAGTTTTCCCAATTTATACGCCCATGAGTGGAAGTGCCCTATGCTCTCTAAGCTGAGTTTTTTAGATGTTTCAGGACACACCGTACACTTCTCCAGAGTGGCTGTTGGCAATTTACAGCCCGCCCATCAGCGTAGCAAGGCTCCCATTTCTCCATGGCCTGTCCTGCATTTCTGGTTTTGACACTTTATTCAGCATGGCCCTTTTGACCGATGGGAAGCGAGACTTCTTTGTAGCGCTGATTTGCCTTTCCAGGTTGCTTGGTTGGCCAAAAAGGGCGTATGCGTTTTTTCCTGAATATATTCAGGAAAAAACGCATACGCCCTTTTTGGCCAAGGGCATCATTGTCGAGGTTTTGCCGCTTTTCCTGTGCTTTAAAGGCGATTCGAATCTACCTCCTGAAATCGGTTTCCTGCAATTCTGCCTTGCTTTCAAATCCTCTTCGTTGCCTTCCCTCCATATATTTGTGGACGAGAGTTATCATTTCTAACTCTGCAGGTTTGTGAATTGCAGTGCCCCTGAGCTCCATTTTTCAACTCGCTTTCTTGGGAGCTGGCCGCAAAAGCGCAGGATTGCTTCAGGCCCTATTCTGGCTCCGGGCGGCAGGCTGAGCCTGTGGTTAACTCTGCTTCCTGATGGGAAAATAGAGTGACCTCTGCCTGTCCCAACACCTAGAGCTAGTCTCTCATTGGTTCCCCCTCTTCCCGTTCATCCTCAGGACAAATTGCAACGTTTTCGGAACAGGAGGTTAAAGGTGCTGATTCTCCAAGGAGGGAGATTGCTAGTAAAGCGGCTGGAATGGCGAACCGGAGCACAAGGAGATGAGAAATGAGGTGCGTTTTAGAAACCTTTCCCGGTCACACGGTGTACCATCTTCTGGGTTCCTCGTGCATGTTTTCGACGTAGGACGATGCCCTTGAACCTGGAGATTTGGGACCCATGGGATGGGTACCACGCCGTATTACTTTACAGGGTCTGCGTTAGCTCACCCAACCTCATCAAACCTCTCAGCCCCAAGAGTGTCCTCCCTTATGTCTCAATCAGCTGTGGGTCTAGATATGGTCAATCCAGGTGGCATCGCAGCCCCTGAACGAATTTTGTAAGAATTTCTCTCTCTTTCACTGTCTTTGTTTCACGGGTTTTTAAAAGTAATTGATTTTTATAATAGGGTTTAGCTGCTTTGCACTGCTGTGTTTATGCCGCTTTACACCCACTTGACTCACTTACAGAGAGATATCAATACATAGGTTTTAAGATTCTTACTAGTCAGATATATTCTTGGGCGGTGAATAGGGGGCGTTGAGTCCAGTTCACTGAGCAAGGAGTAGGTCTGGTCTATTACATATTGGGTTTATGGAACGGTATCTGAGCTAATTTGAAACCCTTGTTTTATGCATCACCCCACCTCACCTTTCCCGTTAAGCAGCCATAGTGTGTTTTCTAAACGTGCGACTCTGTTCTGTTTTGTAATTCAGTTCAAAGGTAGCGGTTTTTACATTCTCTCTGTAAGTGATATCTTATGATAAGTGTCTTTTTCTGTGTGACTTATTTCACTTAGAATCGTCGTACCTAAATCCACTCATCATGCTGCTCCTAGCCTTATGACGTTGATTTCATGGCTGAGTGATATTCCATTGTACTTAAGGACCACAACTTCTTTATCCATTCTTCTCTTTCCTGGGATGTTTAAGGTGTAACGAAGTGGAGGTTCTTGTCAACAGAGCAGCCCTAAACTTTGGGGTGCCTGTGTCTTGCTGATTTTTAGTTTTCCCAATTTATACGCCCATGAGTGGAAGTGCCCTATGCTCTCTAAGCTGAGTTTTTTAGATGTTTCAGGACACACCGTACACTTCTCCAGAGTGGCTGTTGGCAATTTACAGCCCGCCCATCAGCGTAGCAAGGCTCCCATTTCTCCATGGCCTGTCCTGCATTTCTGGTTTTGACACTTTATTCAGCATGGCCCTTTTGACCGATGGGAAGCGAGACTTCTTTGTAGCGCTGATTTGCCTTTCCAGGTTGCTTGGTTGGCCAAAAAGGGCGTATGCGTTTTTTCCTGAATATATTCAGGAAAAAACGCATACGCCCTTTTTGGCCAAGGGCTTCATTGTCGAGGTTTTGCCGCTTTTCCTGTGCTTTAAAGGCGATTCGAATCTACCTCCTGAAATCGGTTTCCTGCAATTCTGCCTTGCTTTCAAATCCTCTTCGTTGCCTTCCCTCCATATATTTGTGGACGAGAGTTATCATTTCTAACTCTGCAGGTTTGTGAATTGCAGTGCCCCTGAGCTCCATTTTTCAACTCGCTTTCTTGGGAGCTGGCCGCAAAAGCGCAGGATTGCTTCAGGCCCTATTCTGGCTCCGGGCGGCAGGCTGAGCCTGTGGTTAATTCTGCTTCCTGATGGGAAAATAGAGTGACCTCTGCCTGTCCCAACACCTAGAGCTAGTCTCTCATTGGTTCCCCCTCTTCCCGTTCATCCTCAGGACAAATTGCAACGTGTTCGGAACAGGAGGTTAAAGGTGCTGATTCTCCAAGGAGGGAGATTGCTAGTAAAGCGGCTGGAATGGCGAACCGGAGCACAAGGAGATGAGAAATGAGGTGCGTTTTAGAAACCTTTCCCGGTCACACGGTGTACCATCTTCTGGGTTTCTCGTGCATGTTTTCGACGTAGGACGATGCCCTTGAACCTGGAGATTTGGGACCCATGGGATGGGTACCACGCCGTATTACTTTACAGGGTCTGCGTTAGCTCACCCAACCTCACCAAACCTCTCAGCCCCAAGAGTGTCCTCCCTTATGTCTCAATCAGCTGTGGGTCTAGATATGGTCAATCCAGGTGGCATCGCAGCCCCTGAACGAATTTTGTAAGAATTTCTCTCTCTTTCACTGTCTTTGTTTCACGGGTTTTTAAAAGTAATTGATTTTTATAATAGGGTTTAGCTGCTTTGCACTGCTGTGTTTATGCCGCTTTACACCCACTTGACTCACTTACAGAGAGATATCAATACATAGGTTTTAAGATTCTTACTAGTCAGATATATTCTTGGGCGGTGAATAGGGGGCGTTGAGTCCAGTTCACTGAGCAAGGAGTAGGTCTGGTCTATTACATATTGGGTTTATGGAACGGTATCTGAGCTAATTTGAAACCCTTGTTTTATGCATCACCCCACCTCACCTTTCCCGTTAAGCAGCCATAGTGTGTTTTCTAAACGTGCGACTCTGTTCTGTTTTGTAATTCAGTTCAAGGGTAGCGGTTTTTACATTCCCTCTGTAAGTGATATCTTATGATAAGTGTCTTTTTCTGTGTGACTTATTTCACTTAGAATCGTCGTACCTAAATCCACTCATCATGCTGCTCCTAGCCTTATGACGTTGATTTCATGGCTCAGTGATATTCCATTGTACATAAGGACCACAACTTCTTTATCCATTCTTCTCTTTCCTGGGATGTTTAAGGTGTAACGAAGTGGAGGTTCTTGTCAACAGAGCAGCCCTAAACTTTGGGGTGCCTGTGTCTTGCTGATTTTTAGTTTTCCCAATTTATACGCCCATGAGTGGAAGTGCCCTATGCTCTCTAAGCTGAGTTTTTTAGATGTTTCAGGACACACCGTACACTTCTCCAGAGTGGCTGTTGGCAATTTACAGCCCGCCCATCAGCGTAGCAAGGCTCCCATTTCTCCATGGCCTGTCCTGCATTTCTGGTTTTGACACTTTATTCAGCATGGCCCTTTTGACCGATGGGAAGCGAGACTTCTTTGTAGCGCTGATTTGCCTTTCCAGGTTGCTTGGTTGGCCAAAAAGGGCGTATGCGTTTTTTCCTGAATATATTCAGGAAAAAACGCATACGCCCTTTTTGGCCAAGGGCATCATTGTCGAGGTTTTGCCGCTTTTCCTGTGCTTTAAAGGCGATTCGAATCTACCTCCTGAAATCGGTTTCCTGCAATTCTGCCTTGCTTTCAAATCCTCTTCGTTGCCTTCCCTCCATATATTTGTGGACGAGAGTTATCATTTCTAACTCTGCAGGTTTGTGAATTGCAGTGCCCCTGAGCTCCATTTTTCAACTCGCTTTCTTGGGAGCTGGCCGCAAAAGCGCAGGATTGCTTCAGGCCCTATTCTGGCTCCGGGCGGCAGGCTGAGCCTGTGGTTAATTCTGCTTCCTGATGGGAAAATAGAGTGACCTCTGCCTGTCCCAACACCTAGAGCTAGTCTCTCATTGGTTCCCCCTCTTCCCGTTCATCCTCAGGACAAATTGCAACGTGTTCGGAACAGGAGGTTAAAGGTGCTGATTCTCCAAGGAGGGAGATTGCTAGTAAAGCGGCTGGAATGGCGAACCGGAGCACAAGGAGATGAGAAATGAGGTGCGTTTTAGAAACCTTTCCCGGTCACACGGTGTACCATCTTCTGGGTTTCTCGTGCATGTTTTCGACGTAGGACGATGCCCTTGAACCTGGAGATTTGGGACCCATGGGATGGGTACCACGCCGTATTACTTTACAGGGTCTGCGTTAGCTCACCCAACCTCACCAAACCTCTCAGCCCCAAGAGTGTCCTCCCTTATGTCTCAATCAGCTGTGGGTCTAGATATGGTCAATCCAGGTGGCATCGCAGCCCCTGAACGAATTTTGTAAGAATTTCTCTCTCTTTCACTGTCTTTGTTTGACGGGTTTTTAAAAGTAATTGATTTTTATAATAGGGTTTAGCTGCTTTGCACTGCTGTGTTTATGCCGCTTTACACCCACTTGACTCACTTACAGAGAGATATCAATACATAGGTTTTAAGATTCTTACTAGTCAGATATATTCTTGGGCGGTGAATAGGGGGCGTTGAGTCCAGTTCACTGAGCAAGGAGTAGGTCTGGTCTATTACATATTGGGTTTATGGAACGGTATCTGAGCTAATTTGAAACCCTTGTTTTATGCATCACCCCACCTCATCTTTCCCGTTAAGCAGCCATAGTGTGTTTTCTAAACGTGCGACTCTGTTCTGTTTTGTAATTCAGTTCAAAGGTAGCGGTTTTTACATTCTCTCTGTAAGTGATATCTTATGATAAGTGTCTTTTTCTGTGTGACTTATTTCACTTAGAATCGTCGTACCTAAATCCACTCATCATGCTGCTCCTAGCCTTATGACGTTGATTTCATGGCTGAGTGATATTCCATTGTACATAAGGACCACAACTTCTTTATCCATTCTTCTCTTTCCTGGGATGTTTAAGGTGTAACGAAGTGGAGGTTCTTGTCAACAGAGCAGCCCTAAACTTTGGGGTGCCTGTGTCTTGCTGATTTTTAGTTTTCCCAATTTATACGCCCATGAGTGGAAGTGCCCTATGCTCTCTAAGCTGAGTTTTTTAGATGTTTCAGGACACACCGTACACTTCTCCAGAGTGGCTGTTGGCAATTTACAGCCCGCCCATCAGCGTAGCAAGGCTCCCATTTCTCCATGGCCTGTCCTGCATTTCTGGTTTTGACACTTTATTCAGCATGGCCCTTTTGACCGATGGGAAGCGAGACTTCTTTGTAGCGCTGATTTGCCTTTCCAGGTTGCTTGGTTGGCCAAAAAGGGCGTATGCGTTTTTTCCTGAATATATTCAGGAAAAAACGCATACGCCCTTTTTGGCCAAGGGCATCATTGTCGAGGTTTTGCCGCTTTTCCTGTGCTTTAAAGGCGATTCGAATCTACCTCCTGAAATCGGTTTCCTGCAATTCTGCCTTGCTTTCAAATCCTCTTCGTTGCCTTCCCTCCATATATTTGTGGACGAGAGTTATCATTTCTAACTCTGCAGGTTTGTGAATTGCAGTGCCCCTGAGCTCCATTTTTCAACTCGCTTTCTTGGGAGCTGGCCGCAAAAGCGCAGGATTGCTTCAGGCCCTATTCTGGCTCCGGGCGGCAGGCTGAGCCTGTGGTTAATTCTGCTTCCTGATGGGAAAATAGAGTGACCTCTGCCTGTCCCAACACCTAGAGCTAGTCTCTCATTGGTTCCCCCTCTTCCCGTTCATCCTCAGGACAAATTGCAACGTGTTCGGAACAGGAGGTTAAAGGTGCTGATTCTCCAAGGAGGGAGATTGCTAGTAAAGCGGCTGGAATGGCGAACCGGAGCACAAGGAGATGAGAAATGAGGTGCGTTTTAGAAACCTTTCCCGGTCACACGGTGTACCATCTTCTGGGTTTCTCGTGCATGTTTTCGACGTAGGACGATGCCCTTGAACCTGGAGATTTGGGACCCATGGGATGGGTACCACGCCGTATTACTTTACAGGGTCTGCGTTAGCTCACCCAACCTCACCAAACCTCTCAGCCCCAAGAGTGTCCTCCCTTATGTCTCAATCAGCTGTGGGTCTAGATATGGTCAATCCAGGTGGCATCGCAGCCCCTGAACGAATTTTGTAAGAATTTCTCTCTCTTTCACTGTCTTTGTTTCACGGGTTTTTAAAAGTAATTGATTTTTATAATAGGGTTTAGCTGCTTTGCACTGCTGTGTTTATGCCGCTTTACACCCACTTGACTCACTTACAGAGAGATATCAATACATAGGTTTTAAGATTCTTACTAGTCAGATATATTCTTGGGCGGTGAATAGGGGGCGTTGAGTCCAGTTCACTGAGCAAGGAGTAGGTCTGGTCTATTACATATTGGGTTTATGGAACGGTATCTGAGCTAATTTGAAACCCTTGTTTTATGCATCACCCCACCTCACCTTTCCCGTTAAGCAGCCATAGTGTGTTTTCTAAACGTGCGACTCTGTTCTGTTTTGTAATTCAGTTCAAGGGTAGCGGTTTTTACATTCCCTCTGTAAGTGATATCTTATGATAAGTGTCTTTTTCTGTGTGACTTATTTCACTTAGAATCGTCGTACCTAAATCCACTCATCATGCTGCTCCTAGCCTTATGACGTTGATTTCATGGCTCAGTGATATTCCATTGTACATAAGGACCACAACTTCTTTATCCATTCTTCTCTTTCCTGGGATGTTTAAGGTGTAACGAAGTGGAGGTTCTTGTCAACAGAGCAGCCCTAAACTTTGGGGTGCCTGTGTCTTGCTGATTTTTAGTTTTCCCAATTTATACGCCCATGAGTGGAAGTGCCCTATGCTCTCTAAGCTGAGTTTTTTAGATGTTTCAGGACACACCGTACACTTCTCCAGAGTGGCTGTTGGCAATTTACAGCCCGCCCATCAGCGTAGCAAGGCTCCCATTTCTCCATGGCCTGTCCTGCATTTCTGGTTTTGACACTTTATTCAGCATGGCCCTTTTGACCGATGGGAAGCGAGACTTCTTTGTAGCGCTGATTTGCCTTTCCAGGTTGCTTGGTTGGCCAAAAAGGGCGTATGCGTTTTTTCCTGAATATATTCAGGAAAAAACGCATACGCCCTTTTTGGCCAAGGGCATCATTGTCGAGGTTTTGCCGCTTTTCCTGTGCTTTAAAGGCGATTCGAATCTACCTCCTGAAATCGGTTTCCTGCAATTCTGCCTTGCTTTCAAATCCTCTTCGTTGCCTTCCCTCCATATATTTGTGGACGAGAGTTATCATTTCTAACTCTGCAGGTTTGTGAATTGCAGTGCCCCTGAGCTCCATTTTTCAACTCGCTTTCTTGGGAGCTGGCCGCAAAAGCACAGGATTGCTTCAGGCCCTATTCTGGCTCCGGGCGGCAGGCTGAGCCTGTGGTTAATTCTGCTTCCTGATGGGAAAATAGAGTGACCTCTGCCTGTCCCAACACCTAGAGCTAGTCTCTCATTGGTTCCCCCTCTTCCCGTTCATCCTCAGGACAAATTGCAACGTGTTCGGAACAGGAGGTTAAAGGTGCTGATTCTCCAAGGAGGGAGATTGCTAGTAAAGCGGCTGGAATGGCGAACCGGAGCACAAGGAGATGAGAAATGAGGTGCGTTTTAGAAACCTTTCCCGGTCACACGGTGTACCATCTTCTGGGTTTCTCGTGCATGTTTTCGATGTAGGACGATGCCCTTGAACCTGGAGATTTGGGACCCATGGGATGGGTACCACGCCGTATTACTTTACAGGGTCTGCGTTAGCTCACCCAACCTCACCAAACCTCTCAGCCCCAAGAGTGTCCTCCCTTATGTCTCAATCAGCTGTGGGTCTAGATATGGTCAATCCAGGTGGCATCGCAGCCCCTGAACGAATTTTGTAAGAATTTCTCTCTCTTTCACTGTCTTTGTTTGACGGGTTTTTAAAAGTAATTGATTTTTATAATAGGGTTTAGCTGCTTTGCACTGCTGTGTTTATGCCGCTTTACACCCACTTGACTCACTTACAGAGAGATATCAATACATAGGTTTTAAGATTCTTACTAGTCAGATATATTCTTGGGCGGTGAATAGGGGGCGTTGAGTCCAGTTCACTGAGCAAGGAGTAGGTCTGGTCTATTACATATTGGGTTTATGGAACGGTATCTGAGCTAATTTGAAACCCTTGTTTTATGCATCACCCCACCTCACCTTTCCCGTTAAGCAGCCATAGTGTGTTTTCTAAACGTGCGACTCTGTTCTGTTTTGTAATTCAGTTCAAAGGTAGCGGTTTTTTCATTCTCTCTGTAAGTGATATCTTATGATAAGTGTCTTTTTCTGTGTGACTTATTTCACTTAGAATCGTCGTACCTAAATCCACTCATCATGCTGCTCCTAGCCTTATGACGTTGATTTCATGGTTGAGTGATATTCCATTGTACATAAGGACCACAACTTCTTTATCCATTCTTCTCTTTCCTGGGATGTTTAAGGTGTAACGAAGTGGAGGTTCTTGTCAACAGAGCAGCCCTAAACTTTGGGGTGCCTGTGTCTTGCTGATTTTTAGTTTTCCCAATTTATACGCCCATGAGTGGAAGTGCCCTATGCTCTCTAAGCTGAGTTTTTTAGATGTTTCAGGACACACCGTACACTTCTCCAGAGTGGCTGTTGGCAATTTACAGCCCGCCCATCAGCGTAGCAAGGCTCCCATTTCTCCATGGCCTGTCCTGCATTTCTGGTTTTGACACTTTATTCAGCATGGCCCTTTTGACCGATGGGAAGCGAGACTTCTTTGTAGCGCTGATTTGCCTTTCCAGGTTGCTTGGTTGGCCAAAAAGGGCGTATGCGTTTTTTCCTGAATATATTCAGGAAAAAACGCATACGCCCTTTTTGGCCAAGGGCATCATTGTCGAGGTTTTGCCGCTTTTCCTGTGCTTTAAAGGCGATTCGAATCTACCTCCTGAAATCGGTTTCCTGCAATTCTGCCTTGCTTTCAAATCCTCTTCGTTGCCTTCCCTCCATATATTTGTGGACGAGAGTTATCATTTCTAACTCTGCAGGTTTGTGAATTGCAGTGCCCCTGAGCTCCATTTTTCAACTCGCTTTCTTGGGAGCTGGCCGCAAAAGCGCAGGATTGCTTCAGGCCCTATTCTGGCTCCGGGCGGCAGGCTGAGCCTGTGGTTAATTCTGCTTCCTGATGGGAAAATAGAGTGACCTCTGCCTGTCCCAACACCTAGAGCTAGTCTCTCATTGGTTCCCCCTCTTCCCGTTCATCCTCAGGACAAATTGCAACGTGTTCGGAACAGGAGGTTAAAGGTGCTGATTCTCCAAGGAGGGAGATTGCTAGTAAAGCGGCTGGAATGGCGAACCGGAGCACAAGGAGATGAGAAATGAGGTGCGTTTTAGAAACCTTTCCCGGTCACACGGTGTACCATCTTCTGGGTTTCTCGTGCATGTTTTCGAAGTAGGACGATGCCCTTGAACCTGGAGATTTGGGACCCATGGGATGGGTACCACGCCGTATTACTTTACAGGGTCTGCGTTAGCTCACCCAACCTCACCAAACCTCTCAGCCCCAAGAGTGTCCTCCCTTATGTCTCAATCAGCTGTGGGTCTAGATATGGTCAATCCAGGTGGCATCGCAGCCCCTGAACGAATTTTGTAAGAATTTCTCTCTCTTTCACTGTCTTTGTTTCACGGGTTTTTAAAAGTAATTGATTTTTATAATAGGGTTTAGCTGCTTTGCACTGCTGTGTTTATGCCGCTTTACACCCACTTGACTCACTTACAGAGAGATATCAATACATAGGTTTTAAGATTCTTACTAGTCAGATATATTCTTGGGCGGTGAATAGGGGGCGTTGAGTCCAGTTCACTGAGCAAGGAGTAGGTCTGGTCTATTACATATTGGGTTTATGGAACGGTATCTGAGCTAATTTGAAACCCTTGTTTTATGCATCACCCCACCTCACCTTTCCCGTTAAGCAGCCATAGTGTGTTTTCTAAACGTGCGACTCTGTTCTGTTTTGTAATTCAGTTCAAGGGTAGCGGTTTTTACATTCCCTCTGTAAGTGATATCTTATGATAAGTGTCTTTTTCTGTGTGACTTATTTCACTTAGAATCGTCGTACCTAAATCCACTCATCATGCTGCTCCTAGCCTTATGACGTTGATTTCATGGCTGAGTGATATTCCATTGTACATAAGGACCACAACTTCTTTATCCATTCTTCTCTTTCCTGTGATGTTTAAGGTGTAACGAAGTGGAGGTTCTTGTCAACAGAGCAGCCCTAAACTTTGGGGTGCCTGTGTCTTGCTGATTTTTAGTTTTCCCAATTTATACGCCCATGAGTGGAAGTGCCCTATGCTCTCTAAGCTGAGTTTTTTAGATGTTTCAGGACACACCGTACACTTCTCCAGAGTGGCTGTTGGCAATTTACAGCCCGCCCATCAGCGTAGCAAGGCTCCCATTTCTCCATGGCCTGTCCTGCATTTCTGGTTTTGACACTTTATTCAGCATGGCCCTTTTGACCGATGGGAAGCGAGACTTCTTTGTAGCGCTGATTTGCCTTTCCAGGTTGCTTGGTTGGCCAAAAAGGGCGTATGCGTTTTTTCCTGAATATATTCAGGAAAAAACGCATACGCCCTTTTTGGCCAAGGGCATCATTGTCGAGGTTTTGCCGCTTTTCCTGTGCTTTAAAGGCGATTTGAATCTACCTCCTGAAATCGGTTTCCTGCAATTCTGCCTTGCTTTCAAATCCTCTTCGTTGCCTTCCCTCCATATATTTGTGGACGAGAGTTATCATTTCTAACTCTGCAGGTTTGTGAATTGCAGTGCCCCTGAGCTCCATTTTTCAACTCGCTTTCTTGGGAGCTGGCCGCAAAAGCACAGGATTGCTTCAGGCCCTATTCTGGCTCCGGGCGGCAGGCTGAGCCTGTGGTTAATTCTGCTTCCTGATGGGAAAATAGAGTGACCTCTGCCTGTCCCAACACCTAGAGCTAGTCTCTCATTGGTTCCCCCTCTTCCCGTTCATCCTCAGGACAAATTGCAACGTGTTCGGAACAGGAGGTTAAAGGTGCTGATTCTCCAAGGAGGGAGATTGCTAGTAAAGCGGCTGGAATGGCGAACCGGAGCACAAGGAGATGAGAAATGAGGTGCGTTTTAGAAACCTTTCCCGGTCACACGGTGTACCATCTTCTGGGTTTCTCGTGCATGTTTTCGACGTAGGACGATGCCCTTGAACCTGGAGATTTGGGACCCATGGGATGGGTACCACGCCGTATTACTTTACAGGGTCTGCGTTAGCTCACCCAACCTCACCAAACCTCTCAGCCCCAAGAGTGTCCTCCCTTATGTCTCAATCAGCTGTGGGTCTAGATATGGTCAATCCAGGTGGCATCGCAGCCCCTGAACGAATTTTGTAAGAATTTCTCTCTCTTTCACTGTCTTTGTTTGACGGGTTTTTAAAAGTAATTGATTTTTATAATAGGGTTTAGCTGCTTTGCACTGCTGTGTTTATGCCGCTTTACACCCACTTGACTCACTTACAGAGAGATATCAATACATAGGTTTTAAGATTCTTACTAGTCAGATATATTCTTGGGCGGTGAATAGGGGGCGTTGAGTCCAGTTCACTGAGCAAGGAGTAGGTCTGGTCTATTACATATTGGGTTTATGGAACGGTATCTGAGCTAATTTGAAACCCTTGTTTTATGCATCACCCCACCTCACCTTTCCCGTTAAGCAGCCATAGTGTGTTTTCTAAACGTGCGACTCTGTTCTGTTTTGTAATTCAGTTCAAAGGTAGCGGTTTTTTCATTCTCTCTGTAAGTGATATCTTATGATAAGTGTCTTTTTCTGTGTGACTTATTTCACTTAGAATCGTCGTACCTAAATCCACTCATCATGCTGCTCCTAGCCTTATGACGTTGATTTCATGGTTGAGTGATATTCCATTGTACATAAGGACCACAACTTCTTTATCCATTCTTCTCTTTCCTGGGATGTTTAAGGTGTAACGAAGTGGAGGTTCTTGTCAACAGAGCAGCCCTAAACTTTGGGGTGCCTGTGTCTTGCTGATTTTTAGTTTTCCCTATTTATACGCCCATGAGTGGAAGTGCCCTATGCTCTCTAAGCTGAGTTTTTTAGATGTTTCAGGACACACCGTACACTTCTCCAGAGTGGCTGTTGGCAATTTACAGCCCGCCCATCAGCGTAGCAAGGCTCCCATTTCTCCATGGCCTGTCCTGCATTTCTGGTTTTGACACTTTATTCAGCATGGCCCTTTTGACCGATGGGAAGCGAGACTTCTTTGTAGCGCTGATTTGCCTTTCCAGGTTGCTTGGTTGGCCAAAAAGGGCGTATGCGTTTTTTCCTGAATATATTCAGGAAAAAACACATACGCCCTTTTTGGCCAAGGGCATCATTGTCGAGGTTTTGCCGCTTTTCCTGTGCTTTAAAGGCGATTCGAATCTACCTCCTGAAATCGGTTTCCTGCAATTCTGCCTTGCTTTCAAATCCTCTTCGTTGCCTTCCCTCCATATATTTGTGGACGAGAGTTATCATTTCTAACTCTGCAGGTTTGTGAATTGCAGTGCCCCTGAGCTCCATTTTTCAACTCGCTTTCTTGGGAGCTGGCCGCAAAAGCGCAGGATTGCTTCAGGCCCTATTCTGGCTCCGGGCGGCAGGCTGAGCCTGTGGTTAATTCTGCTTCCTGATGGGAAAATAGAGTGACCTCTGCCTGTCCCAACACCTAGAGCTAGTCTCTCATTGGTTCCCCCTCTTCCCGTTCATCCTCAGGACAAATTGCAACGTGTTCGGAACAGGAGGTTAAAGGTGCTGATTCTCCAAGGAGGGAGATTGCTAGTAAAGCGGCTGGAATGGCGAACCGGAGCACAAGGAGATGAGAAATGAGGTGCGTTTTAGAAACCTTTCCCGGTCACACGGTGTACCATCTTCTGGGTTTCTCGTGCATGTTTTCGAAGTAGGACGATGCCCTTGAACCTGGAGATTTGGGACCCATGGGATGGGTACCACGCCGTATTACTTTACAGGGTCTGCGTTAGCTCACCCAACCTCACCAAACCTCTCAGCCCCAAGAGTGTCCTCCCTTATGTCTCAATCAGCTGTGGGTCTAGATATGGTCAATCCAGGTGGCATCGCAGCCCCTGAACGAATTTTGTAAGAATTTCTCTCTCTTTCACTGTCTTTGTTTCACGGGTTTTTAAAAGTAATTGATTTTTATAATAGGGTTTAGCTGCTTTGCACTGCTGTGTTTATGCCGCTTTACACCCACTTGACTCACTTACAGAGAGATATCAATACATAGGTTTTAAGATTCTTACTAGTCAGATATATTCTTGGGCGGTGAATAGGGGGCGTTGAGTCCAGTTCACTGAGCAAGGAGTAGGTCTGGTCTATTACATATTGGGTTTATGGAACGGTATCTGAGCTAATTTGAAACCCTTGTTTTATGCATCACCCCACCTCACCTTTCCCGTTAAGCAGCCATAGTGTGTTTTCTAAACGTGCGACTCTGTTCTGTTTTGTAATTCAGTTCAAGGGTAGCGGTTTTTACATTCCCTCTGTAAGTGATATCTTATGATAAGTGTCTTTTTCTGTGTGACTTATTTCACTTAGAATCGTCGTACCTAAATCCACTCATCATGCTGCTCCTAGCCTTATGACGTTGATTTCATGGCTGAGTGATATTCCATTGTACATAAGGACCACAACTTCTTTATCCATTCTTCTCTTTCCTGGGATGTTTAAGGTGTAACGAAGTGGAGGTTCTTGTCAACAGAGCAGCCCTAAACTTTGGGGTGCCTGTGTCTTGCTGATTTTTAGTTTTCCCAATTTATACGCCCATGAGTGGAAGTGCCCTATGCTCTCTAAGCTGAGTTTTTTAGATGTTTCAGGACACACCGTACACTTCTCCAGAGTGGCTGTTGGCAATTTACAGCCCGCCCATCAGCGTAGCAAGGCTCCCATTTCTCCATGGCCTGTCCTGCATTTCTGGTTTTGACACTTTATTCAGCATGGCCCTTTTGACCGATGGGAAGCGAGACTTCTTTGTAGCGCTGATTTGCCTTTCCAGGTTGCTTGGTTGGCCAAAAAGGGCGTATGCGTTTTTTCCTGAATATATTCAGGAAAAAACGCATACGCCCTTTTTGGCCAAGGGCATCATTGTCGAGGTTTTGCCGCTTTTCCTGTGCTTTAAAGGCGATTTGAATCTACCTCCTGAAATCGGTTTCCTGCAATTCTGCCTTGCTTTCAAATCCTCTTCGTTGCCTTCCCTCCATATATTTGTGGACGAGAGTTATCATTTCTAACTCTGCAGGTTTGTGAATTGCAGTGCCCCTGAGCTCCATTTTTCAACTCGCTTTCTTGGGAGCTGGCCGCAAAAGCACAGGATTGCTTCAGGCCCTATTCTGGCTCCGGGCGGCAGGCTGAGCCTGTGGTTAATTCTGCTTCCTGATGGGAAAATAGAGTGACCTCTGCCTGTCCCAACACCTAGAGCTAGTCTCTCATTGGTTCCCCCTCTTCCCGTTCATCCTCAGGACAAATTGCAACGTGTTCGGAACAGGAGGTTAAAGGTGCTGATTCTCCAAGGAGGGAGATTGCTAGTAAAGTGGCTGGAATGGCGAACCGGAGCACAAGGAGATGAGAAATGAGGTGCGTTTTAGAAACCTTTCCCGGTCACACGGTGTACCATCTTCTGGGTTTCTCGTGCATGTTTTCGACGTAGGACGATGCCCTTGAACCTGGAGATTTGGGACCCATGGGATGGGTACCACGCCATATCACTTTACAGGGTCTGCGTTAGCTCACCCAACCTCACCAAACCTCTCAGCCCCAAGAGTGTCCTCCCTTATGTCTCAATCAGCTGTGGGTCTAGATATGGTCAATCCAGGTGGCATCGCAGCCCCTGAACGAATTTTGTAAGAATTTCTCTCTCTTTCACTGTCTTTGTTTCACGGGTTTTTAAAAGTAATTGATTTTTATAATAGGGTTTAGCTGCTTTGCACTGCTGTGTTTATGCCGCTTTACACCCACTTGACTCACTTACAGAGAGATATCAATACATAGGTTTTAAGATTCTTACTAGTCAGATATATTCTTGGGCGGTGAATAGGGGGCGTTGAGTCCAGTTCACTGAGCAAGGAGTAGGTCTGGTCCATTACATATTGGGTTTATGGAACGGTATCTGAGCTAATTTGAAACCCTTGTTTTATGCATCACCCCACCTCACCTTTCCCGTTAAGCAGCCATAGTGTGTTTTCTAAACGTGCGACTCTGTTCTGTTTTGTAATTCAGTTCAAGGGTAGCGGTTTTTACATTCCCTCTGTAAGTGATATCTTATGATAAGTGTCTTTTTCTGTGTGACTTATTTCACTTAGAATCGTCGTACCTAAATCCACTCATCATGCTGCTCCTAGCCTTATGACGTTGATTTCATGGCTGAGTGATATTCCATTGTACATAAGGACCACAACTTCTTTATCCATTCTTCTCTTTCCTGGGATGTTTAAGGTGTAACGAAGTGGAGGTTCTTGTCAACAGAGCAGCCCTAAACTTTGGGGTGCCTGTGTCTTGCTGATTTTTAGTTTTCCCAATTTATACGCCCATGAGTGGAAGTGCCCTATGCTCTCTAAGCTGAGTTTTTTAGATGTTTCAGGACACACCGTACACTTCTCCAGAGTGGCTGTTGGCAATTTACAGCCCGCCCATCAGCGTAGCAAGGCTCCCATTTCTCCATGGCCTGTCCTGCATTTCTGGTTTTGACACTTTATTCAGCATGGCCCTTTTGACCGATGGGAAGCGAGACTTCTTTGTAGCGCTGATTTGCCTTTCCAGGTTGCTTGGTTGGCCAAAAAGGGCGTATGCGTTTTTTCCTGAATATATTCAGGAAAAAACGCATACGCCCTTTTTGGCCAAGGCCATCATTGTCGAGGTTTTGCCGCTTTTCCTGTGCTTTAAAGGCGATTCGAATCTACCTCCTGAAATCGGTTTCCTGCAATTCTGCCTTGCTTTCAAATCCTCTTCGTTGCCTTCCCTCCATATATTTGTGGACGAGAGTTATCATTTCTAACTCTGCAGGTTTGTGAATTGCAGTGCCCCTGAGCTCCATTTTTCAACTCGCTTTCTTGGGAGCTGGCCGCAAAAGCGCAGGATTGCTTCAGGCCCTATTCTGGCTCCGGGCGGCAGGCTGAGCCTGTGGTTAATTCTGCTTCCTGATGGGAAAATAGAGTGACCTCTGCCTGTCCCAACACCTAGAGCTAGTCTCTCATTGGTTCCCCCTCTTCCCGTTCATCCTCAGGACAAATTGCAACGTGTTCGGAACAGGAGGTTAAAGGTGCTGATTCTCCAAGGAGGGAGATTGCTAGTAAAGCGGCTGGAATGGCGAACCGGAGCACAAGGAGATGAGAAATGAGGTGCGTTTTAGAAACCTTTCCCGGTCACACGGTGTACCATCTTCTGGGTTTCTCGTGCATGTTTTCGACGTAGGACGATGCCCTTGAACCTGGAGATTTGGGACCCATGGGATGGGTACCACGCCGTATTACTTTACAGGGTCTGCGTTAGCTCACCCAACCTCACCAAACCTCTCAGCCCCAAGAGTGTCCTCCCTTATGTCTCAATCAGCTGTGGGTCTAGATATGGTCAATCCAGGTGGCATCGCAGCCCCTGAACGAATTTTGTAAGAATTTCTCTCTCTTTCACTGTCTTTGTTTGACGGGTTTTTAAAAGTAATTGATTTTTATAATAGGGTTTAGCTGTTTTGCACTGCTGTGTTTATGCCGCTTTACACCCACTTGACTCACTTACAGAGAGATATCAATACATAGGTTTTAAGATTCTTACTAGTCAGATATATTCTCGGGCGGTGAATAGGGGGCGTTGAGTCCAGTTCACTGAGCAAGGAGTAGGTCTGGTCTATTACATATTGGGTTTATGGAACGGTATCTGAGCTAATTTGAAACCCTTGTTTTATGCATCACCCCACCTCACCTTTCCCGTTAAGCAGCCATAGTGTGTTTTCTAAACGTGCGACTCTGTTCTGTTTTGTAATTCAGTTCAAGGGTAGCGGTTTTTACATTCCCTCTGTAAGTGATATCTTATGATAAGTGTCTTTTTCTGTGTGACTTATTTCACTTAGAATCGTCGTACCTAAATCCACTCATCATGCTGCTCCTAGCCTTATGACGTTGATTTCATGGCTGAGTGATATTCCATTGTACATAAGGACCACAACTTCTTTATCCATTCTTCTCTTTCCTGGGATGTTTAAGGTGTAACGAAGTGGAGGTTCTTGTCAACAGAGCAGCCCTAAACTTTGGGGTGCCTGTGTCTTGCTGATTTTTAGTTTTCCCAATTTATACGCCCATGAGTGGAAGTGCCCTATGCTCTCTAAGCTGAGTTTTTTAGATGTTTCAGGACACACCGTACACTTCTCCAGAGTGGCTGTTGGCAATTTACAGCCCGCCCATCAGCGTAGCAAGGCTCCCATTTCTCCATGGCCTGTCCTGCATTTCTGGTTTTGACACTTTATTCAGCATGGCCCTTTTGACCGATGGGAAGCGAGACTTCTTTGTAGCACTGATTTGCCTTTCCAGGTTGCTTGGTTGGCCAAAAAGGGCGTATGCGTTTTTTCCTGAATATATTCAGGAAAAAACGCATACGCCCTTTTTGGCCAAGGGCATCATTGTCGAGGTTTTGCCGCTTTTCCTGTGCTTTAAAGGCGATTCGAATCTACCTCCTGAAATCGGTTTCCTGCAATTCTGCCTTGCTTTCAAATCCTCTTCGTTGCCTTCCCTCCATATATTTGTGGACGAGAGTTATCATTTCTAACTCTGCAGGTTTGTGAATTGCAGTGCCCCTGAGCTCCATTTTTCAACTCGCTTTCTTGGGAGCTGGCCGCAAAAGCGCAGGATTGCTTCAGGCCCTATTCTGGCTCCGGGCGGCAGGCTGAGCCTGTGGTTAATTCTGCTTCCTGATGGGAAAATAGAGTGACCTCTGCCTGTCCCAACACCTAGAGCTAGTCTCTCATTGGTTCCCCCTCTTCCCGTTCATCCTCAGGACAAATTGCAACGTGTTCGGAACAGGAGGTTAAAGGTGCTGATTCTCCAAGGAGGGAGATTGCTAGTAAAGCGGCTGGAATGGCGAACCGGAGCACAAGGAGATGAGAAATGAGGTGCGTTTTAGAAACCTTTCCCGGTCACACGGTGTACCATCTTCTGGGTTTCTCGTGCATGTTTTCGACGTAGGACGATGCCCTTGAACCTGGAGATTTGGGACCCATGGGATGGGTACCACGCCATATCACTTTACAGGGTCTGCGTTAGCTCACCCAACCTCACCAAACCTCTCAGCCCCAAGAATGTCCTCCCTTATGTCTCAATCAGCTGTGGGTCTAGATATGGTCAATCCAGGTGGCATCGCAGCCCCTGAACGAATTTTGTAAGAATTTCTCTCTCTTTCACTGTCTTTGTTTCACGGGTTTTTAAAAGTAATTGATTTTTATAATAGGGTTTAGCTGCTTTGCACTGCTGTGTTTATGCCGCTTTACACCCACTTGACTCACTTACAGAGAGATATCAATACATAGGTTTTAAGATTCTTACTAGTCAGATATATTCTTGGGCGGTGAATAGGGGGCGTTGAGTCCAGTTCACTGAGCAAGGAGTAGGTCTGGTCTATTACATATTGGGTTTATGGAACGGTATCTGAGCTAATTTGAAACCCTTGTTTTATGCATCACCCCACCTCACCTTTCCCGTTAAGCAGCCATAGTGTGTTTTCTAAACGTGCGACTCTGTTCTGTTTTGTAATTCAGTTCAAGGGTAGCGGTTTTTACATTCCCTCTGTAAGTGATATCTTATGATAAGTGTCTTTTTCTGTGTGACTTATTTCACTTAGAATCGTCGTACCTAAATCCACTCATCATGCTGCTCCTAGCCTTATGACGTTGATTTCATGGCTGAGTGATATTCCATTGTACATAAGGACCACAACTTCTTTATCCATTCTTCTCTTTCCTGGGATGTTTAAGGTGTAACGAAGTGGAGGTTCTTGTCAACAGAGCAGCCCTAAACTTTGGGGTGCCTGTGTCTTGCTGATTTTTAGTTTTCCCAATTTATACGCCCATGAGTGGAAGTGCCCTATGCTCTCTAAGCTGAGTTTTTTAGATGTTTCAGGACACACCGTACACTTCTCCAGAGTGGCTGTTGGCAATTTACAGCCCGCCCATCAGCGTAGCAAGGCTCCCATTTCTCCATGGCCTGTCCTGCATTTCTGGTTTTGACACTTTATTCAGCATGGCCCTTTTGACCGATGGGAAGCGAGACTTCTTTGTAGCGCTGATTTGCCTTTCCAGGTTGCTTGGTTGGCCAAAAAGGGCGTATGCGTTTTTTCCTGAATATATTCAGGAAAAAACGCATACGCCCTTTTTGGCCAAGGGCATCATTGTCGAGGTTTTGCCGCTTTTCCTGTGCTTTAAAGGCGATTCGAATCTACCTCCTGAAATCGGTTTCCTGCAATTCTGCCTTGCTTTCAAATCCTCTTCGTTGCCTTCCCTCCATATATTTGTGGACGAGAGTTATCATTTCTAACTCTGCAGGTTTGTGAATTGCAGTGCCCCTGAGCTCCATTTTTCAACTCGCTTTCTTGGGAGCTGGCCGCAAAAGCGCAGGATTGCTTCAGGCCCTATTCTGGCTCCGGGCGGCAGGCTGAGCCTGTGGTTAATTCTGCTTCCTGATGGGAAAATAGAGTGACCTGTGCCTGTCCCAACACCTAGAGCTAGTCTCTCATTGGTTCCCCCTCTTCCCGTTCATCCTCAGGACAAATTGCAACGTGTTCGGAACAGGAGGTTAAAGGTGCTGATTCTCCAAGGAGGGAGATTGCTAGTAAAGCGGCTGGAATGGCGAACCGGAGCACAAGGAGATGAGAAATGAGGTGCGTTTTAGAAACCTTTCCCGGTCACACGGTGTACCATCTTCTGGGTTTCTCGTGCATGTTTTCGACGTAGGACGATGCCCTTGACCCTGGAGATTTGGGACCCATGGGATGGGTACCACGCCGTATTACTTTACAGGGTCTGCGTTAGCTCACCCAACCTCACCAAACCTCTCAGCCCCAAGAGTGTCCTCCCGTATGTCTCAATCAGCTGTGGGTCTAGATATGGTCAATCCAGGTGGCATCGCAGCCCCTGAACGAATTTTGTAAGAATTTCTCTCTCTTTCACTGTCTTTGTTTCACGGGTTTTTAAAAGTAATTGATTTTTATAATAGGGTTTAGCTGCTTTGCACTGCTGTGTTTATGCCGCTTTACACCCACTTGACTCACTTACAGAGAGATATCAATACATAGGTTTTAAGATTCTTACTAGTCAGATATATTCTTGGGCGGTGAATAGGGGGCGTTGAGTCCAGTTCACTGAGCAAGGAGTAGGTCTGGTCTATTACATATTGGGTTTATGGAACGGTATCTGAGCTAATTTGAAACCCTTGTTTTATGCATCACCCCACCTCACCTTTCCCGTTAAGCAGCCATAGTGTGTTTTCTAAACGTGCGACTCTGTTCTGTTTTGTAATTCAGTTCAAGGGTAGCGGTTTTTACATTCCCTCTGTAAGTGATATCTTATGATAAGTGTCTTTTTCTGTGTGACTTATTTCACTTAGAATCGTCGTACCTAAATCCACTCATCATGCTGCTCCTAGCCTTATGACGTTGATTTCATGGCTGAGTGATATTCCATTGTACATAAGGACCACAACTTCTTTATCCATTCTTCTCTTTCCTGGGATGTTTAAGGTGTAACGAAGTGGAGGTTCTTGTCAACAGAGCAGCCCTAAACTTTGGGGTGCCTGTGTCTTGCTGATTTTTAGTTTTCCCAATTTATACGCCCATGAGTGGAAGTGCCCTATGCTCTCTAAGCTGAGTTTTTTAGATGTTTCAGGACACACCGTACACTTCTCCAGAGTGGCTGTTGGCAATTTACAGCCCGCCCATCAGCGTAGCAAGGCTCCCATTTCTCCATGGCCTGTCCTGCATTTCTGGTTTTGACACTTTATTCAGCATGGCCCTTTTGACCGATGGGAAGCGAGACTTCTTTGTAGCGCTGATTTGCCTTTCCAGGTTGCTTGGTTGGCCAAAAAGGGCGTATGCGTTTTTTCCTGAATATATTCAGGAAAAAACGCATACGCCCTTTTTGGCCAAGGGCATCATTGTCGAGGTTTTGCCGCTTTTCCTGTGCTTTAAAGGCGATTCGAATCTACCTCCTGAAATCGGTTTCCTGCAATTCTGCCTTGCTTTCAAATCCTCTTCGTTGCCTTCCCTCCATATATTTGTGGACGAGAGTTATCATTTCTAACTCTGCAGGTTTGTGAATTGCAGTGCCCCTGAGCTCCATTTTTCAACTCGCTTTCTTGGGAGCTGGCCGCAAAAGCGCAGGATTGCTTCAGGCCCTATTCTGGCTCCGGGCGGCAGGCTGAGCCTGTGGTTAATTCTGCTTCCTGATGGGAAAATAGAGTGACCTCTGCCTGTCCCAACACCTAGAGCTAGTCTCTCATTGGTTCCCCCTCTTCCCGTTCATCCTCAGGACAAATTGCAACGTGTTCGGAACAGGAGGTTAAAGGTGCTGATTCTCCAAGGAGGGAGATTGCTAGTAAAGCGGCTGGAATGGCGAACCGGAGCACAAGGAGATGAGAAATGAGGTGCGTTTTAGAAACCTTTCCCGGTCACATGGTGTACCATCTTCTGGGTTTCTCGTGCATGTTTTCGACGTAGGACGATGCCCTTGAACCTGGAGATTTGGGACCCATGGGATGGGTACCACGCCGTATTACTTTACAGGGTCTGCGTTAGCTCACCCAACCTCACCAAACCTCTCAGCCCCAAGAGTGTCCTCCCTTATGTCTCAATCAGCTGTGGGTCTAGATATGGTCAATCCAGGTGGCATTGCAGCCCCTGAACGAATTTTGTAAGAATTTCTCTCTCTTTCACTGTCTTTGTTTCACGGGTTTTTAAAAGTAATTGATTTTTATAATAGGGTTTAGCTGCTTTGCACTGCTGTGTTTATGCCGCTTTACACCCACTTGACTCACTTACAGAGAGATATCAATACATAGGTTTTAAGATTCTTACTAGTCAGATATATTCTTGGGCGGTGAATAGGGGGCGTTGAGTCCAGTTCACTGAGCAAGGAGTAGGTCTTGTCTATTACATATTGGGTTTATGGAACGGTATCTGAGCTAATTTGAAACCCTTGTTTTATGCATCACCCCACCTCACCTTTCCCGTTAAGCAGCCATAGTGTGTTTTCTAAACGTGCGACTCTGTTCTGTTTTGTAATTCAGTTCAAGGGTAGCGGTTTTTACATTCCCTCTGTAAGTGATATCTTATGATAAGTGTCTTTTTCTGTGTGACTTATTTCACTTAGAATCGTCGTACCTAAATCCACTCATCATGCTGCTCCTAGCCTTATGACGTTGATTTCATGGCTGAGTGATATTCCATTGTACATAAGGACCACAACTTCTTTATCCATTCTTCTCTTTCCTGGGATGTTTAAGGTGTAACGAAGTGGAGGTTCTTGTCAACAGAGCAGCCCTAAACTTTGGGGTGCCTGTGTCTTGCTGATTTTTAGCTTTCCCAATTTATACGCCCATGAGTGGAAGTGCCCTATGCTCTCTAAGCTGAGTTTTTTAGATGTTTCAGGACACACCGTACACTTCTCCAGAGTGGCTGTTGGCAATTTACAGCCCGCCCATCAGCGTAGCAAGGCTCCCATTTCTCCATGGCCTGTCCTGCATTTCTGGTTTTGACACTTTATTCAGCATGGCCCTTTTGACCGATGGGAAGCGAGACTTCTTTGTAGCGCTGATTTGCCTTTGCAGGTTGCTTGGTTGGCCAAAAAGGGCGTATGCGTTTCTTCCTGAATATATTCAGGAAAAAACGCATACGCCCTTTTTGGCCAAGGGCATCATTGTCGAGGTTTTGCCGCTTTTCCTGTGCTTTAAAGGCGATTCGAATCTACCTCCTGAAATCGGTTTCCTGCAATTCTGCCTTGCTTTCAAATCCTCTTCGTAGCCTTCCCTCCATATATTTGTGGACGAGAGTTATCATTTCTAACTCTGCAGGTTTGTGAATTGCAGTGCCCCTGAGCTCCATTTTTCAACTCGCTTTCTTGGGAGCTGGCCGCAAAAGCGCAGGATTGCTTCAGGCCCTATTCTGGCTCCGGGCGGCAGGCTGAGCCTGTGGTTAATTCTGCTACCTGATGGGAAAATAGAGTGACCTGTGCCTGTCCCAACACCTAGAGCTAGTCTCTCATTGGTTCCCCCTCTTCCCGTTCATCCTCAGGACAAATTGCAACGTGTACGGAACAGGAGGTTAAAGGCGCTGATTCTCCAAGGAGGGAGATTGCTAGTAAAGCGGCTGGAATGGCGAACCGGAGCACAAGGAGATGAGAAATGAGGTGCGTTTTAGAAACCTTTCCCGGTCACACGGTGTACCATCTTCTGGGTTTCTCGTGCATGTTTTCGACGTAGGAAGATGCCCTTGACCCTGGAGATTTGGGACCCATGGGATGGGTACCACGCCGTATTACTTTACAGGGTCTGCGTTAGCTCACCCAACCTCACCAAACCTCTCAGCCCCAAGAGTGTCCACCCTTATGTCTCAATCAGCTGTGGGTCTAGATATGGTCAATCCAGGTGGCATCGCAGCCCCTGAACGAATTTTGTAAGAATTTCTCTCTCTTTCACTGTCTTTGTTTCACGGGTTTTTAAAAGTAATTGATTTTTATAATAGGGTTTAGCTGCTTTGCACTGCTGTGTTTATGCCGCTTTTCACCCACTTGACTCACTTACAGATAGATATCAATACATAGGTTTTAAGATTCTTACTAGTCAGATATATTCTTGGGCGGTGAATAGGGGGCGTTGAGTCCAGTTCACTGAGCAAGGAGTAGGTCTTGTCTATTACATATTGGGTTTATGGAACGGTATCTGAGCTAATTTGAAACCCTTGTTTTATGCATCACCCCACCTCACCTTTCCCGTTAAGCAGCCATAGTGTGTTTTCTAAACGTGCGACTCTGTTCTGTTTTGTAATTCAGTTCAAGGGTAGCGGTTTTTACATTCTCTCTGTAAGTGATATCTTATGATAAGTGTCTTTTTCTGTGTGACTTATTTCACTTAGAATCGTCGTACCTAAATCCACTCATCATGCTGCTCCTAGCCTTATGACGTTGATTTCATGGCTGAGTGATATTCCATTGTACATAAGGACCACAACTTCTTTATCCATTCTTCTCTTTCCTGGGATGTTTAAGGTGTAACGAAGTGGAGGTTCTTGTCAACAGAGCAGCCCTAAACTTTGGGGTGCCTGTGTCTTGCTGATTTTTAGTTTTCCCAATTTATACGCCCATGAGTGGAAGTGCCCTATGCTCTCTAAGCTGAGTTTTTTAGATGTTTCAGGACACACCGTACACTTCTCCAGAGTGGCTGTTGGCAATTTACAGCCCGCCCATCAGCGTAGCAAGGCTCCCATTTCTCCATGGCCTGTCCTGCATTTCTGGTTTTGACACTTTATTCAGCATGGCCCTTTTGACCGATGGGAAGCGAGACTTCTTTGTAGCACTGATTTGCCTTTCCAGGTTGCTTGGTTGGCCAAAAAGGGCGTATGCGTTTTTTCCTGAATATATTCAGGAAAAAACGCATACGCCCTTTTTGGCCAAGGGCATCATTGTCGAGGTTTTGCCGCTTTTCCTGTGCTTTAAAGGCGATTCGAATCTACCTCCTGAAATCGGTTTCCTGCAATTCTGCCTTGCTTTCAAATCCTCTTCGTAGCCTTCCCTCCATATATTTGTGGACGAGAGTTATCATTTCTAACTCTGCAGGTTTGTGAATTGCAGTGCCCCTGAGCTCCATTTTTCAACTCGCTTTCTTGGGAGCTGGCCGCAAAAGCGCAGGATTGCTTCAGGCCCTATTCTGGCTCCGGGCGGCAGGCTGAGCCTGTGGTTAATTCTGCTACCTGATGGGAAAATAGAGTGACCTGTGCCTGTCCCAACACCTAGAGCTAGTCTCTCATTGGTTCCCCCTCTTCCCGTTCATCCTCAGGACAAATTGCAACGTGTACGGAACAGGAGGTTAAAGGCGCTGATTCTCCAAGGAGGGAGATTGCTAGTAAAGCGGCTGGAATGGCGAACCGGAGCACAAGGAGATGAGAAATGAGGTGCGTTTTAGAAACCTTTCCCGGTCACACGGTGTACCATCTTCTGGGTTTCTCGCGCATGTTTTCGACGTAGGAAGATGCCCTTGACCCTGGAGATTTGGGACCCATGGGATGGGTACCACGCCGTATTACTTTACAGGGTCTGCGTTAGCTCACCCAACCTCACCAAACCTCTCAGCCCCAAGAGTGTCCACCCTTATGTCTCAATCAGCTGTGGGTCTAGATATGGTCAATCCAGGTGGCATCGCAGCCCCTGAACGAATTTTGTAAGAATTTCTCTCTCTTTCACTGTCTTTGTTTCATGGGTTTTTAAAAGTAATTGATTTTTATAATGGGGTTTAGCTGCTTTGCACTGCTGTGTTTATGCCGCTTTTCACCCACTTGACTCACTTACAGATAGATATCAATACATAGGTTTTAAGATTCTTACTAGTCAGATATATTCTTGGGCGGTGAATAGGGGGCGTTGAGTCCAGTTCACTGAGCAAGGAGTAGGTCTTGTCTATTACATATTGGGTTTATGGAACGGTATCTGAGCTAATTTGAAACCCTTGTTTTATGCATCACCCCACCTCACCTTTCCCGTTAAGCAGCCATAGTGTGTTTTCTAAACGTGCGACTCTGTTCTGTTTTGTAATTCAGTTCAAGGGTAGCGGTTTTTACATTCTCTCTGTAAGTGATATCTTATGATAAGTGTCTTTTTCTGTGTGACTTATTTCACTTAGAATCGTCGTACCTAAATCCACTCATCATGCTGCTCCTAGCCTTATGACGTTGATTTCATGGCTGAGTGATATTCCATTGTACATAAGGACCACAACTTCTTTATCCATTCTTCTCTTTCCTGGGATGTTTAAGGTGTAACGAAGTGGAGGTTCTTGTCAACAGAGCAGCCCTAAACTTTGGGGTGCCTGTGTCTTGCTGATTTTTAGTTTTCCCAATTTATACGCCCATGAGTGGAAGTGCCCTATGCTCTCTAAGCTGAGTTTTTTAGATGTTTCAGGACACACCGTACACTTCTCCAGAGTGGCTGTTGGCAATTTACAGCCCGCCCATCAGCGTAGCAAGGCTCCCATTTCTCCATGGCCTGTCCTGCATTTCTGGTTTTGACACTTTATTCAGCATGGCCCTTTTGACCGATGGGAAGCGAGACTTCTTTGTAGCACTGATTTGCCTTTCCAGGTTGCTTGGTTGGCCAAAAAGGGCGTATGCGTTTTTTCCTGAATATATTCAGGAAAAAACGCATACGCCCTTTTTGGCCAAGGGCATCATTGTCGAGGTTTTGCCGCTTTTCCTGTGCTCTAAAGGCGATTCGAATCTACCTCCTGAAATCTGTTTCCTGCAATTCTACCTTGCTTTCAAATCCTCTTCGTAGCCTTCCCTCCATATATTTGTGGACGAGAGTTATCATTTCTAACTCTGCAGGTTTGTGAATTGCAGTGCCCCTGAGCTCCATTTTTCAACTCGCTTTCTTGGGAGCTGGCCGCAAAAGCGCAGGATTGCTTCAGGCCCTATTCTGGCTCCGGGCGGCAGGCTGAGCCTGTGGTTAATTCTTCTTCCTGATGGGAAAATAGAGTGACCTGTGCCTGTCCCAACACCTAGAGCTAGTCTCTCATTGGTTCCCCCTCTTCCCGTTCATCCTCAGGACAAATTGCAACGTGTACGGAACAGGAGGTTAAAGGTGCTGATTCTCCCAGGAGGGAGATTGCTAGTAAAGCGGCTGGAATGGCGAACTGGAGCACAAGGAGATGAGAAATGAGGTGCGTTTTAGAAACCTTTCCCGGTCACACGGTGTACCATCTTCTGGGTTTCTCATGCATGTTTTCGATGTAGGAAGATGCCCTTGAACCTGGAGATTTGGGACCCATGGGATGGGTACCACGCCGTATTACTTTACAGGGTCTGCGTTAGCTCACCCAACCTCACCAAACCTCTCAGCCCCAAGAGTGTCCACCCTTATGTCTCAGTCAGCTGTGGGTCTAGATATGGTCAATCCAGGTGGCATCGCAGCCCCTGAACGAATTTTGTAAGAATTTATCTCTCTTTCACTGTCTTTGTTTGACGGGTTTTTAAAAGTAATTGATTTTTATAATGGGGTTTAGCTGCTTTGCACTGCTGTGTTTATGCCGCTTTACACCCACTTGACTCACTTACAGAGAGATATCAATACATAGGTTTTAAGATTCTTACTAGTCAGATATATTCTTGGGCGGTGAATAGGGGGCGTTGAGTCCAGTTCACTGAGCAAGGAGTAGGTCTTGTCTATTACATATTGGGTTTATGGAACGGTATCTGAGCTAATTTGAAACCCTTGTTTTATGCATCACCCCACCTCACCTTTTCCGTTAAGCAGCCATAGTGTGTTTTCTAAACGTGCGACTCTGTTCTGTTTTGTAATTCAGTTCAAGGGTAGCGGTTTTTACATTCTCTCTGTAAGTGATATCTTATGATAAGTGTCTTTTTCTGTGTGACTTATTTCACTTAGAATCGTCGTACCTAAATCCACTCATCATGCTGCTCCTAGCCTTATGACGTTGATTTCATGGCTGAGTGATATTCCATTGTACATAAGGACCACAACTTCTTTATCCATTCTTCTCTTTCCTGGGATGTTTAAGGTGTAACGAAGTGGAGGTTCTTGTCAACAGAGCAGCCCTAAACTTTGGGGTGCCTGTGTCTTGCTGATTTTTAGTTTTCCCAATTTATACGCCCATGAGTGGAAGTGCCCTATGCTGTCTAAGCTGAGTTTTTTAGATGTTTCAGGACACACCGTACACTTCTCCAGAGTGGCTGTTGGCAATTTACAGCCCGCCCATCAGCGTAGCAAGGCTCCCATTTCTCCATGGCCTGTCCTGCATTTCTGGTTTTGACACTTTATTCAGCATGGCCCTTTTGACCGATGGGAAGTGAGACTTCTTTGTAGCGCTGATTTGCCTTTCCAGGTTGCTTGGTTGGCCAAAAAGGGCGTATGCGTTTTTTCCTGAATATATTCAGGAAAAAACGCATACGCCCTTTTTGGCCAAGGGCATCATTGTCGAGGTTTTGCCGCTTTTCCTGTGCTCTAAAGGCGATTCGAATCTACCTCCTGAAATCTGTTTCCTGCAATTCTGCCTTGCTTTCAAATCCTCATCGTTGCCTTCCTTCCATATATTTGTGGACGAGAGTTATCATTTCTACCTCTGCAGTTTTGTGAATTGCAGTGCCCCTGAGCTCCATTTTTTAACTCGTTTTCTTGGGAGCTGGCCGCAAAAGCGCAGGATTACTTCAGGCCCTATTCTGGCTCCGGGCGGCAGGCTGAGCCTGTGGTTAATTCTTCTTCCTGATGGGAAAATAGAGTGACTTGTGCCTGTCCCAAAACCTAGAGCTAGTCTCTCATTGGTTCCCCCTCTTCCCGTTCATCCTCAGGACAAATTGCAACGTGTACGGAACAGGAGGTTAAAGGTGCTGATTCTCCAAGGAGGGAGATTGCTAGTAAAGCGGCTGGAATGGCGAACCGGAGCACAAGGAGATGAGAAATGAGGTGCGTTTTAGAAACCTTTCCCGGTCACACGGTGTACCATCTTCTGGGTTGCTCGTGCATGTTTTCGACGTAGGAAGATGCCCTGGAACCTGGAGATTTGGGACCCATGGGATGGGTACCACGCCGTATTACTTTACAGGGTCTGCGTTAGCTCACCCAACCTCACCAAACCTCTCAGCCCCAAGAGTGTCCACCCTTATGTCTCAATCAGCTGTGGGTCTAGATATGGTCAATCCAGGTGGCATCGCAGCCCTTGAACGAATTTTGTAAGAATTTCTCTCTCTTTCACTGTCTTTGTTTGACGGGTTTTTAAAAGTAATTGATTTTTATAATAGGGTTTAGCTGCTTTGCACTGCTGTGTTTATGCCGCTTTTCACCCACTTGACTCACTTACAGATAGATATCAATACATAGGTTTTAAGATTCTTACTAGTCAGATATATTCTTGGGCGGTGAATAGGGGGCGTTGAGTCCAGTTCACTGAGCAAGGAGTAGGTCTTGTCTATTACATATTGGGTTTATGGAACGGTATCTGAGCTAATTTGAAACCCTTGTTTTATGCATCACCCCACCTCACCTTTCCCGTTAAGCAGCCATAGTGTGTTTTCTAAACGTGCGACTCTGTTCTGTTTTGTAATTCAGTTCAAGGGTAGCGGTTTTTACATTCTCTCTGTAAGTGATATCTTATGATAAGTGTCTTTTTCTGTGTGACTTATTTCACTTAGAATCGTCGTACCTAAATCCACTCATCATGCTGCTCCTAGCCTTATGACGTTGATTTCATGGCTGAGTGATATTCCATTGTACATAAGGACCACAACTTCTTTATCCATTCTTCTCTTTCCTGGGATGTTTAAGGTGTAACGAAGTGGAGGTTCTTGTCAACAGAGCAGCCCTAAACTTTGGGGTGCCTGTGTCTTGCTGATTTTTAGTTTTCCCAATTTATACGCCCATGAGTGGAAGTGCCCTATGCTCTCTAAGCTGAGTTTTTTAGATGTTTCAGGACACACCGTACACTTCTCCAGAGTGGCTGTTGGCAATTTACAGCCCGCCCATCAGCGTAGCAAGGCTCCCATTTCTCCATGGCCTGTCCTGCATTTCTGGTTTTGACACTTTATTCAGCATGGCCCTTTTGACCGATGGGAAGCGAGACTTCTTTGTAGTGCTGATTTGCCTTTCCAGGTTGCTTGGTTGGCCAAAAAGGGCGTATGCGTTTTTTCCTGAATATATTCAGGAAAAAACGCATACGCCCTTTTTGGCCAAGGGCATCATTGTCGAGGTTTTGCCGCTTTTCCTGTGCTTTAAATGCGATTCGAATCTACCTCCTGAAATCGGTTTCCTGCAATTCTGCCTTGCTTTCAAATCCTCTTCGTTGCCTTCCCTCCATATATTTGTGGACGAGAGTTATCATTTCTAACTCTGCAGGTTTGTGAATTGCAGTGCCCCTGAGCTCCATTTTTCAACTCGCTTTCTTGGGAGCTGGCCGCAAAAGCGCAGGATTGCTTCAGGCCCTATTCTGGCTCCGGGCGGCAGGCTGAGCCTGTGGTTAATTCTGCTTCCTGATGGGAAAATAGAGTGACCTGTGCCTGTCCCAACACCTAGAGCTAGTCTCTCATTGGTTCCCCCTCTTCCCGTTCATCCTCAGGACAAATTGCAACGTGTACGGAACAGGAGGTTAAAGGTGCTGATTCTCCCAGGAGGGGGATTGCTAGTAAAGCGGCTGGAATGGCGAACCGGAGCACAAGGAGATGAGAAATGAGGTGCGTTTTAGAAACCTTTCCCGGTCACACGGTGTACCATCTTCTGGGTTTCTCATGCATGTTTTCGATGTAGGAAGATGCCCTTGAACCTGGAGATTTGGGACCCATGGGATGGGTACCACGCCGTATTACTTTACAGGGTCTGCGTTAGCTCACCCAACCTCACCAAACCTCTCAGCCCCAAGAGTGTCCACCCTTATGTCTCAGTCAGCTGTGGGTCTAGATATGGTCAATCCAGGTGGCATCGCAGCCCCTGAACGAATTTTGTAAGAATTTATCTCTCTTTCACTGTCTTTGTTTGACGGGTTTTTAAAAGTAATTGATTTTTATAATGGGGTTTAGCTGCTTTGCACTGCTGTGTTTATGCCGCTTTACACCCACTTGACTCACTTACAGAGAGATATCAATACATAGGTTTTAAGATTCTTACTAGTCAGATATATTCTTGGGCGGTGAATAGGGGGCGTTGAGTCCAGTTCACTGAGCAAGGAGTAGGTCTTGTCTATTACATATTGGGTTTATGGAACGGTATCTGAGCTAATTTGAAACCCTTGTTTTATGCATCACCCCACCTCACCTTTCCCGTTAAGCAGCCATAATGTGTTTTCTAAACGTGCGACTCTGTTCTGTTTTGTAATTCAGTTCAAGGGTAGCGGTTTTTACATTCCCTCTGTAAGTGATATCTTATGATAAGTGTCTTTTTCTGTGTGACTTATTTCACTTAGAATCGTCGTACCTAAATCCACTCATCATGCTGCTCCTAGCCTTATGACGTTGATTTCATGGCTGAGTGATATTCCATTGTACATAAGGACCACAACTTCTTTATCCATTCTTCTCTTTCCTGGGATGTTTAAGGTGTAACGAAGTGGAGGTTCTTGTCAACAGAGCAGCCCTAAACTTTGGGGTGCCTGTGTCTTGCTGATTTTTAGTTTTCCCAATTTATACGCCCATGAGTGGAAGTGCCCTATGCTCTCTAAGCTGAGTTTTTTAGATGTTTCAGGACACACCGTACACTTCTCCAGAGTGGCTGTTGGCAATTTACAGCCCGCCCATCAGCGTAGCAAGGCTCCCATTTCTCCATGGCCTGTCCTGCATTTCTGGTTTTGACACTTTATTCAGCATGGCCCTTTTGACCGATGGGAAGCGAGACTTCTTTGTAGCGCTGATTTGCCTTTCCAGGTTGCTTGGTTGGCCAAAAAGGGCGTATGCCTTTTTTCCTGAATATATTCAGGAAAAAACGCATACGCCCTTTTTGGCCAAGGGCATCATTGTCGAGGTTTTGCCGCTTTTCCTGTGCTTTAAAGGCGATTCGAATCTACCTCCTGAAATCGGTTTCCTGCAATTCTGCCTTGCTTTCAAATCCTCTTCGTTGCCTTCCCTCCATATATTTGTGGACGAGAGTTATCATTTCTAACTCTGCAGGTTTGTGAATTGCAGTGCCCCTGAGCTCCATTTTTCAACTCGCTTTCTTGGGAGCTGGCCGCAAAAGCGCAGGATTGCTTCAGGCCCTATTCTGGCTCCGGGCAGCAGGCTGAGCCTGTGGTTAATTCTGCTTCCTGATGGGAAAATAGAGTGACCTGTGCCTGTCCCAACACCTAGAGCTAGTCTCTCATTGGTTCCCCCTCTTCCCGTTCATCCTCAGGACAAATTGCAACGTGTACGGAACAGGAGGTTAAAGGTGCTGATTCTCCAAGGAGGGAGATTGCTAGTAAAGCGGCTGGAATGGCGAACCGGAGCACAAGGAGATGAGAAATGAGGTGCGTTTTAGAAACCTTTCCCGGTCACACGGTGTACCATCTTCTGGGTTTCTCATGCATGTTTTCGATGTAGGAAGATGCCCTTGAACCTGGAGATTTGGGACCCATGGGATGGGTACCACGCCGTATTACTTTACAGGGTCTGCGTTAGCTCACCCAACCTCACCAAACCTCTCAGCCCCAAGAGTGTCCACCCTTATGTCTCAGTCAGCTGTGGGTCTAGATATGGTCAATCCAGGTGGCATCGCAGCCCCTGAACGAATTTTGTAAGAATTTATCTCTCTTTCACTGTCTTTGTTTGACGGGTTTTTAAAAGTAATTGATTTTTATAATGGGGTTTAGCTGCTTTGCACTGCTGTGTTTATGCCGCTTTACACCCACTTGACTCACTTACAGAGAGATATCAATACATAGGTTTTAAGATTCTTACTAGTCAGATATATTCTTGGGCGGTGAATAGGGGGCGTTGAGTCCAGTTCACTGAGCAAGGAGTAGGTCTTGTCTATTACATATTGGGTTTATGGAACGGTATCTGAGCTAATTTGAAACCCTTGTTTTATGCATCACCCCACCTCACCTTTCCCGTTAAGCAGCCATAGTGTGTTTTCTAAACGTGCGACTCTGTTCTGTTTTGTAATTCAGTTCAAGGGTAGCGGTTTTTACATTCTCTCTGTAAGTGATATCTTATGATAAGTGTCTTTTTCTGTGTGACTTATTTCACTTAGAATCGTCGTACCTAAATCCACTCATCATGCTGCTCCTAGCCTTATGACGTTGATTTCATGGCTGAGTGATATTCCATTGTACATAAGGACCACAACTTCTTTATCCATTCTTCTCTTTCCTGGGATGTTTAAGGTGTAACGAAGTGGAGGTTCTTGTCAACAGAGCAGCCCTAAACTTTGGGGTGCCTGTGTCTTGCTGATTTTTAGTTTTCCCAATTTATACGCCCATGAGTGGAAGTGCCCTATGCTCTCTAAGCTGAGTTTTTTAGATGTTTCAGGACACACCGTACACTTCTCCAGAGTGGCTGTTGGCAATTTACAGCCCGCCCATCAGCGTAGCAAGGCTCCCATTTCTCCATGGCCTGTCCTGCATTTCTGGTTTTGACACTTTATTCAGCATGGCCCTTTTGACCGATGGGAAGTGAGACTTCTTTGTAGCGCTGATTTGCCTTTCCAGGTTGCTTGGTTGGCCAAAAAGGGCGTATGCGTTTTTTCCTGAATATATTCAGGAAAAAACGCATACGCCCTTTTTGGCCAAGGGCATCATTGTCGAGGTTTTGCCGCTTTTCCTGTGCTCTAAAGGCGATTCGAATCTACCTCCTGAAATCTGTTTCCTGCAATTCTGCCTTGCTTTCAAATCCTCATCGTTGCCTTCCTTCCATATATTTGTGGACGAGAGTTATCATTTCTACCTCTGCAGTTTTGTGAATTGCAGTGCCCCTGAGCTCCATTTTTTAACTCGTTTTCTTGGGAGCTGGCTGCAAAAGCGCAGGATTGCTTCAGGCCCTATTCTGGCTCCGGGCGGCAGGCTGAGCCTGTGGTTAATTCTTCTTCCTGATGGGAAAATAGAGTGACTTGTGCCTGTCCCAAAACCTAGAGCTAGTCTCTCATTGGTTCCCCCTCTTCCCGTTCATCCTCAGGACAAATTGCAACGTGTACGGAACAGGAGGTTAAAGGTGCTGATTCTCCAAGGAGGGAGATTGCTAGTAAAGCGGCTGGAATGGCGAACCGGAGCACAAGGAGATGAGAAATGAGGTGCGTTTTAGAAACCTTTCCCGGTCACACGGTGTACCATCTTCTGGGTTGCTCGTGCATGTTTTCGACGTAGGAAGATGCCCTTGAACCTGGAGATTTGGGACCCATGGGATGGTTACCACGCCGTATTACTTTACAGGGTCTGCGTTAGCTCACCCAACCTCACCAAACCTCTCAGCCCCAAGAGTGTCCACCCTTATGTCTCAATCAGCTGTGGGTCTAGATATGGTCAATCCAGGTGGCATCGCAGCCCTTGAACGAATTTTGTAAGAATTTCTCTCTCTTTCACTGTCTTTGTTTCACGGGTTTTTAAAAGTAATTGATTTTTATAATAGGGTTTAGCTGCTTTGCACTGCTGTGTTTATGCCGCTTTTCACCCACTTGACTCACTTACAGATAGATATCAATACATAGGTTTTAAGATTCTTACTAGTCAGATATATTCTTGGGCGGTGAATAGGGGGCGTTGAGTCCAGTTCACTGAGCAAGGAGTAGGTCTTGTCTATTACATATTGGGTTTATGGAACGGTATCTGAGCTAATTTGAAACCCTTGTTTTATGCATCACCCCACCTCACCTTTCCCGTTAAGCAGCCATAGTGTGTTTTCTAAACGTGCGACTCTGTTCTGTTTTGTAATTCAGTTCAAGGGTAGCGGTTTTTACATTCCCTCTGTCAGTGATATCTTATGATAAGTGTCTTTTTCTGTGTGACTTATTTCACTTAGAATCGTCGTACCTAAATCCACTCATCATGCTGCTCCTAGCCTTATGACGTTGATTTCATGGCTGAGTGATATTCCATTGTACATAAGGACCACAACTTCTTTATCCATTCTTCTCTTTCCTGGGATGTTTAAGGTGTAACGAAGTGGAGGTTCTTGTCAACAGAGCAGCCCTAAACTTTGGGGTGCCTGTGTCTTGCTGATTTTTAGTTTTCCCAATTTATACGCCCATGAGTGGAAGTGCCCTATGCTCTCTAAGCTGAGTTTTTTAGATGTTTCAGGACACACCGTACACTTCTCCAGAGTGGCTGTTGGCAATTTACAGCCCGCCCATCAGCGTAGCAAGGCTCCCATTTCTCCATGGCCTGTCCTGCATTTCTGGTTTTGACACTTTATTCAGCATGGCCCTTTTGACCGATGGGAAGCGAGACTTCTTTGTAGCGCTGATTTGCCTTTCCAGGTTGCTTGGTTGGCCAAAAAGGGCGTATGCGTTTTTTCCTGAATATATTCAGGAAAAAACGCATACGCCCTTTTTGGCCAAGGGCATCATTGTCGAGGTTTTGCCGCTTTTCCTGTGCTTTAAAGGCGATTCGAATCTACCTCCTGAAATCGGTTTCCTGCAATTCTGCCTTGCTTTCAAATCCTCTTCGTTGCCTTCCCTCCATATATTTGTGGACGAGAGTTATCATTTCTAACTCTGCAGGTTTGTGAATTGCAGTGCCCCTGAGCTCCATTTTTCAACTCGCTTTCTTGGGAGCTGGCCGCAAAAGCGCAGGATTGCTTCAGGCCCTATTCTGGCTCCGGGCGGCAGGCTGAGCCTGTGGTTAATTCTGCTTCCTGATGGGAAAATAGAGTGACCTGTGCCTGTCCCAACACCTAGAGCTAGTCTCTCATTGGTTCCCCCTCTTCCCGTTCATCCTCAGGACAAATTGCAACGTGTACGGAACAGGAGGTTAAAGGTGCTGATTCTCCAAGGAGGGAGATTGCTAGTAAAGCGGCTGGAATGGCGAACCGGAGCACAAGGAGATGAGAAATGAGGTGCGTTTTAGAAACCTTTCCCGGTCACACGGTGTACCATCTTCTGGGTTTCTCATGCATGTTTTCGATGTAGGAAGATGCCCTTGAACCTGGAGATTTGGGACCCATGGGATGGGTACCACGCCGTATTACTTTACAGGGTCTGCGTTAGCTCACCCAACCTCACCAAACCTCTCAGCCCCAAGAGTGTCCACCCTTATGTCTCAGTCAGCTGTGGGTCTAGATATGGTCAATCCAGGTGGCATCGCAGCCCCTGAACGAATTTTGTAAGAATTTATCTCTCTTTCACTGTCTTTGTTTGACGGGTTTTTAAAAGTAATTGATTTTTATAATGGGGTTTAGCTGCTTTGCACTGCTGTG
Organism: Balaenoptera borealis; assembly: GCF_965194805.1. Lineage (NCBI taxonomy): Eukaryota > Metazoa > Chordata > Mammalia > Artiodactyla > Balaenopteridae > Balaenoptera > Balaenoptera borealis. Next base: position 249,257 of record NW_028123467.1, on the reverse strand, counting down.
TTTATGCCGCTTTACACCCACTTGACTCACTTACAGAGAGATATCAATACATAGGTTTTAAGATTCTTACTAGTCAGATATATTCTTGGGCGGTGAATAGGGGGCGTTGAGTCCAGTTCACTGAGCAAGGAGTAGGTCTTGTCTATTACATATTGGGTTTATGGAACGGTATCTGAGCTAATTTGAAACCCTTGTTTTATGCATCACCCCACCTCACCTTTCCCGTTAAGCAGCCATAATGTGTTTTCTAAACGTGTGACTCTGTTCTGTTTTGTAATTCAGTTCAAGGGTAGCGGTTTTTACATTCCCTCTGTAAGTGATATCTTATGATAAGTGTCTTTTTCTGTGTGACTTATTTCACTTAGAATCGTCGTACCTAAATCCACTCATCATGCTGCTCCTAGCCTTATGACGTTGATTTCATGGCTGAGTGATATTCCATTGTACATAAGGACCACAACTTCTTCTCTTTCCTGGGATGTTTAAGGTGTAACGAAGTGGAGGTTCTTGTCAACAGAGCAGCCCTAAACTTTGGGGTGCCTGTGTCTTGCTGATTTTTAGTTTTCCCAATTTATACGCCCATGAGTGGAAGTGCCCTATGCTCTCTAAGCTGAGTTTTTTAGATGTTTCAGGACACACCGTACACTTCTCCAGAGTGGCTGTTGGCAATTTACAGCCCGCCCATCAGCGTAGCAAGGCTCCCATTTCTCCATGGCCTGTCCTGCATTTCTGGTTTTGACACTTTATTCAGCATGGCCCTTTTGACCGATGGGAAGCGAGACTTCTTTGTAGCACTGATTTGCCTTTCCAGGTTGCTTGGTTGGCCAAAAAGGGCGTATGCGTTTTTTCCTGAATATATTCAGGAAAAAACGCATACGCCCTTTTTGGCCAAGGGCATCATTGTCGAGGTTTTGCCGCTTTTCCTGTGCTTTAAAGGCGATTCGAATCTACCTCCTGAAATCGGTTTCCTGCAATTCTGCCTTGCTTTCAAATCCTCTTCGTAGCCTTCCCTCCATATATTTGTGGACGAGAGTTATCATTTCTAACTCTGCAGGTTTGTGAATTGCAGTGCCCCTGAGCTCCATTTTTCAACTCGCTTTCTTGGGAGCTGGCCGCAAAAGCGCAGGATTGCTTCAGGCCCTATTCTGGCTCCGGGCGGAAGGCTGAGCCTGTGGTTAATTCTGCTACCTGATGGGAAAATAGAGTGACCTGTGCCTGTCCCAACACCTAGAGCTAGTCTCTCATTGGTTCCCCCTCTTCCCGTTCATCCTCAGGACAAATTGCAACGTGTACGGAACAGGAGGTTAAAGGCGCTGATTCTCCAAGGAGGGAGATTGCTAGTAAAGCGGCTGGAATGGCCAACCGGAGCACAAGGAGATGAGAAATGAGGTGCGTTTTAGAAACCTTTCCCGGTCACACGGTGTACCATCTTCTGGGTTTCTCGCGCATGTTTTCGACGTAGGAAGATGCCCTTGACCCTGGAGATTTGGGACCCATGGGATGGGTACCACGCCGTATTACTTTACAGGGTCTGCGTTAGCTCACCCAACCTCACCAAACCTCTCAGCCCCAAGAGTGTCCACCCTTATGTCTCAATCAGCTGTGGGTCTAGATATGGTCAATCCAGGTGGCATCGCAGCCCCTGAACGAATTTTGTAAGAATTTCTCTCTCTTTCACTGTCTTTGTTTCATGGGTTTTTAAAAGTAATTGATTTTTATAATGGGGTTTAGCTGCTTTGCACTGCTGTGTTTATGCCGCTTTTCACCCACTTGACTCACTTACAGATAGATATCAATACATAGGTTTTAAGATTCTTACTAGTCAGATATATTCTTGGGCGGTGAATAGGGGGCGTTGAGTCCAGTTCACTGAGCAAGGAGTAGGTCTTGTCTATTACATATTGGGTTTATGGAACGGTATCTGAGCTAATTTGAAACCCTTGTTTTATGCATCACCCCACCTCACCTTTCCCGTTAAGCAGCCATAGTGTGTTTTCTAAACGTGCGACTCTGTTCTGTTTTGTAATTCAGTTCAAGGGTAGCGGTTTTTACATTCTCTCTGTAAGTGATATCTTATGATAAGTGTCTTTTTCTGTGTGACTTATTTCACTTAGAATCGTCGTACCTAAATCCACTCATCATGCTGCTCCTAGCCTTATGACGTTGATTTCATGGCTGAGTGATATTCCATTGTACATAAGGACCACAACTTCTTTATCCATTCTTCTCTTTCCTGGGATGTTTAAGGTGTAACGAAGTGGAGGTTCTTGTCAACAGAGCAGCCCTAAACTTTGGGGTGCCTGTGTCTTGCTGATTTTTAGTTTTCCCAATTTATACGCCCATGAGTGGAAGTGCCCTATGCTCTCTAAGCTGAGTTTTTTAGATGTTTCAGGACACACCGTACACTTCTCCAGAGTGGCTGTTGGCAATTTACAGCCCGCCCATCAGCGTAGCAAGGCTCCCATTTCTCCATGGCCTGTCCTGCATTTCTGGTTTTGACACTTTATTCAGCATGGCCCTTTTGACCGATGGGAAGTGAGACTTCTTTGTAGCGCTGATTTGCCTTTCCAGGTTGCTTGGTTGGCCAAAAAGGGCGTATGCGTTTTTTCCTGAATATATTCAGGAAAAAACGCATACGCCCTTTTTGGCCAAGGGCATCATTGTCGAGGTTTTGCCGCTTTTCCTGTGCTCTAAAGGCGATTCGAATCTACCTCCTGAAATCTGTTTCCTGCAATTCTGCCTTGCTTTCAAATCCTCATCGTTGCCTTCCTTCCATATATTTGTGGACGAGAGTTATCATTTCTACCTCTGCAGTTTTGTGAATTGCAGTGCCCCTGAGCTCCATTTTTTAACTCGTTTTCTTGGGAGCTGGCTGCAAAAGCGCAGGATTGCTTCAGGCCCTATTCTGGCTCCGGGCGGAAGGCTGAGCCTGTGGTTAATTCTTCTTCCTGATGGGAAAATAGAGTGACTTGTGCCTGTCCCAAAACCTAGAGCTAGTCTCTCATTGGTTCCCCCTCTTCCCGTTCATCCTCAGGACAAATTGCAACGTGTACGGAACAGGAGGTTAAAGGTGCTGATTCTCCAAGGAGGGAGATTGCTAGTAAAGCGGCTGGAATGGCGAACCGGAGCACAAGGAGATGAGAAATGAGGTGCGTTTTAGAAACCTTTCCCGGTCACACGGTGTACCATCTTCTGGGTTGCTCGTGCATGTTTTCGACGTAGGAAGATGCCCTTGAACCTGGAGATTTGGGACCCATGGGATGGGTACCACGCCGTATTACTTTACAGGGTCTGCGTTAGCTCACCCAACCTCACCAAACCTCTCAGCCCCAAGAGTGTCCACCCTTATGTCTCAATCAGCTGTGGGTCTAGATATGGTCAATCCAGGTGGCATCGCAGCCCTTGAACGAATTTTGTAAGAATTTCTCTCTCTTTCACTGTCTTTGTTTCACGGGTTTTTAAAAGTAATTGATTTTTATAATAGGGTTTAGCTGCTTTGCACTGCTGTGTTTATGCCGCTTTTCACCCACTTGACTCACTTACAGATAGATATCAATACATAGGTTTTAAGATTCTTACTAGTCAGATATATTCTTGGGCGGTGAATAGGGGGCGTTGAGTCCAGTTCACTGAGCAAGGAGTAGGTCTTGTCTATTACATATTGGGTTTATGGAACGGTATCTGAGCTAATTTGAAACCCTTGTTTTATGCATCACCCCACCTCACCTTTCCCGTTAAGCAGCCATAGTGTGTTTTCTAAACGTGCGACTCTGTTCTGTTTTGTAATTCAGTTCAAGGGTAGCGGTTTTTACATTCTCTCTGTAAGTGATATCTTATGATAAGTGTCTTTTTCTGTGTGACTTATTTCACTTAGAATCGTCGTACCTAAATCCACTCATCATGCTGCTCCTAGCCTTATGACGTTGATTTCATGGCTGAGTGATATTCCATTGTACATAAGGACCACAACTTCTTTATCCATTCTTCTCTTTCCTGGGATGTTTAAGGTGTAACGAAGTGGAGGTTCTTGTCAACAGAGCAGCCCTAAACTTTGGGGTGCCTGTGTCTTGCTGATTTTTAGTTTTCCCAATTTATACGCCCATGAGTGGAAGTGCCCTATGCTCTCTAAGCTGAGTTTTTTAGATGTTTCAGGACACACCGTACACTTCTCCAGAGTGGCTGTTGGCAATTTACAGCCCGCCCATCAGCGTAGCAAGGCTCCCATTTCTCCATGGCCTGTCCTGCATTTCTGGTTTTGACACTTTATTCAGCATGGCCCTTTTGACCGATGGGAAGCGAGACTTCTTTGTAGCGCTGATTTGCCTTTCCAGGTTGCTTGGTTGGCCAAAAAGGGCGTATGCGTTTTTTCCTGAATATATTCAGGAAAAAACGCATACGCCCTTTTTGGCCAAGGGCATCATTGTCGAGGTTTTGCCGCTTTTCCTGTGCTTTAAATGCGATTCGAATCTACCTCCTGAAATCGGTTTCCTGCAATTCTGCCTTGCTTTCAAATCCTCTTCGTTGCCTTCCCTCCATATATTTGTGGACGAGAGTTATCATTTCTAACTCTGCAGGTTTGTGAATTGCAGTGCCCCTGAGCTCCATTTTTCAACTCGCTTTCTTGGGAGCTGGCCGCAAAAGCGCAGGATTGCTTCAGGCCCTATTCTGGCTCCGGGCGGCAGGCTGAGCCTGTGGTTAATTCTGCTTCCTGATGGGAAAATAGAGTGACCTGTGCCTGTCCCAACACCTAGAGCTAGTCTCTCATTGGTTCCCCCTCTTCCCGTTCATCCTCAGGACAAATTGCAACGTGTACGGAACAGGAGGTTAAAGGTGCTGATTCTCCAAGGAGGGAGATTGCTAGTAAAGCGGCTGGAATGGCGAACCGGAGCACAAGGAGATGAGAAATGAGGTGCGTTTTAGAAACCTTTCCCGGTCACACGGTGTACCATCTTCTGGGTTTCTCATGCATGTTTTCGATGTAGGAAGATGCCCTTGAACCTGGAGATTTGGGACCCATGGGATGGGTACCACGCCGTATTACTTTACAGGGTCTGCGTTAGCTCACCCAACCTCACCAAACCTCTCAGCCCCAAGAGTGTCCACCCTTATGTCTCAGTCAGCTGTGGGTCTAGATATGGTCAATCCAGGTGGCATCGCAGCCCCTGAACGAATTTTGTAAGAATTTATCTCTCTTTCACTGTCTTTGTTTGACGGGTTTTTAAAAGTAATTGATTTTTATAATGGGGTTTAGCTGCTTTGCACTGCTGTGTTTATGCCGCTTTACACCCACTTGACTCACTTACAGAGAGATATCAATACATAGGTTTTAAGATTCTTACTAGTCAGATATATTCTTGGGCGGTGAATAGGGGGCGTTGAGTCCAGTTCACTGAGCAAGGAGTAGGTCTTGTCTATTACATATTGGGTTTATGGAACGGTATCTGAGCTAATTTGAAACCCTTGTTTTATGCATCACCCCACCTCACCTTTCCCGTTAAGCAGCCATAATGTGTTTTCTAAACGTGTGACTCTGTTCTGTTTTGTAATTCAGTTCAAGGGTAGCGGTTTTTACATTCCCTCTGTAAGTGATATCTTATGATAAGTGTCTTTTTCTGTGTGACTTATTTCACTTAGAATCGTCGTACCTAAATCCACTCATCATGCTGCTCCTAGCCTTATGACGTTGATTTCATGGCTGAGTGATATTCCATTGTACATAAGGACCACAACTTCTTCTCTTTCCTGGGATGTTTAAGGTGTAACGAAGTGGAGGTTCTTGTCAACAGAGCAGCCCTAAACTTTGGGGTGCCTGTGTCTTGCTGATTTTTAGTTTTCCCAATTTATACGCCCATGAGTGGAAGTGCCCTATGCTCTCTAAGCTGAGTTTTTTAGATGTTTCAGGACACACCGTACACTTCTCCAGAGTGGCTGTTGGCAATTTACAGCCCGCCCATCAGCGTAGCAAGGCTCCCATTTCTCCATGGCCTGTCCTGCATTTCTGGTTTTGACACTTTATTCAGCATGGCCCTTTTGACCGATGGGAAGCGAGACTTCTTTGTAGCGCTGATTTGCCTTTCCAGGTTGCTTGGTTGGCCAAAAAGGGCGTATGCGTTTTTTCCTGAATATATTCAGGAAAAAACGCATACGCCCTTTTTGGCCAAGGGCATCATTGTCGAGGTTTTGCCGCTTTTCCTGTGCTTTAAAGGCGATTCGAATCTACCTCCTGAAATCTGTTTCCTGCAATTCTGCCTTGCTTTCAAATCCTCTTCGTTGCCTTCCCTCCATATATTTGTGGACGAGAGTTATCATTTCTAACTCTGCAGGTTTGTGAATTGCAGTGCCCCTGAGCTCCATTTTTCAACTCGCTTTCTTGGGAGCTGGCCGCAAAAGCGCAGGATTGCTTCAGGCCCTATTCTGGCTCCGGGCGGCAGGCTGAGCCTGTGGTTAATTCTGCTACCTGATGGGAAAATAGAGTGACTTGTGCCTGTCCCAACACCTAGAGCTAGTCTCTCATTGGTTCCCCCTCTTCCCGTTCATCCTCAGGACAAATTGCAACGTGTACGGAACAGGAGGTTAAAGGTACTGATTCTCGCAGGAGGGAGATTGCTAGTAAAGCGGCTGGAATGGCGAACCGGAGCACAAGGAGATGAGAAATGAGGTGCGTTTTAGAAACCTTTCCCGGTCACACGGTGTACCATCTTCTGGGTTTCTCATGCATGTTTTCGACGTAGGACGATGCCCTTGAACCTGGAGATTTGGGACCCATGGGATGGGTACCACGCCGTATTACTTTACAGGGTCTGCGTTAGCTCACCCAACCTCACCAAACCTCTCAGCCCCAAGAGTGTCCTCCCTTATGTCTCAATCAGCTGTGGGTCTAGATATGGTCAATCCAGGTGGCATCGCAGCCCCTGAACGAATTTTGTAAGAATTTCTCTCTCTTTCACTGTCTTTGTTTCACGGGTTTTTAAAAGTAATTGATTTTTATAATAGGGTTTAGCTGCTTTGCACTGCTGTGTTTATGCCGCTTTACACCCACTTGACTCACTTACAGAGAGATATCAATACATAGGTTTTAAGATTCTTACTAGTCAGATATATTCTTGGGCGGTGAATAGGGGGCGTTGAGTCCAGTTCACTGAGCAAGGAGTAGGTCTTGTCTATTACATATTGGGTTTATGGAACGGTATCTGAGCTAATTTGAAACCCTTGTTTTATGCATCACCCCACCTCACCTTTCCCGTTAAGCAGCCATAGTGTGTTTTCTAAACGTGCGACTCTGTTCTGTTTTGTAATTCAGTTCAAGGGTAGCGGTTTTTACATTCCCTCTGTAAGTGATATCTTATGATAAGTGTCTTTTTCTGTGTGACTTATTTCACTTAGAATCGTCGTACCTAAATCCACTCATCATGCTGCTCCTAGCCTTATGACGTTGATTTCATGGCTGAGTGATATTCCATTGTACATAAGGACCACAACTTCTTTATCCATTCTTCTCTTTCCTGGGATGTTTCAGGTGTAACGAAGTGGAGGTTCTTGTCAACAGAGCAGCCCTAAACTTTGGGGTGCCTGTGTCTTGCTGATTTTTAGTTTTCCCAATTTATACGCCCATGAGTGGAAGTGCCCTATGCTCTCTAAGCTGAGTTTTTTAGATGTTTCAGGACACACCGTACACTTCTCCAGAGTGGCTGTTGGCAATTTACAGCCCGCCCATCAGCGTAGCAAGGCTCCCATTTCTCCATGGCCTGTCCTGCATTTCTGGTTTTGACACTTTATTCAGCATGGCCCTTTTGACCGATGGGAAGCGAGACTTCTTTGTAGCGCTGATTTGCCTTTCCAGGTTGCTTGGTTGGCCAAAAAGGGCGTATGCGTTTTTTCCTGAATATATTCAGGAAAAAACGCATACGCCCTTTTTGGCCAAGGGCATCATTGTCGAGGTTTTGCCGCTTTTCCTGTGCTTTAAAGGCGATTCGAATCTACCTCCTGAAATCGGTTTCCTGCAATTCTGCCTTGCTTTCAAATCCTCTTCGTAGCCTTCCCTCCATATATTTGTGGACGAGAGTTATCATTTCTAACTCTGCAGGTTTGTGAATTGCAGTGCCCCTGAGCTCCATTTTTCAACTCGCTTTCTTGGGAGCTGGCCGCAAAAGCGCAGGATTGCTTCAGGCCCTATTCTGGCTCCGGGCGGCAGGCTGAGCCTGTGGTTAATTCTGCTTCCTGATGGGAAAATAGAGTGACCTCTGCCTGTCCCAACACCTAGAGCTAGTCTCTCATTGGTTCCCCCTCTTCCCGTTCATCCTCAGGACAAATTGCAACGTGTACGGAACAGGAGGTTAAAGGTGCTGATTCTCCAAGGAGGGAGATTGCTAGTAAAGCGGCTGGAATGGCGAACCGGAGCACAAGGAGATGAGAAATGAGGTGCGTTTTAGAAACCTTTCCCGGTCACACGGTGTACCATCTTCTGGGTTTCTCGTGCATGTTTTCGACGTAGGAAGATGCCCTTGAACCTGGAGATTTGGGACCCATGGGATGGGTACCACGCCGTATTACTTTAAAGGGTCTGCGTTAGCTCACCCAACCTCACCAAACCTCTCAGCCCCAAGAGTGTCCACCCTTATGTCTCAATCAGCTGTGGGTCTAGATATGGTCAATCCAGGTGGCATCGCAGCCCCTGAACGAATTTTGTAAGAATTTCTCTCTCTTTCACTGTCTTTGTTTCACGGGTTTTTAAAAGTAATTGATTTTTATAATAGGGTTTAGCTGCTTTGCACTGCTGTGTTTATGCCGCTTTACACCCACTTGACTCACTTACAGAGAGATATCAATACATAGGTTTTAAGATTCTTACTAGTCAGATATATTCTTGGGCGGTGAATAGGGGGCGTTGAGTCCAGTTCACTGAGCAAGGAGTAGGTCTTGTCTATTACATATTGGGTTTATGGAACGGTATCTGAGCTAATTTGAAACCCTTGTTTTATGCATCACCCCACCTCACCTTTCCCGTTAAGCAGCCATAGTGTGTTTTCTAAACGTGCGACTCTGTTCTGTTTTGTAATTCAGTTCAAGGGTAGCGGTTTTTACATTCCCTCTGTAAGTGATATCTTATGATAAGTGTCTTTTTCTGTGTGACTTATTTCACTTAGAATCGTCGTACCTAAATCCACTCATCATGCTGCTCCTAGCCTTATGACGTTGATTTCATGGCTGAGTGATATTCCATTGTACATAAGGACCACAACTTCTTTATCCATTCTTCTCTTTCCTGGGATGTTTAAGGTGTAACGAAGTGGAGGTTCTTGTCAACAGAGCAGCCCTAAACTTTGGGGTGCCTGTGTCTTGCTGATTTTTAGTTTTCCCAATTTATACGCCCATGAGTGGAAGTGCCCTATGCTCTCTAAGCTGAGTTTTTTAGATGTTTCAGGACACACCGTACACTTCTCCAGAGTGGCTGTTGGCAATTTACAGCCCGCCCATCAGCGTAGCAAGGCTCCCATTTCTCCATGGCCTGTCCTGCATTTCTGGTTTTGACACTTTATTCAGCATGGCCCTTTTGACCGATGGGAAGCGAGACTTCTTTGTAGCGCTGATTTGCCTTTCCAGGTTGCTTGGTTGGCCAAAAAGGGCGTATGCGTTTTTTCCTGAATATATTCAGGAAAAAACGCATACGCCCTTTTTGGCCAAGGGCATCATTGTCGAGGTTTTGCCGCTTTTCCTGTGCTTTAAAGGCGATTCGAATCTACCTCCTGAAATCGGTTTCCTGCAATTCTGCCTTGCTTTCAAATCCTCTTCGTTGCCTTCCCTCCATATATTTGTGGACGAGAGTTATCATTTCTAACTCTGCAGGTTTGTGAATTGCAGTGCCCCTGAGCTCCATTTTTCAACTCGCTTTCTTGGGAGCTGGCCGCAAAAGCGCAGGATTGCTTCAGGCCCTATTCTGGCTCCGGGCAGCAGGCTGAGCCTGTGGTTAATTCTGCTTCCTGATGGGAAAATAGAGTGACCTGTGCCTGTCCCAACACCTAGAGCTAGTCTCTCATTGGTTCCCCCTCTTCCCGTTCATCCTCAGGACAAATTGCAACGTGTACGGAACAGGAGGTTAAAGGTGCTGATTCTCCAAGGAGGGAGATTGCTAGTAAAGCGGCTGGAATGGCGAACCGGAGCACAAGGAGATGAGAAATGAGGTGCGTTTTAGAAACCTTTCCCGGTCACACGGTGTACCATCTTCTGGGTTTCTCATGCATGTTTTCGATGTAGGAAGATGCCCTTGAACCTGGAGATTTGGGACCCATGGGATGGGTACCACGCCGTATTACTTTACAGGGTCTGCGTTAGCTCACCCAACCTCACCAAACCTCTCAGCCCCAAGAGTGTCCACCCTTATGTCTCAGTCAACTGTGGGTCTAGATATGGTCAATCCAGGTGGCATCGCAGCCCCTGAACGAATTTTGTAAGAATTTATCTCTCTTTCACTGTCTTTGTTTGACGGGTTTTTAAAAGTAATTGATTTTTATAATGGGGTTTAGCTGCTTTGCACTGCTGTGTTTATGCCGCTTTACACCCACTTGACTCACTTACAGAGAGATATCAATACATAGGTTTTAAGATTCTTACTAGTCAGATATATTCTTGGGCGGTGAATAGGGGGCGTTGAGTCCAGTTCACTGAGCAAGGAGTAGGTCTTGTCTATTACATATTGGGTTTATGGAACGGTATCTGAGCTAATTTGAAACCCTTGTTTTATGCATCACCCCACCTCACCTTTCCCGTTAAGCAGCCATAGTGTGTTTTCTAAACGTGCGACTCTGTTCTGTTTTGTAATTCAGTTCAAGGGTAGCGGTTTTTACATTCTCTCTGTAAGTGATATCTTATGATAAGTGTCTTTTTCTGTGTGACTTATTTCACTTAGAATCGTCGTACCTAAATCCACTCATCATGCTGCTCCTAGCCTTATGACGTTGATTTCATGGCTGAGTGATATTCCATTGTACATAAGGACCACAACTTCTTTATCCATTCTTCTCTTTCCTGGGATGTTTAAGGTGTAACGAAGTGGAGGTTCTTGTCAACAGAGCAGCCCTAAACTTTGGGGTGCCTGTGTCTTGCTGATTTTTAGTTTTCCCAATTTATACGCCCATGAGTGGAAGTGCCCTATGCTCTCTAAGCTGAGTTTTTTAGATGTTTCAGGACACACCGTACACTTCTCCAGAGTGGCTGTTGGCAATTTACAGCCCGCCCATCAGCGTAGCAAGGCTCCCATTTCTCCATGGCCTGTCCTGCATTTCTGGTTTTGACACTTTATTCAGCATGGCCCTTTTGACCGATGGGAAGCGAGACTTCTTTGTAGCGCTGATTTGCCTTTCCAGGTTGCTTGGTTGGCCAAAAAGGGCGTATGCGTTTTTTCCTGAATATATTCAGGAAAAAACGCATACGCCCTTTTTGGCCAAGGGCATCATTGTCGAGGTTTTGCCGCTTTTCCTGTGCTTTAAAGGCGATTCGAATCTACCTCCTGAAATCGGTTTCCTGCAATTCTGCCTTGCTTTCAAATCCTCTTCGTAGCCTTCCCTCCATATATTTGTGGACGAGAGTTATCATTTCTAACTCTGCAGGTTTGTGAATTGCAGTGCCCCTGAGCTCCATTTTTCAACTCGCTTTCTTGGGAGCTGGCCGCAAAAGCGCAGGATTGCTTCAGGCCCTATTCTGGCTCCGGGCGGCAGGCTGAGCCTGTGGTTAATTCTGCTTCCTGATGGGAAAATAGAGTGACCTCTGCCTGTCCCAACACCTAGAGCTAGTCTCTCATTGGTTCCCCCTCTTCCCGTTCATCCTCAGGACAAATTGCAACGTGTACGGAACAGGAGGTTAAAGGTGCTGATTCTCCAAGGAGGGAGATTGCTAGTAAAGCGGCTGGAATGGCGAACCGGAGCACAAGGAGATGAGAAATGAGGTGCGTTTTAGAAACCTTTCCCGGTCACACGGTGTACCATCTTCTGGGTTTCTCGTGCATGTTTTCGACGTAGGAAGATGCCCTTGAACCTGGAGATTTGGGACCCATGGGATGGGTACCACGCCGTATTACTTTAAAGGGTCTGCGTTAGCTCACCCAACCTCACCAAACCTCTCAGCCCCAAGAGTGTCCACCCTTATGTCTCAATCAGCTGTGGGTCTAGATATGGTCAATCCAGGTGGCATCGCAGCCCCTGAACGAATTTTGTAAGAATTTCTCTCTCTTTCACTGTCTTTGTTTCACGGGTTTTTAAAAGTAATTGATTTTTATAATAGGGTTTAGCTGCTTTGCACTGCTGTGTTTATGCCGCTTTACACCCACTTGACTCACTTACAGAGAGATATCAATACATAGGTTTTAAGATTCTTACTAGTCAGATATATTCTTGGGCGGTGAATAGGGGGCGTTGAGTCCAGTTCACTGAGCAAGGAGTAGGTCTTGTCTATTACATATTGGGTTTATGGAACGGTATCTGAGCTAATTTGAAACCCTTGTTTTATGCATCACCCCACCTCACCTTTCCCGTTAAGCAGCCATAGTGTGTTTTCTAAACGTGCGACTCTGTTCTGTTTTGTAATTCAGTTCAAGGGTAGCGGTTTTTACATTCCCTCTGTAAGTGATATCTTATGATAAGTGTCTTTTTCTGTGTGACTTATTTCACTTAGAATCGTCGTACCTAAATCCACTCATCATGCTGCTCCTAGCCTTATGACGTTGATTTCATGGCTGAGTGATATTCCATTGTACATAAGGACCACAACTTCTTTATCCATTCTTCTCTTTCCTGGGATGTTTAAGGTGTAACGAAGTGGAGGTTCTTGTCAACAGAGCAGCCCTAAACTTTGGGGTGCCTGTGTCTTGCTGATTTTTAGTTTTCCCAATTTATACGCCCATGAGTGGAAGTGCCCTATGCTCTCTAAGCTGAGTTTTTTAGATGTTTCAGGACACACCGTACACTTCTCCAGAGTGGCTGTTGGCAATTTACAGCCCGCCCATCAGCGTAGCAAGGCTCCCATTTCTCCATGGCCTGTCCTGCATTTCTGGTTTTGACACTTTATTCAGCATGGCCCTTTTGACCGATGGGAAGCGAGACTTCTTTGTAGCGCTGATTTGCCTTTCCAGGTTGCTTGGTTGGCCAAAAAGGGCGTATGCGTTTTTTCCTGAATATATTCAGGAAAAAACGCATACGCCCTTTTTGGCCAAGGGCATCATTGTCGAGGTTTTGCCGCTTTTCCTGTGCTTTAAAGGCGATTCGAATCTACCTCCTGAAATCGGTTTCCTGCAATTCTGCCTTGCTTTCAAATCCTCTTCGTTGCCTTCCCTCCATATATTTGTGGACGAGAGTTATCATTTCTAACTCTGCAGGTTTGTGAATTGCAGTGCCCCTGAGCTCCATTTTTCAACTCGCTTTCTTGGGAGCTGGCCGCAAAAGCGCAGGATTGCTTCAGGCCCTATTCTGGCTCCGGGCAGCAGGCTGAGCCTGTGGTTAATTCTGCTTCCTGATGGGAAAATAGAGTGACCTGTGCCTGTCCCAACACCTAGAGCTAGTCTCTCATTGGTTCCCCCTCTTCCCGTTCATCCTCAGGACAAATTGCAACGTGTACGGAACAGGAGGTTAAAGGTGCTGATTCTCCAAGGAGGGAGATTGCTAGTAAAGCGGCTGGAATGGCGAACCGGAGCACAAGGAGATGAGAAATGAGGTGCGTTTTAGAAACCTTTCCCGGTCACACGGTGTACCATCTTCTGGGTTTCTCATGCATGTTTTCGATGTAGGAAGATGCCCTTGAACCTGGAGATTTGGGACCCATGGGATGGGTACCACGCCGTATTACTTTACAGGGTCTGCGTTAGCTCACCCAACCTCACCAAACCTCTCAGCCCCAAGAGTGTCCACCCTTATGTCTCAGTCAACTGTGGGTCTAGATATGGTCAATCCAGGTGGCATCGCAGCCCCTGAACGAATTTTGTAAGAATTTATCTCTCTTTCACTGTCTTTGTTTGACGGGTTTTTAAAAGTAATTGATTTTTATAATGGGGTTTAGCTGCTTTGCACTGCTGTGTTTATGCCGCTTTACACCCACTTGACTCACTTACAGAGAGATATCAATACATAGGTTTTAAGATTCTTACTAGTCAGATATATTCTTGGGCGGTGAATAGGGGGCGTTGAGTCCAGTTCACTGAGCAAGGAGTAGGTCTTGTCTATTACATATTGGGTTTATGGAACGGTATCTGAGCTAATTTGAAACCCTTGTTTTATGCATCACCCCACCTCACCTTTCCCGTTAAGCAGCCATAGTGTGTTTTCTAAACGTGCGACTCTGTTCTGTTTTGTAATTCAGTTCAAGGGTAGCGGTTTTTACATTCTCTCTGTAAGTGATATCTTATGATAAGTGTCTTTTTCTGTGTGACTTATTTCACTTAGAATCGTCGTACCTAAATCCACTCATCATGCTGCTCCTAGCCTTATGACGTTGATTTCATGGCTGAGTGATATTCCATTGTACATAAGGACCACAACTTCTTTATCCATTCTTCTCTTTCCTGGGATGTTTAAGGTGTAACGAAGTGGAGGTTCTTGTCAACAGAGCAGCCCTAAACTTTGGGGTGCCTGTGTCTTGCTGATTTTTAGTTTTCCCAATTTATACGCCCATGAGTGGAAGTGCCCTATGCTCTCTAAGCTGAGTTTTTTAGATGTTTCAGGACACACCGTACACTTCTCCAGAGTGGCTGTTGGCAATTTACAGCCCGCCCATCAGCGTAGCAAGGCTCCCATTTCTCCATGGCCTGTCCTGCATTTCTGGTTTTGACACTTTATTCAGCATGGCCCTTTTGACCGATGGGAAGTGAGACTTCTTTGTAGCGCTGATTTGCCTTTCCAGGTTGCTTGGTTGGCCAAAAAGGGCGTATGCGTTTTTTCCTGAATATATTCAGGAAAAAACGCATACGCCCTTTTTGGCCAAGGGCATCATTGTCGAGGTTTTGCCGCTTTTCCTGTGCTCTAAAGGCGATTCGAATCTACCTCCTGAAATCTGTTTCCTGCAATTCTGCCTTGCTTTCAAATCCTCATCGTTGCCTTCCTTCCATATATTTGTGGACGAGAGTTATCATTTCTACCTCTGCAGTTTTGTGAATTGCAGTGCCCCTGAGCTCCATTTTTTAACTCGTTTTCTTGGGAGCTGGCTGCAAAAGCGCAGGATTGCTTCAGGCCCTATTCTGGCTCCGGGCGGCAGGCTGAGCCTGTGGTTAATTCTTCTTCCTGATGGGAAAATAGAGTGACTTGTGCCTGTCCCAAAACCTAGAGCTAGTCTCTCATTGGTTCCCCCTCTTCCCGTTCATCCTCAGGACAAATTGCAACGTGTACGGAACAGGAGGTTAAAGGTGCTGATTCTCCAAGGAGGGAGATTGCTAGTAAAGCGGCTGGAATGGCGAACCGGAGCACAAGGAGATGAGAAATGAGGTGCGTTTTAGAAACCTTTCCCGGTCACACGGTGTACCATCTTCTGGGTTGCTCGTGCATGTTTTCGACGTAGGAAGATGCCCTTGAACCTGGAGATTTGGGACCCATGGGATGGGTACCACGCCGTATTACTTTACAGGGTCTGCGTTAGCTCACCCAACCTCACCAAACCTCTCAGCCCCAAGAGTGTCCACCCTTATGTCTCAATCAGCTGTGGGTCTAGATATGGTCAATCCAGGTGGCATCGCAGCCCTTGAACGAATTTTGTAAGAATTTCTCTCTCTTTCACTGTCTTTGTTTCACGGGTTTTTAAAAGTAATTGATTTTTATAATAGGGTTTAGCTGCTTTGCACTGCTGTGTTTATGCCGCTTTTCACCCACTTGACTCACTTACAGATAGATATCAATACATAGGTTTTAAGATTCTTACTAGTCAGATATATTCTTGGGCGGTGAATAGGGGGCGTTGAGTCCAGTTCACTGAGCAAGGTGTAGGTCTGGTCTATTACATATTGGGTTTATGGAACGGTATCTGAGCTAATTTGAAACCCTTGTTTTATGCATCACCCCACCTCACCTTTCCCGTTAAGCAGCCATAGTGTGTTTTCTAAACGTGCGACTCTGTTCTGTTTTGTAATTCAGTTCAAGGGTAGCGGTTTTTACATTCTCTCTGTAAGTGATATCTTATGATAAGTGTCTTTTTCTGTGTGACTTATTTCACTTAGAATCGTCGTACCTAAATCCACTCATCATGCTGCTCCTAGCCTTATGACGTTGATTTCATGGCTGAGTGATATTCCATTGTACATAAGGACCACAACTTCTTCTCTTTCCTGGGATGTTTCAGGTGTAACGAAGTGGAGGTTCTTGTCAACAGAGCAGCCCTAAACTTTGGGGTGCCTGTGTCTTGCTGATTTTTAGTTTTCCCAATTTATACGCCCATGAGTGGAAGTGCCCTATGCTCTCTAAGCTGAGTTTTTTAGATGTTTCAGGACACACCGTACACTTCTCCAGAGTGGCTGTTGGCAATTTACAGCCCGCCCATCAGCGTAGCAAGGCTCCCATTTCTCCATGGCCTGTCCTGCATTTCTGGTTTTGACACTTTATTCAGCATGGCCCTTTTGACCGATGGGAAGCGAGACTTCTTTGTAGCGCTGATTTGCCTTTCCAGGTTGCTTGGTTGGCCAAAAAGGGCGTATGCGTTTTTTCCTGAATATATTCAGGAAAAAACGCATACGCCCTTTTTGGCCAAGGGCATCATTGTCGAGGTTTTGCCGCTTTTCCTGTGCTTTAAAGGCGATTCGAATCTACCTCCTGAAATCTGTTTCCTGCAATTCTGCCTTGCTTTCAAATCCTCTTCGTTGCCTTCCCTCCATATATTTGTGGACGAGAGTTATCATTTCTAACTCTGCAGGTTTGTGAATTGCAGTGCCCCTGAGCTCCATTTTTCAACTCGCTTTCTTGGGAGCTGGCCGCAAAAGCGCAGGATTGCTTCAGGCCCTATTCTGGCTCCGGGCGGCAGGCTGAGCCTGTGGTTAATTCTGCTACCTGATGGGAAAATAGAGTGACTTGTGCCTGTCCCAACACCTAGAGCTAGTCTCTCATTGGTTCCCCCTCTTCCCGTTCATCCTCAGGACAAATTGCAACGTGTACGGAACAGGAGGTTAAAGGTCCTGATTCTCCCAGGAGGGAGATTGCTAGTAAAGCGGCTGGAATGGCGAACCGGAGCACAAGGAGATGAGAAATGAGGTGCGTTTTAGAAACCTTTCCCGGTCACACGGTGTACCATCTTCTGGGTTTCTCATGCATGTTTTCGACGTAGGACGATGCCCTTGAACCTGGAGATTTGGGACCCATGGGATGGGTACCACGCCGTATTACTTTACAGGGTCTGCGTTAGCTCACCCAACCTCACCAAACCTCTCAGCCCCAAGAGTGTCCTCCCTTATGTCTCAATCAGCTGTGGGTCTAGATATGGTCAATCCAGGTGGCATCGCAGCCCCTGAACGAATTTTGTAAGAATTTCTCTCTCTTTCACTGTCTTTGTTTCACGGGTTTTTAAAAGTAATTGATTTTTATAATAGGGTTTAGCTGCTTTGCACTGCTGTGTTTATGCCGCTTTACACCCACTTGACTCACTTACAGAGAGATATCAATACATAGGTTTTAAGATTCTTACTAGTCAGATATATTCTTGGGCGGTGAATAGGGGGCGTTGAGTCCAGTTCACTGAGCAAGGAGTAGGTCTTGTCTATTACATATTGGGTTTATGGAACGGTATCTGAGCTAATTTGAAACCCTTGTTTTATGCATCACCCCACCTCACCTTTCCCGTTAAGCAGCCATAGTGTGTTTTCTAAACGTGCGACTCTGTTCTGTTTTGTAATTCAGTTCAAGGGTAGCGGTTTTTACATTCCCTCTGTAAGTGATATCTTATGATAAGTGTCTTTTTCTGTGTGACTTATTTCACTTAGAATCGTCGTACCTAAATCCACTCATCATGCTGCTCCTAGCCTTATGACGTTGATTTCATGGCTGAGTGATATTCCATTGTACATAAGGACCACAACTTCTTTATCCATTCTTCTCTTTCCTGGGATGTTTAAGGTGTAACGAAGTGGAGGTTCTTGTCAACAGAGCAGCCCTAAACTTTGGGGTGCCTGTGTCTTGCTGATTTTTAGTTTTCCCAATTTATACGCCCATGAGTGGAAGTGCCCTATGCTCTCTAAGCTGAGTTTTTTAGATGTTTCAGGACACACCGTACACTTCTCCAGAGTGGCTGTTGGCAATTTACAGCCCGCCCATCAGCGTAGCAAGGCTCCCATTTCTCCATGGCCTGTCCTGCATTTCTGGTTTTGACACTTTATTCAGCATGGCCCTTTTGACCGATGGGAAGCGAGACTTCTTTGTAGCGCTGATTTGCCTTTCCAGGTTGCTTGGTTGGCCAAAAAGGGCGTATGCGTTTTTTCCTGAATATATTCAGGAAAAAACGCATACGCCCTTTTTGGCCAAGGGCATCATTGTCGAGGTTTTGCCGCTTTTCCTGTGCTTTAAAGGCGATTCGAATCTACCTCCTGAAATCGGTTTCCTGCAATTCTGCCTTGCTTTCAAATCCTCTTCGTAGCCTTCCCTCCATATATTTGTGGACGAGAGTTATCATTTCTAACTCTGCAGGTTTGTGAATTGCAGTGCCCCTGAGCTCCATTTTTCAACTCGCTTTCTTGGGAGCTGGCCGCAAAAGCGCAGGATTGCTTCAGGCCCTATTCTGGCTCCGGGCGGCAGGCTGAGCCTGTGGTTAATTCTGCTTCCTGATGGGAAAATAGAGTGACCTCTGCCTGTCCCAACACCTAGAGCTAGTCTCTCATTGGTTCCCCCTCTTCCCGTTCATCCTCAGGACAAATTGCAACGTGTACGGAACAGGAGGTTAAAGGTGCTGATTCTCCAAGGAGGGAGATTGCTAGTAAAGCGGATGGAATGGCGAACCGGAGCACAAGGAGATGAGAAATGAGGTGCGTTTTAGAAACCTTTCCCGGTCACACGGTGTACCATCTTCTGGGTTTCTTGTGCATGTTTTCGACGTAGGAAGATGCCCTTGAACCTGGAGATTTGGGACCCATGGGATGGGTACCACGCCGTATTACTTTAAAGGGTCTGCGTTAGCTCACCCAACCTCACCAAACCTCTCAGCCCCAAGAGTGTCCACCCTTATGTCTCAATCAGCTGTGGGTCTAGATATGGTCAATCCAGGTGGCATCGCAGCCCCTGAACGAATTTTGTAAGAATTTCTCTCTCTTTCACTGTCTTTGTTTCACGGGTTTTTAAAAGTAATTGATTTTTATAATAGGGTTTAGCTGCTTTGCACTGCTGTGTTTATGCCGCTTTACACCCACTTGACTCACTTACAGAGAGATATCAATACATAGGTTTTAAGATTCTTACTAGTCAGATATATTCTTGGGCGGTGAATAGGGGGCGTTGAGTCCAGTTCACTGAGCAAGGAGTAGGTCTTGTCTATTACATATTGGGTTTATGGAACGGTATCTGAGCTAATTTGAAACCCTTGTTTTATGCATCACCCCACCTCACCTTTCCCGTTAAGCAGCCATAGTGTGTTTTCTAAACGTGCGACTCTGTTCTGTTTTGTAATTCAGTTCAAGGGTAGCGGTTTTTACATTCCCTCTGTAAGTGATATCTTATGATAAGTGTCTTTTTCTGTGTGACTTATTTCACTTAGAATCGTCGTACCTAAATCCACTCATCATGCTGCTCCTAGCCTTATGACGTTGATTTCATGGCTGAGTGATATTCCATTGTACATAAGGACCACAACTTCTTTATCCATTCTTCTCTTTCCTGGGATGTTTCAGGTGTAACGAAGTGGAGGTTCTTGTCAACAGAGCAGCCCTAAACTTTGGGGTGCCTGTGTCTTGCTGATTTTTAGTTTTCCCAATTTATACGCTCATGAGTGGAAGTGCCCTATGCTCTCTAAGCTGAGTTTTTTAGATGTTTCAGGACACACCGTACACTTCTCCAGAGTGGCTGTTGGCAATTTACAGCCCGCCCATCAGCGTAGCAAGGCTCCCATTTCTCCATGGCCTGTCCTGCATTTCTGGTTTTGACACTTTATTCAGCATGGCCCTTTTGACCAATGGGAAGCGAGACTTCTTTGTAGCGCTGATTTGCCTTTCCAGGTTGCTTGGTTGGCCAAAAAGGGCATATGCGTTTTTTCCTGAATATATTCAGGAAAAAACGCATACGCCCTTTTTGGCCAAGGGCATCATTGTCGAGGTTTTGCCGCTTTTCCTGTGCTTTAAAGGCGATTCGAATCTACCTCCTGAAATCTGTTTCCTGCAATTCTGCCTTGCTTTCAAATCCTCTTCGTAGCCTTCCCTCCATATATTTGTGGACGAGAGTTATCATTTCTAACTCTGCAGGTTTGTGAATTGCAGTGCCCCTGAGCTCCATTTTTCAACTCGCTTTCTTGGGAGCTGGCCGCAAAAGCGCAGGATTGCTTCAGGCCCTATTCTGGCTCCGGGCGGCAGGCTGAGCCTGTGGTTAATTCTGCTTCCTGATGGGAAAATAGAGTGACCTCTGCCTGTCCCAACACCTAGAGCTAGTCTCTCATTGGTTCCCCCTCTTCCCGTTCATCCTCAGGACAAATTGCAACGTGTACGGAACAGGAGGTTAAAGGTGCTGATTCTCCAAGGAGGGAGATTGCTAGTAAAGCGGCTGGAATGGCGAACCGGAGCACAAGGAGATGAGAAATGAGGTGCGTTTTAGAAACCTTTCCCGGTCACACGGTGTACCATCTTCTGGGTTTCTCGTGCATGTTTTCGACGTAGGATGATGCCCTTGAACCTGAAGATTTGGGACCCATGGGATGGGTACCACGCCATATTACTTTAAAGGGTCTGCGTTAGCTCACCCAACCTCACCAAACCTCTCAGCCCCAAGAGTGTCCACCCTTATGTCTCAATCAGCTGTGGGTCTAGATATGGTCAATCCAGGTGGCATCGCAGCCCCTGAATGAATTTTGTAAGAATTTCTCTCTCTTTCACTGTCTTTGTTTCACGGGTTTTTAAAAGTAATTGATTTTTATAATGGGGTTTAGCTGCTTTGCACTGCTGTGTTTATGCCGCTTTACACCCACTTGACTCACTTACAGAGAGATATCAATACATAGGTTTTAAGATTCTTACTAGTCAGATATATTCTTGGGCGGTGAATAGGGGGCGTTGAGTCCAGTTCACTGAGCAAGGAGTAGGTCTGGTCTATTACATATTGGGTTTATGGAACGGTATCTGAGCTAATTTGAAACCCTTGTTTTATGCATCACCCCACCTCACCTTTCCCGTTAAGCAGCCATAGTGTGTTTTCTAAACGTGCGACTCTGTTCTGTTTTGTAATTCAGTTCAAGGGTAGCGGTTTTTACATTCCCTCTGTAAGTGATATCTTATGATAAGTGTCTTTTTCTGTGTGACTTATTTCACTTAGAATCGTCGTACCTAAATCCACTCATCATGCTGCTCCTAGCCTTATGACGTTGATTTCATGGCTGAGTGATATTCCATTGTACATAAGGACCACAACTTCTTTATCCATTCTTCTCTTTCCTGGGAAGTTTCAGGTGTAACGAAGTGGAGGTTATTGTCAACAGAGCAGCCCTAAACTTTGGGGTGCCTGTGTCTTGCTGATTTTTAGTTTTCCCAATTTATACGCCCATGAGTGGAAGTGCCCTATGCTCTCTAAGCTGAGTTTTTTAGATGTTTCAGGACACACCGTACACTTCTCCAGAGTGGCTGTTGGCAATTTACAGCCCGCCCATCAGCGTAGCAAGGCTCCCATTTCTCCATGGCCTGTCCTGCATTTCTGGTTTTGACACTTTATTCAGCATGGCCCTTTTGACCGATGGGAAGCGAGACTTCTTTGTAGCGCTGATTTGCCTTTCCAGGTTGCTTGCTTGGCCAAAAAGGGCGTATGCGTTTTTTCCTGAATATATTCAGGAAAAAACGCATACGCCCTTTTTGGCCAAGGGCATCATTGTCGAGGTTTTGCCGCTTTTCCTGTGCTTTAAAGGCGATTCGAATCTACCTCCTGAAATCGGTTTCCTGCAATTCTGCCTTGCTTTCAAATCCTCTTCGTTGCCTTCCCTCCATATATTTGTGGACGAGAGTTATCATTTCTAACTCTGCAGGTTTGTGAATTGCAGTGCCCCTGAGCTCCATTTTTCAACTCGCTTTCTTGGGAGCTGGCCGCAAAAGCGCAGGATTGCTTCAGGCCCTATTCTGGCTCCGGGCGGCAGGCTGAGCCTGTGGTTAATTCTGCTTCCTGATGGGAAAATAGAGTGACCTGTGCCTGTCCCAACACCTAGAGCTAGTCTCTCATTGGTTCCCCCTCTTCCCGTTCATCCTCAGGACAAATTGCAACGTGTTCGGAACAGGAGGTTAAAGGTGCTGATTCTCCAAGGAGGGAGATTGCTAGTAAAGCGGCTGGAATGGCGAACCGGAGCACAAGGAGATGAGAAATGAGGTGCGTTTTAGAAACCTTTCCCGGTCACACGGTGTACCATCTTCTGGGTTTCTCGTGCATGTTTTCGACGTAGGACGATGCCCTTGAACCTGGATATTTGGGACCCATGGGATGGGTACCACGCCGTATTACTTTACAGGGTCTGCGTTAGCTCACCCAACCTCACCAAACCTCTCAGCCCCAAGAGTGTCCACCCTTATGTCTCAATCAGCTGTGGGTCTAGATATGGTCAATCCAGGTGGCATCGCAGCCCCTGAACGAATTTTGTAAGAATTTCTCTCTCTTTCACTGTCTTTGTTTCACGGGATTTTAAAAGTAATTGATTTTTATAATAGGGTTTAGCTGCTTTGCACTGCTGTGTTTATGCCGCTTTACACCCACTTGACTCACTTACAGAGAGATATCAATACATAGGTTTTAAGATTCTTACTAGTCAGATATATTCTTGGGCGGTGAATAGGGGGCGTTGAGTCCAGTTCACTGAGCAAGGAGTAGGTCTGGTCTATTACATATTGGGTTTATGGAACGGTATCTGAGCTAATTTGAAACCCTTGTTTTATGCATCACCCCACCTCACCTTTCCCGTTAAGCAGCCATAGTGTGTTTTCTAAACGTGCGACTCTGTTCTGTTTTGTAATTCAGTTCAAGGGTAGCGGTTTTTACATTCCCTCTGTAAGTGATATCTTATGATAAGTGTCTTTTTCTGTGTGACTTATTTCACTTAGAATCATCGTACCTAAATCCACTCATCATGCTGCTCCTAGCCTTATGACGTTGATTTCATGGCTGAGTGATATTCCATTGTACATAAGGACCACAACTTCTTTATCCATTCTTCTCTTTCCTGGGATGTTTCAGGTGTAACGAAGTGGAGGTTCTTGTCAACAGAGCAGCCCTAAACTTTGGGGTGCCTGTGTCTTGCTGATTTTTAGTTTTCCCAATTTATACGCCCATGAGTGGAAGTGCCCTATGCTCTCTAAGCTGAGTTTTTTAGATGTTTCAGGACACACCGTACACTTCTCCAGAGTGGCTGTTGGCAATTTACAGCCCGCCCATCAGCGTAGCAAGGCTCCCATTTCTCCATGGCCTGTCCTGCATTTCTGGTTTTGACACTTTATTCAGCATGGCCCTTTTGACCGATGGGAAGCGAGACTTCTTTGTAGCGCTGATTTGCCTTTCCAGGTTGCTTGGTTGGCCAAAAAGGGCGTATGCGTTTTTTCCTGAATATATTCAGGAAAAAACGCATACGCCCTTTTTGGCCAAGGGCATCATTGTCGAGGTTTTGCCGCTTTTCCTGTGCTTTAAAGGCGATTCGAATCTACCTCCTGAAATCGGTTTCCTGCAATTCTGCCTTGCTTTCAAATCCTCTTCGTTGCCTTCCCTCCATATATTTGTGGACGAGAGTTATCATTTCTAACTCTGCAGGTTTGTGAATTGCAGTGCCCCTGAGCTCCATTTTTCAACTCGCTTTCTTGGGAGCTGGCCGCAAAAGCGCAGGATTGCTTCAGGCCCTATTCTGGCTCCGGGCGGCAGGCTGAGCCTGTGGTTAATTCTGCTTCCTGATGGGAAAATAGAGTGACCTCTGCCTGTCCCAACACCTAGAGCTAGTCTCTCATTGGTTCCCCCTCTTCCCGTTCATCCTCAGGACAAATTGCAACGTGTACGGAACAGGAGGTTAAAGGTGCTGATTCTCCAAGGAGGGAGATTGCTAGTAAAGCGGCTGGAATGGCGAACCGGAGCACAAGGAGATGAGAAATGAGGTGCGTTTTAGAAACCTTTCCCGGTCACACGGTGTACCATCTTCTGGGTTTCTCGTGCATGTTTTCGACGTAGGACGATGCCCTTGAACCTGGAGATTTGGGACCCATGGGATGGATACCACGCCGTATTACTTTACAGGGTCTGCGTTAGCTCACCCAACCTCACCAAACCTCTCAGCCCCAAGAGTGTCCTCCCTTATGTCTCAATCAGCTGTGGGTCTAGATATGGTCAATCCAGGTGGCATCGCAGCCCCTGAACGAATTTTGTAAGAATTTATCTCTCTTTCACTGTCTTTGTTTCACGGGATTTTAAAAGTAATTGATTTTTATAATAGGGTTTAGCTGCTTTGCACTGCTGTGTTTATGCCGCTTTACACCCACTTGACTCACTTACAGAGAGATATCAATACATAGGTTTTAAGATTCTTACTAGTCAGATATATTCTTGGGCGGTGAATAGGGGGCGTTGAGTCCAGTTCACTGAGCAAGGAGTAGGTCTGGTCTATTACATATTGGGTTTATGGAACGGTATCTGAGCTAATTTGAAACCCTTGTTTTATGCATCACCCCACCTCACCTTTCCCGTTAAGCAGCCATAGTGTGTTTTCTAAACGTGCGACTCTGTTCTGTTTTGTAATTCAGTTCAAGGGTAGCGGTTTTTACATTCCCTCTGTAAGTGATATCTTATGATAAGTGTCTTTTTCTGTGTGACTTATTTCACTTAGAATCGTCGTACCTAAATCCACTCATCATGCTGCTCCTAGCCTTATGACGTTGATTTCATGGCTGAGTGATATTCCATTGTACATAAGGACCACAACTTCTTTATCCATTCTTCTCTTTCCTGGGATGTTTAAGGTGTAACGAAGTGGAGGTTCTTGTCAACAGAGCAGCCCTAAACTTTGGGGTGCCTGTGTCTTGCTGATTTTTAGTTTTCCCAATTTATACGCCCATGAGTGGAAGTGCCCTATGCTCTCTAAGCTGAGTTTTTTAGATGTTTCAGGACACACCGTACACTTCTCCAGAGTGGCTGTTGGCAATTTACAGCCCGCCCATCAGCGTAGCAAGGCTCCCATTTCTCCATGGCCTGTCCTGCATTTCTGGTTTTGACACTTTATTCAGCATGGCCCTTTTGACCGATGGGAAGCGAGACTTCTTTGTAGCGCTGATTTGCCTTTCCAGGTTGCTTGGTTGGCCAAAAAGGGCGTATGCGTTTTTTCCTGAATATATTCAGGAAAAAACGCATACGCCCTTTTTGGCCAAGGGCATCATTGTCGAGGTTTTGCCGCTTTTCCTGTGCTTTAAAGGCGATTCGAATCTACCTCCTGAAATCGGTTTCCTGCAATTCTGCCTTGCTTTCAAATCCTCTTCGTTGCCTTCCCTCCATATATTTGTGGACGAGAGTTATCATTTCTAACTCTGCAGGTTTGTGAATTGCAGTGCCCCTGAGCTCCATTTTTCAACTCGCTTTCTTGGGAGCTGGCCGCAAAAGCGCAGGATTGCTTCAGGCCCTATTCTGGCTCCGGGCGGCAGGCTGAGCCTGTGGTTAATTCTGCTTCCTGATGGGAAAATAGAGTGACCTCTGCCTGTCCCAACACCTAGAGCTAGTCTCTCATTGGTTCCCCCTCTTCCCGTTCATCCTCAGGACAAATTGCAACGTGTACGGAACAGGAGGTTAAAGGTGCTGATTCTCCAAGGAGGGAGATTGCTAGTAAAGCGGCTGGAATGGCGAACCGGAGCACAAGGAGATGAGAAATGAGGTGCGTTTTAGAAACCTTTCCCGGTCACACGGTGTACCATCTTCTGGGTTTCTCGTGCATGTTTTCGACGTAGGACGATGCCCTTGAACCTGGAGATTTGGGACCCATGGGATGGATACCACGCCGTATTACTTTACAGGGTCTGCGTTAGCTCACCCAACCTCACCAAACCTCTCAGCCCCAAGAGTGTCCTCCCTTATGTCTCAATCAGCTGTGGGTCTAGATATGGTCAATCCAGGTGGCATCGCAGCCCCTGAACGAATTTTGTAAGAATTTATCTCTCTTTCACTGTCTTTGTTTCACGGGATTTTAAAAGTAATTGATTTTTATAATAGGGTTTAGCTGCTTTGCACTGCTGTGTTTATGCCGCTTTACACCCACTTGACTCACTTACAGAGAGATATCAATACATAGGTTTTAAGATTCTTACTAGTCAGATATATTCTTGGGCGGTGAATAGGGGGCGTTGAGTCCAGTTCACTGAGCAAGGAGTAGGTCTGGTCTATTACATATTGGGTTTATGGAACGGTATCTGAGCTAATTTGAAACCCTTGTTTTATGCATCACCCCACCTCACCTTTCCCGTTAAGCAGCCATAGTGTGTTTTCTAAACGTGCGACTCTGTTCTGTTTTGTAATTCAGTTCAAGGGTAGCGGTTTTTACATTCCCTCTGTAAGTGATATCTTATGATAAGTGTCTTTTTCTGTGTGACTTATTTCACTTAGAATCGTCGTACCTAAATCCACTCATCATGCTGCTCCTAGCCTTATGACGTTGATTTCATGGCTGAGTGATATTCCATTGTACATAAGGACCACAACTTCTTTATCCATTCTTCTCTTTCCTGGGATGTTTAAGGTGTAACGAAGTGGAGGTTCTTGTCAACAGAGCAGCCCTAAACTTTGGGGTGCCTGTGTCTTGCTGATTTTTAGTTTTCCCAATTTATACGCCCATGAGTGGAAGTGCCCTATGCTCTCTAAGCTGAGTTTTTTAGATGTTTCAGGACACACCGTACACTTCTCCAGAGTGGCTGTTGGCAATTTACAGCCCGCCCATCAGCGTAGCAAGGCTCCCATTTCTCCATGGCCTGTCCTGCATTTCTGGTTTTGACACTTTATTCAGCATGGCCCTTTTGACCGATGGGAAGCGAGACTTCTTTGTAGCGCTGATTTGCCTTTCCAGGTTGCTTGGTTGGCCAAAAAGGGCGTATGCGTTTTTTCCTGAATATATTCAGGAAAAAACGCATACGCCCTTTTTGGCCAAGGGCATCATTGTCGAGGTTTTGCCGCTTTTCCTGTGCTTTAAAGGCGATTCGAATCTACCTCCTGAAATCGGTTTCCTGCAATTCTGCCTTGCTTTCAAATCCTCTTCGTTGCCTTCCCTCCATATATTTGTGGACGAGAGTTATCATTTCTAACTCTGCAGGTTTGTGAATTGCAGTGCCCCTGAGCTCCATTTTTCAACTCGCTTTCTTGGGAGCTGGCCTCAAAAGTGCAGGATTGCTTCAGGCCCTATTCTGGCTCCGGGCGGCAGGCTGAGCCTGTGGTTAATTCTGCTTCCTGATGGGAAAATAGAGTGACCTCTGCCTGTCCCAACACCTAGAGCTAGTCTCTCATTGGTTCCCCCTCTTCCCGTTCATCCTCAGGACAAATTGCAACGTGTTCGGAACAGGAGGTTAAAGGTGCTGATTCTCCAAGGAGGGAGATTGCTAGTAAAGCGGCTGGAATGGCGAACCGGAGCACAAGGAGATGAGAAATGAGGTGCGTTTTAGAAACCTTTCCCGGTCACACGGTGTACCATCTTCTGGGTTTCTCGTGCATGTTTTCGACGTAGGACGATGCCCTTGAACCTGGAGATTTGGGACCCATGGGATGGGTACCACGCCGTATTACTTTACAGGGTCTGCGTTAGCTCACCCAACCTCACCAAACCTCTCAGCCCCAAGAGTGTCCTCCCTTATGTCTCAATCAGCTGTGGGTCTAGATATGGTCAATCCAGGTGGCATCGCAGCCCCTGAACGAATTTTGTAAGAATTTCTCTCTCTTTCACTGTCTTTGTTTCACGGGATTTTAAAAGTAATTGATTTTTATAATAGGGTTTAGCTGCTTTGCACTGCTGTGTTTATGCCGCTTTACACCCACTTGACTCACTTACAGAGAGATATCAATACATAGGTTTTAAGATTCTTACTAGTCAGATATATTCTTGGGCGGTGAATAGGGGGCGTTGAGTCCAGTTCACTGAGCAAGGAGTAGGTCTGGTCTATTACATATTGGGTTTATGGAACGGTATCTGAGCTAATTTGAAACCCTTGTTTTATGCATCACCCCACCTCACCTTTCCCGTTAAGCAGCCATAGTGTGTTTTCTAAACGTGCGACTCTGTTCTGTTTTGTAATTCAGTTCAAGGGTAGCGGTTTTTACATTCCCTCTGTAAGTGATATCTTATGATAAGTGTCTTTTTCTGTGTGACTTATTTCACTTAGAATCGTCGTACCTAAATCCACTCATCATGCTGCTCCTAGCCTTATGACGTTGATTTCATGGCTGAGTGATATTCCATTGTACATAAGGACCACAAGTTCTTTATCCATTCTTCTCTTTCCTGGGATGTTTCAGGTGTAACGAAGTGGAGGTTCTTGTCAACAGAGCAGCCCTAAACTTTGGGGTGCCTGTGTCTTGCTGATTTTTAGTTTTCCCAATTTATACGCCCATGAGTGGAAGTGCCCTATGCTCTCTAAGCTGAGTTTTTTAGATGTTTCAGGACACACCGTACACTTCTCCAGAGTGGCTGTTGGCAATTTACAGCCCGCCCATCAGCGTAGCAAGGCTCCCATTTCTCCATGGGCTGTCCTGCATTTCTGGTTTTGACACTTTATTCAGCATGGCCCTTTTGACCGATGGGAAGCGAGACTTCTTTGTAGCGCTGATTTGCCTTTCCAGGTTGCTTGGTTGGCCAAAAAGGGCGTATGCGTTTTTTCCTGAATATATTCAGGAAAAAACGCATACGCCCTTTTTGGCCAAGGGCATCATTGTCGAGGTTTTGCCGCTTTTCCTGTGCTTTAAAGGCGATTCGAATCTACCTCCTGAAATCGGTTTCCTGCAATTCTGCCTTGCTTTCAAATCCTCTTCGTAGCCTTCCCTCCATATATTTGTGGACGAGAGTTATCATTTCTAACTCTGCAGGTTTGTGAATTGCAGTGCCCCTGAGCTCCATTTTTCAACTCGCTTTCTTGGGAGCTGGCCGCAAAAGCGCAGGATTGCTTCAGGCCCTATTCTGGCTCCGGGCGGCAGGCTGAGCCTGTGGTTAATTCTGCTTCCTGATGGGAAAATAGAGTGACCTCTGCCTGTCCCAACACCTAGAGCTAGTCTCTCATTGGTTCCCCCTCTTCCCGTTCATCCTCAGGACAAATTGCAACGTGTACGGAACAGGAGGTTAAAGGTGCTGATTCTCCAAGGAGGGAGATTGCTAGTAAAGCGGCTGGAATGGCGAACCGGAGCACAAGGAGATGAGAAATGAGGTGCGTTTTAGAAACCTTTCCCGGTCACACGGTGTACCATCTTCTGGGTTTCTCGTGCATGTTTTCGACGTAGGACGATGCCCTTGAACCTGGAGATTTGGGACCCATGGGATGGGTACCACGCCGTATTACTTTAAAGGATCTGCGTTAGCTCACCCAACCTCACCAAACCTCTCAGCCCCAAGAGTGTCCACCCTTATGTCTCAATCAGCTGTGGGTCTAGATATGGTCAATCCAGGTGGCATCGCAGCCCCTGAACGAATTTTGTAAGAATTTCTCTCTCTTTCACTGTCTTTGTTTCACGGGTTTTTAAAAGTAATTGATTTTTATAATAGGGTTTAGCTGCTTTGCACTGCTGTGTTTATGCCGCTTTACACCCACTTGACTCACTTACAGAGAGATATCAATACATAGGTTTTAAGATTCTTACTAGTCAGATATATTCTTGGGCGGTGAATAGGGGGCGTTGAGTCCAGTTCACTGAGCAAGGAGTAGGTCTGGTCTATTACATATTGGGTTTATGGAACGGTATCTGAGCTAATTTGAAACCCTTGTTTTATGCATCACCCCACCTCACCTTTCCCGTTAAGCAGCCATAGTGTGTTTTCTAAACGTGCGACTCTGTTCTGTTTTGTAATTCAGTTCAAGGGTAGCGGTTTTTACATTCCCTCTGTAAGTGATATCTTATGATAAGTGTCTTTTTCTGTGTGACTTATTTCACTTAGAATCGTCGTACCTAAATCCACTCATCATGCTGCTCCTAGCCTTATGACGTTGATTTCATGGCTGAGTGATATTCCATTGTACATAAGGACCACAACTTCTTTATCCATTCTTCTCTTTCCTGGGATGTTTAAGGTGTAACGAAGTGGAGGTTCTTGTCAACAGAGCAGCCCTAAACTTTGGGGTGCCTGTGTCTTGCTGATTTTTAGTTTTCCCAATTTATACGCCCATGAGTGGAAGTGCCCTATGCTCTCTAAGCTGAGTTTTTTAGATGTTTCAGGACACACCGTACACTTCTCCAGAGTGGCTGTTGGCAATTTACAGCCCACCCATCAGCGTAGCAAGGCTCCCATTTCTCCATGGCCTGTCCTGCATTTCTGGTTTTGACACTTTATTCAGCATGGCCCTTTTGACCGATGGGAAGCGAGACTTCTTTGTAGCGCTGATTTGCCTTTCCAGGTTGCTTGGTTGGCCAAAAAGGGCGTATGCGTTTTTTCCTGAATATATTCAGGAAAAAACGCATACGCCCTTTTTGGCCAAGGGCATCATTGTGGAGGTTTTGCCGCTTTTCCTGTGCTTTAAAGGCGATTCGAATCTACCTCCTGAAATCGGTTTCCTGCAATTCTGCCTTGCTTTCAAATCCTCTTCGTTGCCTTCCCTCCATATATTTGTGGACGAGAGTTATCATTTCTAACTCTGCAGGTTTGTGAATTGCAGTGCCCCTGAGCTCCATTTTTCAACTCGCTTTCTTGGGAGCTGGCCGCAAAAGCGCAGGATTGCTTCAGGCCCTATTCTGGCTCCGGGCGGCAGGCTGAGCCTGTGGTTAATTCTGCTTCCTGATGGGAAAATAGAGTGACCTCTGCCTGTCCCAACACCTAGAGCTAGTCTCTCATTGGTTCCCCCTCTTCCCGTTCATCCTCAGGACAAATTGCAACGTGTACGGAACAGGAGGTTAAAGGTGCTGATTCTCCAAGGAGGGAGATTGCTAGTAAAGCGGCTGGAATGGCGAACCGGAGCACAAGGAGATGAGAAATGAGGTGCGTTTTAGAAACCTTTCCCGGTCACACGGTGTACCATCTTCTGGGTTTCTCGTGCATGTTTTCGACGTAGGAAGATGCCCTTGAACCTGGAGATTTGGGACCCATGGGATGGGTACCACACCGTATTACTTTAAAGGGTCTGCGTTAGCTCACCCAACCTCACCAAACCTCTCAGCCCCAAGAGTGTCCACCCTTATGTCTCAATCAGCTGTGGGTCTAGATATGGTCAATCCAGGTGGCATCGCAGCCCCTGAACGAATTTTGTAAGAATTTCTCTCTCTTTCACTGTCTTTGTTTCACGGGTTTTTAAAAGTAATTGATTTTTATAATAGGGTTTAGCTGCTTTGCACTGCTGTGTTTATGCCGCTTTACACCCACTTGACTCACTTACAGAGAGATATCAATACATAGGTTTTAAGATTCTTACTAGTCAGATATATTCTTGGGCGGTGAATAGGGGGCGTTGAGTCCAGTTCACTGAGCAAGGAGTAGGTCTTGTCTATTACATATTGGGTTTATGGAACGGTATCTGAGCTAATTTGAAACCCTTGTTTTATGCATCACCCCACCTCACCTTTCCCGTTAAGCAGCCATAGTGTGTTTTCTAAACGTGCGACTCTGTTCTGTTTTGTAATTCAGTTCAAGGGTAGCGGTTTTTACATTCCCTCTGTAAGTGATATCTTATGATAAGTGTCTTTTTCTGTGTGACTTATTTCACTTAGAATCGTCGTACCTAAATCCACTCATCATGCTGCTCCTAGCCTTATGACGTTGATTTCATGGCTGAGTGATATTCCATTGTACATAAGGACCACAACTTCTTTATCCATTCTTCTCTTTCCTGGGATGTTTAAGGTGTAACGAAGTGGAGGTTCTTGTCAACAGAGCAGCCCTAAACTTTGGGGTGCCTGTGTCTTGCTGATTTTTAGTTTTCCCAATTTATACGCCCATGAGTGGAAGTGCCCTATGCTCTCTAAGCTGAGTTTTTTAGATGTTTCAGGACACACCGTACACTTCTCCAGAGTGGCTGTTGGCAATTTACAGCCCGCCCATCAGCGTAGCAAGGCTCCCATTTCTCCATGGCCTGTCCTGCATTTCTGGTTTTGACACTTTATTCAGCATGGCCCTTTTGACCGATGGGAAGCGAGACTTCTTTGTAGCGCTGATTTGCCTTTCCAGGTTGCTTGGTTGGCCAAAAAGGGCGTATGCGTTTTTTCCTGAATATATTCAGGAAAAAACGCATACGCCCTTTTTGGCCAAGGGCATCATTGTCGAGGTTTTGCCGCTTTTCCTGTGCTTTAAAGGCGATTCGAATCTACCTCCTGAAATCGGTTTCCTGCAATTCTGCCTTGCTTTCAAATCCTCTTCGTAGCCTTCCCTCCATATATTTGTGGACGAGAGTTATCATTTCTAACTCTGCAGGTTTGTGAATTGCAGTGCCCCTGAGCTCCATTTTTCAACTGGCTTTCTTGGGAGCTGGCCGCAAAAGCGCAGGATTGCTTCAGGCCCTATTCTGGCTCCGGGCGGCAGGCTGAGCCTGTGGTTAATTCTGCTTCCTGATGGGAAAATAGAGTGACCTCTGCCTGTCCCAACACCTAGAGCTAGTCTCTCATTGGTTCCCCCTCTTCCCGTTCATCCTCAGGACAAATTGCAACGTGTACGGAACAGGAGGTTAAAGGTGCTGATTCTCCAAGGAGGGAGATTGCTAGTAAAGCGGCTGGAATGGCGAACCGGAGCACAAGGAGATGAGAAATGAGGTGCGTTTTAGAAACCTTTCCCGGTCACACGGTGTACCATCTTCTGGGTTTCTCGTGCATGTTTTCGACGTAGGACGATGCCCTTGAACCTGGAGATTTGGGACCCATGGGATGGGTACCACGCCGTATTACTTTAAAGGGTCTGTGTTAGCTCACCCAACCTCACCAAACCTCTCAGCCCCAAGAGTGTCCACCCTTATGTCTCAATCAGCTGTGGGTCTAGATATGGTCAATCCAGGTGGCATCGCAGCCCCTGAACGAATTTTGTAAGAATTTCTCTCTCTTTCACTGTCTTTGTTTCACGGGTTTTTAAAAGTAATTGATTTTTATAACAGGGTTTAGCTGCTTTGCACTGCTGTGTTTATGCCGCTTTACACCCACTTGACTCACTTACAGAGAGATATCAATACATAGGTTTTAAGATTCTTACTAGTCAGATATATTCTTGGGCGGTGAATAGGGGGCGTTGAGTCCAGTTCACTGAGCAAGGAGTAGGTCTGGTCTATTACATATTGGGTTTATGGAACGGTATCTGAGCTAATTTGAAACCCTTGTTTTATGCATCACCCCACCTCACCTTTCCCGTTAAGCAGCCATAGTGTGTTTTCTAAACGTGCGACTCTGTTCTGTTTTGTAATTCAGTTCAAGGGTAGCGGTTTTTACATTCCCTCTGTAAGTGATATCTTATGATAAGTGTCTTTTTCTGTGTGACTTATTTCACTTAGAATCGTCGTACCTAAATCCACTCATCATGCTGCTCCTAGCCTTATGACGTTGATTTCATGGCTGAGTGATATTCCATTGTACATAAGGACCACAACTTCTTTATCCATTCTTCTCTTTCCTGGGATGTTTCAGGTGTAACGAAGTGGAGGTTCTTGTCAACAGAGCAGCCCTAAACTTTGGGGTGCCTGTGTCTTGCTGATTTTTAGTTTTCCCAATTTATACGCCCATGAGTGGAAGTGCCCTATGCTCTCTAAGCTGAGTTTTTTAGATGTTTCAGGACACACCGTACACTTCTCCAGAGTGGCTGTTGGCAATTTACAGCCCGCCCATCAGCGTAGCAAGGCTCCCATTTCTCCATGGCCTGTCCTGCATTTCTGGTTTTGACACTTTATTCAGCATGGCCCTTTTGACCGATGGGAAGCGAGACTTCTTTGTAGCGCTGATTTGCCTTTCCAGGTTGCTTGGTTGGCCAAAAAGGGCGTATGCGTTTTTTCCTGAATATATTCAGGAAAAAACGCATACGCCCTTTTTGGCCAAGGGCATCATTGTCGAGGTTTTGCCGCTTTTCCTGTGCTTTAAAGGCGATTCGAATCTACCTCCTGAAATCGGTTTCCTGCAATTCTGCCTTGCTTTCAAATCCTCTTCGTTGCCTTCCCTCCATATATTTGTGGACGAGAGTTATCATTTCTAACTCTGCAGGTTTGTGAATTGCAGTGCCCCTGAGCTCCATTTTTCAACTCGCTTTCTTGGGAGCTGGCCGCAAAAGCGCAGGATTGCTTCAGGCCCTATTCTGGCTCCGGGCAGCAGGCTGAGCCTGTGGTTAATTCTGCTTCCTGATGGGAAAATAGAGTGACCTGTGCCTGTCCCAACACCTAGAGCTAGTCTCTCATTGGTTCCCCCTCTTCCCGTTCATCCTCAGGACAAATTGCAACGTGTACGGAACAGGAGGTTAAAGGTGCTGATTCTCCAAGGAGGGAGATTGCTAGTAAAGCGGCTGGAATGGCGAACCGGAGCACAAGGAGATGAGAAATGAGGTGCGTTTTAGAAACCTTTCCCGGTCACACGGTGTACCATCTTCTGGGTTTCTCATGCATGTTTTCGATGTAGGAAGATGCCCTTGAACCTGGAGATTTGGGACCCATGGGATGGGTACCACGCCGTATTACTTTACAGGGTCTGCGTTAGCTCACCCAACCTCACCAAACCTCTCAGCCCCAAGAGTGTCCACCCTTATGTCTCAGTCAGCTGTGGGTCTAGATATGGTCAATCCAGGTGGCATCGCAGCCCCTGAACGAATTTTGTAAGAATTTATCTCTCTTTCACTGTCTTTGTTTGACGGGTTTTTAAAAGTAATTGATTTTTATAATGGGGTTTAGCTGCTTTGCACTGCTGTGTTTATGCCGCTTTACACCCACTTGACTCACTTACAGAGAGATATCAATACATAGGTTTTAAGATTCTTACTAGTCAGATATATTCTTGGGCGGTGAATAGGGGGCGTTGAGTCCAGTTCACTGAGCAAGGAGTAGGTCTTGTCTATTACATATTTGGTTTATGGAACGGTATCTGAGCTAATTTGAAACCCTTGTTTTATGCATCACCCCACCTCACCTTTCCCGTTAAGCAGCCATAGTGTGTTTTCTAAACGTGCGACTCTGTTCTGTTTTGTAATTCAGTTCAAGGGTAGCGGTTTTTACATTCTCTCTGTAAGTGATATCTTATGATAAGTGTCTTTTTCTGTGTGACTTATTTCACTTAGAATCGTCGTACCTAAATCCACTCATCATGCTGCTCCTAGCCTTATGACGTTGATTTCATGGCTGAGTGATATTCCATTGTACATAAGGACCACAACTTCTTTATCCATTCTTCTCTTTCCTGGGATGTTTAAGGTGTAACGAAGTGGAGGTTCTTGTCAACAGAGCAGCCCTAAACTTTGGGGTGCCTGTGTCTTGCTGATTTTTAGTTTTCCCAATTTATACGCCCATGAGTGGAAGTGCCCTATGCTCTCTAAGCTGAGTTTTTTAGATGTTTCAGGACACACCGTACACTTCTCCAGAGTGGCTGTTGGCAATTTACAGCCCGCCCATCAGCGTAGCAAGGCTCCCATTTCTCCATGGCCTGTCCTGCATTTCTGGTTTTGACACTTTATTCAGCATGGCCCTTTTGACCGATGGGAAGCGAGACTTCTTTGTAGCGCTGATTTGCCTTTCCAGGTTGCTTGGTTGGCCAAAAAGGGCGTATGCGTTTTTTCCTGAATATATTCAGGAAAAAACGCATACGCCCTTTTTGGCCAAGGGCATCATTGTCGAGGTTTTGCCGCTTTTCCTGTGCTTTAAAGGCGATTCGAATCTACCTCCTGAAATCGGTTTCCTGCAATTCTGCCTTGCTTTCAAATCCTCTTCGTAGCCTTCCCTCCATATATTTGTGGACGAGAGTTATCATTTCTAACTCTGCAGGTTTGTGAATTGCAGTGCCCCTGAGCTCCATTTTTCAACTCGCTTTCTTGGGAGCTGGCCGCAAAAGCGCAGGATTGCTTCAGGCCCTATTCTGGCTCCGGGCGGCAGGCTGAGCCTGTGGTTAATTCTGCTTCCTGATGGGAAAATAGAGTGACCTCTGCCTGTCCCAACACCTAGAGCTAGTCTCTCATTGGTTCCCCCTCTTCCCGTTCATCCTCAGGACAAATTGCAACGTGTACGGAACAGGAGGTTAAAGGTGCTGATTCTCCAAGGAGGGAGATTGCTAGTAAAGCGGCTGGAATGGCGAACCGGAGCACAAGGAGATGAGAAATGAGGTGCGTTTTAGAAACCTTTCCCGGTCACACGGTGTACCATCTTCTGGGTTTCTCGTGCATGTTTTCGACGTAGGAAGATGCCCTTGAACCTGGAGATTTGGGACCCATGGGATGGGTACCACGCCGTATTACTTTAAAGGGTCTGCGTTAGCTCACCCAACCTCACCAAACCTCTCAGCCCCAAGAGTGTCCACCCTTATGTCTCAATCAGCTGTGGGTCTAGATATGGTCAATCCAGGTGGCATCGCAGCCCCTGAACGAATTTTGTAAGAATTTCTCTCTCTTTCACTGTCTTTGTTTCACGGGTTTTTAAAAGTAATTGATTTTTATAATAGGGTTTAGCTGCTTTGCACTGCTGTGTTTATGCCGCTTTACACCCACTTGACTCACTTACAGAGAGATATCAATACATAGGTTTTAAGATTCTTACTAGTCAGATATATTCTTGGGCGGTGAATAGGGGGCGTTGAGTCCAGTTCACTGAGCAAGGAGTAGGTCTTGTCTATTACATATTGGGTTTATGGAACGGTATCTGAGCTAATTTGAAACCCTTGTTTTATGCATCACCCCACCTCACCTTTCCCGTTAAGCAGCCATAGTGTGTTTTCTAAACGTGCGACTCTGTTCTGTTTTGTAATTCAGTTCACGGGTAGCGGTTTTTACATTCCCTCTGTAAGTGATATCTTATGATAAGTGTCTTTTTCTGTGTGACTTATTTCACTTAGAATCGTCGTACCTAAATCCACTCATCATGCTGCTCCTAGCCTTATGACGTTGATTTCATGGCTGAGTGATATTCCATTGTACATAAGGACCACAACTTCTTTATCCATTCTTCTCTTTCCTGGGATGTTTAAGGTGTAACGAAGTGGAGGTTCTTGTCAACAGAGCAGCCCTAAACTTTGGGGTGCCTGTGTCTTGCTGATTTTTAGTTTTCCCAATTTATACGCCCATGAGTGGAAGTGCCCTATGCTCTCTAAGCTGAGTTTTTTAGATGTTTCAGGACACACCGTACACTTCTCCAGAGTGGCTGTTGGCAATTTACAGCCCGCCCATCAGCGTAGCAAGGCTCCCATTTCTCCATGGCCTGTCCTGCATTTCTGGTTTTGACACTTTATTCAGCATGGCCCTTTTGACCGATGGGAAGCGAGACTTCTTTGTAGCGCTGATTTGCCTTTCCAGGTTGCTTGGTTGGCCAAAAAGGGCGTATGCGTTTTTTCCTGAATATATTCAGGAAAAAACGCATACGCCCTTTTTGGCCAAGGGCATCATTGTCGAGGTTTTGCCGCTTTTCCTGTGCTTTTAAGGCGATTCGAATCTACCTCCTGAAATCGGTTTCCTGCAATTCTGCCTTGCTTTCAAATCCTCTTCGTTGCCTTCCCTCCATATATTTGTGGACGAGAGTTATCATTTCTAACTCTGCAGGTTTGTGAATTGCAGTGCCCCTGAGCTCCATTTTTCAACTCGCTTTCTTGGGAGCTGGCCGCAAAAGCGCAGGATTGCTTCAGGCCCTATTCTGGCTCCGGGCAGCAGGCTGAGCCTGTGGTTAATTCTGCTTCCTGATGGGAAAATAGAGTGACCTGTGCCTGTCCCAACACCTAGAGCTAGTCTCTCATTGGTTCCCCCTCTTCCCGTTCATCCTCAGGACAAATTGCAACGTGTACGGAACAGGAGGTTAAAGGTGCTGATTCTCCAAGGAGGGAGATTGCTAGTAAAGCGGCTGGAATGGCGAACCGGAGCACAAGGAGATGAGAAATGAGGTGCGTTTTAGAAACCTTTCCCGGTCACACGGTGTACCATCTTCTGGGTTTCTCATGCATGTTTTCGATGTAGGAAGATGCCCTTGAACCTGGAGATTTGGGACCCATGGGATGGGTACCACGCCGTATTACTTTACAGGGTCTGCGTTAGCTCACCCAACCTCACCAAACCTCTCAGCCCCAAGAGTGTCCACCCTTATGTCTCAGTCAGCTGTGGGTCTAGATATGGTCAATCCAGGTGGCATCGCAGCCCCTGAACGAATTTTGTAAGAATTTATCTCTCTTTCACTGTCTTTGTTTGACGGGTTTTTAAAAGTAATTGATTTTTATAATAGGGTTTAGCTGCTTTGCACTGCTGTGTTTATGCCGCTTTACACCCACTTGACTCACTTACAGAGAGATATCAATACATAGGTTTTAAGATTCTTACTAGTCAGATATATTCTTGGGCGGTGAATAGGGGGCGTTGAGTCCAGTTCACTGAGCAAGGAGTAGGTCTTGTCTATTACATATTGGGTTTATGGAACGGTATCTGAGCTAATTTGAAACCCTTGTTTTATGCATCACCCCACCTCACCTTTCCCGTTAAGCAGCCATAGTGTGTTTTCTAAACGTGCGACTCTGTTCTGTTTTGTAATTCAGTTCAAGGGTAGCGGTTTTTACATTCTCTCTGTAAGTGATATCTTATGATAAGTGTCTTTTTCTGTGTGACTTATTTCACTTAGAATCGTCGTACCTAAATCCACTCATCATGCTGCTCCTAGCCTTATGACGTTGATTTCATGGCTGAGTGATATTCCATTGTACATAAGGACCACAACTTCTTTATCCATTCTTCTCTTTCCTGGGATGTTTAAGGTGTAACGAAGTGGAGGTTCTTGTCAACAGAGCAGCCCTAAACTTTGGGGTGCCTGTGTCTTGCTGATTTTTAGTTTTCCCAATTTATACGCCCATGAGTGGAAGTGCCCTATGCTCTCTAAGCTGAGTTTTTTAGATGTTTCAGGACACACCGTACACTTCTCCAGAGTGGCTGTTGGCAATTTACAGCCCGCCCATCAGCGTAGCAAGGCTCCCATTTCTCCATGGCCTGTCCTGCATTTCTGGTTTTGACACTTTATTCAGCATGGCCCTTTTGACCGATGGGAAGTGAGACTTCTTTGTAGCGCTGATTTGCCTTTCCAGGTTGCTTGGTTGGCCAAAAAGGGCGTATGCGTTTTTTCCTGAATATATTCAGGAAAAAACGCATACGCCCTTTTTGGCCAAGGGCATCATTGTCGAGGTTTTGCCGCTTTTCCTGTGCTCTAAAGGCGATTCGAATCTACCTCCTGAAATCTGTTTCCTGCAATTCTGCCTTGCTTTCAAATCCTCATCGTTGCCTTCCTTCCATATATTTGTGGACGAGAGTTATCATTTCTACCTCTGCAGTTTTGTGAATTGCAGTGCCCCTGAGCTCCATTTTTTAACTCGTTTTCTTGGGAGCTGGCTGCAAAAGCGCAGGATTGCTTCAGGCCCTATTCTGGCTCCGGGCGGCAGGCTGAGCCTGTGGTTAATTCTTCTTCCTGATGGGAAAATAGAGTGACTTGTGCCTGTCCCAAAACCTAGAGCTAGTCTCTCATTGGTTCCCCCTCTTCCCGTTCATCCTCAGGACAAATTGCAACGTGTACGGAACAGGAGGTTAAAGGTGCTGATTCTCCAAGGAGGGAGATTGCTAGTAAAGCGGCTGGAATGGCGAACCGGAGCACAAGGAGATGAGAAATGAGGTGCGTTTTAGAAACCTTTCCCGGTCACACGGTGTACCATCTTCTGGGTTGCTCGTGCATGTTTTCGACGTAGGAAGATGCCCTTGAACCTGGAGATTTGGGACCCATGGGATGGGTACCACGCCGTATTACTTTACAGGGTCTGCGTTAGCTCACCCAACCTCACCAAACCTCTCAGCCCCAAGAGTGTCCACCCTTATGTCTCAATCAGCTGTGGGTCTAGATATGGTCAATCCAGGTGGCATCGCAGCCCTTGAACGAATTTTGTAAGAATTTCTCTCTCTTTCACTGTCTTTGTTTCACGGGTTTTTAAAAGTAATTGATTTTTATAATAGGGTTTAGCTGCTTTGCACTGCTGTGTTTATGCCGCTTTTCACCCACTTGACTCACTTACAGATAGATATCAATACATAGGTTTTAAGATTCTTACTAGTCAGATATATTCTTGGGCGGTGAATAGGGGGCGTTGAGTCCAGTTCACTGAGCAAGGAGTAGGTCTGGTCTATTACATATTGGGTTTATGGAACGGTATCTGAGCTAATTTGAAACCCTTGTTTTATGCATCACCCCACCTCACCTTTCCCGTTAAGCAGCCATAGTGTGTTTTCTAAACGTGCGACTCTGTTCTGTTTTGTAATTCAGTTCAAGGGTAGCGGTTTTTACATTCTCTCTGTAAGTGATATCTTATGATAAGTGTCTTTTTCTGTGTGACTTATTTCACTTAGAATCGTCGTACCTAAATCCACTCATCATGCTGCTCCTAGCCTTATGACGTTGATTTCATGGCTGAGTGATATTCCATTGTACATAAGGACCACAACTTCTTTATCCATTCTTCTCTTTCCTGGGATGTTTAAGGTGTAACGAAGTGGAGGTTCTTGTCAACAGAGCAGCCCTAAACTTTGGGGTGCCTGTGTCTTGCTGATTTTTAGTTTTCCCAATTTATACGCCCATGAGTGGAAGTGCCCTATGCTCTCTAAGCTGAGTTTTTTAGATGTTTCAGGACACACCGTACACTTCTCCAGAGTGGCTGTTGGCAATTTACAGCCCGCCCATCAGCGTAGCAAGGCTCCCATTTCTCCATGGCCTGTCCTGCATTTCTGGTTTTGACACTTTATTCAGCATGGCCCTTTTGACCGATGGGAAGCGAGACTTCTTTGTAGCGCTGATTTGCCTTTCCAGGTTGCTTGGTTGGCCAAAAAGGGCGTATGCGTTTTTTCCTGAATATATTCAGGAAAAAACGCATACGCCCTTTTTGGCCAAGGGCATCATTGTCGAGGTTTTGCCGCTTTTCCTGTGCTTTAAATGCGATTCGAATCTACCTCCTGAAATCGGTTTCCTGCAATTCTGCCTTGCTTTCAAATCCTCTTCGTTGCCTTCCCTCCATATATTTGTGGACGAGAGTTATCATTTCTAACTCTGCAGGTTTGTGAATTGCAGTGCCCCTGAGCTCCATTTTTCAACTCGCTTTCTTGGGAGCTGGCCGCAAAAGCGCAGGATTGCTTCAGGCCCTATTCTGGCTCCGGGCGGCAGGCTGAGCCTGTGGTTAATTCTGCTTCCTGATGGGAAAATAGAGTGACCTGTGCCTGTCCCAACACCTAGAGCTAGTCTCTCATTGGTTCCCCCTCTTCCCGTTCATCCTCAGGACAAATTGCAACGTGTACGGAACAGGAGGTTAAAGGTGCTGATTCTCCAAGGAGGGAGATTGCTAGTAAAGCGGCTGGAATGGCGAACCGGAGCACAAGGAGATGAGAAATGAGGTGCGTTTTAGAAACCTTTCCCGGTCACACGGTGTACCATCTTCTGGGTTTCTCATGCATGTTTTCGATGTAGGAAGATGCCCTTGAACCTGGAGATTTGGGACCCATGGGATGGGTACCACGCCGTATTACTTTACAGGGTCTGCGTTAGCTCACCCAACCTCACCAAACCTCTCAGCCCCAAGAGTGTCCACCCTTATGTCTCAGTCAGCTGTGGGTCTAGATATGGTCAATCCAGGTGGCATCGCAGCCCCTGAACGAATTTTGTAAGAATTTATCTCTCTTTCACTGTCTTTGTTTGACGGGTTTTTAAAAGTAATTGATTTTTATAATGGGGTTTAGCTGCTTTGCACTGCTGTGTTTATGCCGCTTTACACCCACTTGACTCACTTACAGAGAGATATCAATATATAGGTTTTAAGATTCTTACTAGTCAGATATATTCTTGGGCGGTGAATAGGGGGCGTTGAGTCCAGTTCACTGAGCAAGGAGTAGGTCTTGTCTATTACATATTGGGTTTATGGAACGGTATCTGAGCTAATTTGAAACCCTTGTTTTATGCATCACCCCACCTCACCTTTCCCGTTAAGCAGCCATAATGTGTTTTCTAAACGTGTGACTCTGTTCTGTTTTGTAATTCAGTTCAAGGGTAGCGGTTTTTACATTCCCTCTGTAAGTGATATCTTATGATAAGTGTCTTTTTCTGTGTGACTTATTTCACTTAGAATCGTCGTACCTAAATCCACTCATCATGCTGCTCCTAGCCTTATGACGTTGATTTCATGGCTGAGTGATATTCCATTGTACATAAGGACCACAACTTCTTCTCTTTCCTGGGATGTTTCAGGTGTAACGAAGTGGAGGTTCTTGTCAACAGAGCAGCCCTAAACTTTGGGGTGCCTGTGTCTTGCTGATTTTTAGTTTTCCCAATTTATACGCCCATGAGTGGAAGTGCCCTATGCTCTCTAAGCTGAGTTTTTTAGATGTTTCAGGACACACCGTACACTTCTCCAGAGTGGCTGTTGGCAATTTACAGCCCGCCCATCAGCGTAGCAAGGCTCCCATTTCTCCATGGCCTGTCCTGCATTTCTGGTTTTGACACTTTATTCAGCATGGCCCTTTTGACCGATGGGAAGCGAGACTTCTTTGTAGCGCTGATTTGCCTTTCCAGGTTGCTTGGTTGGCCAAAAAGGGCGTATGCGTTTTTTCCTGAATATATTCAGGAAAAAACGCATACGCCCTTTTTGGCCAAGGGCATCATTGTCGAGGTTTTGCCGCTTTTCCTGTGCTTTAAAGGCGATTCGAATCTACCTCCTGAAATCTGTTTCCTGCAATTCTGCCTTGCTTTCAAATCCTCTTCGTTGCCTTCCCTCCATATATTTGTGGACGAGAGTTATCATTTCTAACTCTGCAGGTTTGTGAATTGCAGTGCCCCTGAGCTCCATTTTTCAACTCGCTTTCTTGGGAGCTGGCCGCAAAAGCGCAGGATTGCTTCAGGCCCTATTCTGGCTCCGGGCGGCAGGCTGAGCCTGTGGTTAATTCTGCTACCTGATGGGAAAATAGAGTGACTTGTGCCTGTCCCAACACCTAGAGCTAGTCTCTCATTGGTTCCCCCTCTTCCCGTTCATCCTCAGGACAAATTGCAACGTGT
Source organism: Balaenoptera borealis (assembly GCF_965194805.1). Taxonomy (NCBI): domain Eukaryota; kingdom Metazoa; phylum Chordata; class Mammalia; order Artiodactyla; family Balaenopteridae; genus Balaenoptera; species Balaenoptera borealis. The sequence continues at coordinate 205,759 of NW_028123467.1, read as the reverse complement.
ACGGAACAGGAGGTTAAAGGTCCTGATTCTCCCAGGAGGGAGATTGCTAGTAAAGCGGCTGGAATGGCGAACCGGAGCACAAGGAGATGAGAAATGAGGTGCGTTTTAGAAACCTTTCCCGGTCACACGGTGTACCATCTTCTGGGTTTCTCATGCATGTTTTCGACGTAGGACGATGCCCTTGAACCTGGAGATTTGGGACCCATGGGATGGGTACCACGCCGTATTACTTTACAGGGTCTGCGTTAGCTCACCCAACCTCACCAAACCTCTCAGCCCCAAGAGTGTCCTCCCTTATGTCTCAATCAGCTGTGGGTCTAGATATGGTCAATCCAGGTGGCATCGCAGCCCCTGAACGAATTTTGTAAGAATTTCTCTCTCTTTCACTGTCTTTGTTTCACGGGTTTTTAAAAGTAATTGATTTTTTTAATAGGGTTTAGCTGCTTTGCACTGCTGTGTTTATGCCGCTTTACACCCACTTGACTCACTTACAGAGAGATATCAATACATAGGTTTTAAGATTCTTACTAGTCAGATATATTCTTGGGCGGTGAATAGGGGGCGTTGAGTCCAGTTCACTGAGCAAGGAGTAGGTCTTGTCTATTACATATTGGGTTTATGGAACGGTATCTGAGCTAATTTGAAACCCTTGTTTTATGCATCACCCCACCTCACCTTTCCCGTTAAGCAGCCATAGTGTGTTTTCTAAACGTGCGACTCTGTTCTGTTTTGTAATTCAGTTCAAGGGTAGCGGTTTTTACATTCCCTCTGTAAGTGATATCTTATGATAAGTGTCTTTTTCTGTGTGACTTATTTCACTTAGAATCGTCGTACCTAAATCCACTCATCATGCTGCTCCTAGCCTTATGACGTTGATTTCATGGCTGAGTGATATTCCATTGTACATAAGGACCACAACTTCTTTATCCATTCTTCTCTTTCCTGGGATGTTTCAGGTGTAACGAAGTGGAGGTTCTTGTCAACAGAGCAGCCCTAAACTTTGGGGTGCCTGTGTCTTGCTGATTTTTAGTTTTCCCAATTTATACGCCCATGAGTGGAAGTGCCCTATGCTCTCTAAGCTGAGTTTTTTAGATGTTTCAGGACACACCGTACACTTCTCCAGAGTGGCTGTTGGCAATTTACAGCCCGCCCATCAGCGTAGCAAGGCTCCCATTTCTCCATGGCCTGTCCTGCATTTCTGGTTTTGACACTTTATTCAGCATGGCCCTTTTGACCGATGGGAAGCGAGACTTCTTTGTAGCGCTGATTTGCCTTTCCAGGTTGCTTGGTTGGCCAAAAAGGGCGTATGCGTTTTTTCCTGAATATATTCAGGAAAAAACGCATACGCCCTTTTTGGCCAAGGGCATCATTGTCGAGGTTTTGCCGCTTTTCCTGTGCTTTAAAGGCGATTCGAATCTACCTCCTGAAATCGGTTTCCTGCAATTCTGCCTTGCTTTCAAATCCTCTTCGTAGCCTTCCCTCCATATATTTGTGGACGAGAGTTATCATTTCTAACTCTGCAGGTTTGTGAATTGCAGTGCCCCTGAGCTCCATTTTTCAACTCGCTTTCTTGGGAGCTGGCCGCAAAAGCGCAGGATTGCTTCAGGCCCTATTCTGGCTCCGGGCGGCAGGCTGAGCCTGTGGTTAATTCTGCTTCCTGATGGGAAAATAGAGTGACCTCTGCCTGTCCCAACACCTAGAGCTAGTCTCTCATTGGTTCCCCCTCTTCCCGTTCATCCTCAGGACAAATTGCAACGTGTACGGAACAGGAGGTTAAAGGTGCTGATTCTCCAAGGAGGGAGATTGCTAGTAAAGCGGCTGGAATGGCGAACCGGAGCACAAGGAGATGAGAAATGAGGTGCGTTTTAGAAACCTTTCCCGGTCACACGGTGTACCATCTTCTGGGTTTCTCGTGCATGTTTTCGACGTAGGAAGATGCCCTTGAACCTGGAGATTTGGGACCCATGGGATGGGTACCACGCCGTATTACTTTAAAGGGTCTGCGTTAGCTCACCCAACCTCACCAAACCTCTCAGCCCCAAGAGTGTCCACCCTTATGTCTCAATCAGCTGTGGGTCTAGATATGGTCAATCCAGGTGGCATCGCAGCCCCTGAACGAATTTTGTAAGAATTTCTCTCTCTTTCACTGTCTTTGTTTCACGGGTTTTTAAAAGTAATTGATTTTTATAATAGGGTTTAGCTGCTTTGCACTGCTGTGTTTATGCCGCTTTACACCCACTTGACTCACTTACAGAGAGATATCAATACATAGGTTTTAAGATTCTTACTAGTCAGATATATTCTTGGGCGGTGAATAGGGGGCGTTGAGTCCAGTTCACTGAGCAAGGAGTAGGTCTGGTCTATTACATATTGGGTTTATGGAACGGTATCTGAGCTAATTTGAAACCTTTGTTTTATGCATCACCCCACCTCACCTTTCCCGTTAAGCAGCCATAGTGTGTTTTCTAAACGTGCGACTCTGTTCTGTTTTGTAATTCAGTTCAAGGGTAGCGGTTTTTACATTCCCTCTGTAAGTGATATCTTATGATAAGTGTCTTTTTCTGTGTGACTTATTTCACTTAGAATCGTCGTACCTAAATCCACTCATCATGCTGCTCCTAGCCTTATGACGTTGATTTCATGGCTGAGTGATATTCCATTGTACATAAGGACCACAACTTCTTTATCCATTCTTCTCTTTCCTGGGATGTTTCAGGTGTAACGAAGTGGAGGTTCTTGTCAACAGAGCAGCCCTAAACTTTGGGGTGCCTGTGTCTTGCTGATTTTTAGTTTTCCCAATTTATACGCTCATGAGTGGAAGTGCCCTATGCTCTCTAAGCTGAGTTTTTTAGATGTTTCAGGACACACCGTACACTTCTCCAGAGTGGCTGTTGGCAATTTACAGCCCGCCCATCAGCGTAGCAAGGCTCCCATTTCTCCATGGCCTGTCCTGCATTTCTGGTTTTGACACTTTATTCAGCATGGCCCTTTTGACCGATGGGAAGCGAGACTTCTTTGTAGCGCTGATTTGCCTTTCCAGGTTGCTTGGTTGGCCAAAAAGGGCATATGCGTTTTTTCCTGAATATATTCAGGAAAAAACGCATACGCCCTTTTTGGCCAAGGGCATCATTGTCGAGGTTTTGCCGCTTTTCCTGTGCTTTAAAGGCGATTCGAATCTACCTCCTGAAATCTGTTTCCTGCAATTCTGCCTTGCTTTCAAATCCTCTTCGTAGCCTTCCCTCCATATATTTGTGGACGAGAGTTATCATTTCTAACTCTGCAGGTTTGTGAATTGCAGTGCCCCTGAGCTCCATTTTTCAACTCGCTTTCTTGGGAGCTGGCCGCAAAAGCACAGGATTGCTTCAGGCCCTATTCTGGCTCCGGGCGGCAGGCTGAGCCTGTGGTTAATTCTGCTTCCTGATGGGAAAATAGAGTGACCTCTGCCTGTCCCAACACCTAGAGCTAGTCTCTCATTGGTTCCCCCTCTTCCCGTTCATCCTCAGGACAAATTGCAACGTGTACGGAACAGGAGGTTAAAGGTGCTGATTCTCCAAGGAGGGAGATTGCTAGTAAAGCGGCTGGAATGGCGAACCGGAGCACAAGGAGATGAGAAATGAGGTGCGTTTTAGAAACCTTTCCCGGTCACACGGTGTACCATCTTCTGGGTTTCTCGTGCATGTTTTCGACGTAGGACGATGCCCTTGAACCTGAAGATTTGGGACCCATGGGATGGGTACCACGCCATATTACTTTAAAGGGTCTGCGTTAGCTCACCCAACCTCACCAAACCTCTCAGCCCCAAGAGTGTCCACCCTTATGTCTCAATCAGCTGTGGGTCTAGATATGGTCAATCCAGGTGGCATCGCAGCCCCTGAATGAATTTTGTAAGAATTTCTCTCTCTTTCACTGTCTTTGTTTCACGGGTTTTTAAAAGTAATTGATTTTTATAATAGGGTTTAGCTGCTTTGCACTGCTGTGTTTATGCCGCTTTACACCCACTTGACTCACTTACAGAGAGATATCAATACATAGGTTTTAAGATTCTTACTAGTCAGATATATTCTTGGGCGGTGAATAGGGGGCGTTGAGTCCAGTTCACTGAGCAAGGAGTAGGTCTGGTCTATTACATATTGGGTTTATGGAACGGTATCTGAGCTAATTTGAAACCCTTGTTTTATGCATCACCCCACCTCACCTTTCCTGTTAAGCAGCCATAGTGTGTTTTCTAAACGTGCGACTCTGTTCTGTTTTGTAATTCAGTTCAAGGGTAGCGGTTTTTACATTCCCTCTGTAAGTGATATCTTATGATAAGTGTCTTTTTCTGTGTGACTTATTTCACTTAGAATCGTCGTACCTAAATCCACTCATCATGCTGCTCCTAGCCTTATGACGTTGATTTCATGGCTGAGTGATATTCCATTGTACATAAGGACCACAACTTCTTTATCCATTCTTCTCTTTCCTGGGAAGTTTCAGGTGTAACGAAGTGGAGGTTATTGTCAACAGAGCAGCCCTAAACTTTGGGGTGCCTGTGTCTTGCTGATTTTTAGTTTTCCCAATTTATACGCCCATGAGTGGAAGTGCCCTATGCTCTCTAAGCTGAGTTTTTTAGATGTTTCAGGACACACCGTACACTTCTCCAGAGTGGCTGTTGGCAATTTACAGCCCGCCCATCAGCGTAGCAAGGCTCCCATTTCTCCATGGCCTGTCCTGCATTTCTGGTTTTGACACTTTATTCAGCATGGCCCTTTTGACCGATGGGAAGCGAGACTTCTTTGTAGCGCTGATTTGCCTTTCCAGGTTGCTTGGTTGGCCAAAAAGGGCGTATGCGTTTTTTCCTGAATATATTCAGGAAAAAACGCATACGCCCTTTTTGGCCAAGGGCATCATTGTCGAGGTTTTGCCGCTTTTCCTGTGCTTTAAAGGCGATTCGAATCTACCTCCTGAAATCGGTTTCCTGCAATTCTGCCTTGCTTTCAAATCCTCTTCGTTGCCTTCCCTCCATATATTTGTGGACGAGAGTTATCATTTCTAACTCTGCAGGTTTGTGAATTGCAGTGCCCCTGAGCTCCATTTTTCAACTCGCTTTCTTGGGAGCTGGCCGCAAAAGTGCAGGATTGCTTCAGGCCCTATTCTGGCTCCGGGCGTCAGGCTGAGCCTGTGGTTAATTCTGCTTCCTGATGGGAAAATAGAGTGACCTCTGCCTGTCCCAACACCTAGAGCTAGTCTCTCATTGGTTCCCCCTCTTCCCGTTCATCCTCAGGACAAATTGCAACGTGTTCGGAACAGGAGGTTAAAGGTGCTGATTCTCCAAGGAGGGAGATTGCTAGTAAAGCGGCTGGAATGGCGAACCGGAGCACAAGGAGATGAGAAATGAGGTGCGTTTTAGAAACCTTTCCCGGTCACACGGTGTACCATCTTCTGGGTTTCTCGTGCATGTTTTCGACGTAGGACGATGCCCTTGAACCTGGAGATTTGGGACCCATGGGATGGGTACCACGCCGTATTACTTTACAGGGTCTGCGTTAGCTCACCCAACCTCACCAAACCTCTCAGCCCCAAGAGTGTCCACCCTTATGTCTCAATCAGCTGTGGGTCTAGATATGGTCAATCCAGGTGGCATCGCAGCCCCTGAACGAATTTTGTAAGAATTTCTCTCTCTTTCACTGTCTTTGTTTCACGGGATTTTAAAAGTAATTGATTTTTATAATAGGGTTTAGCTGCTTTGCACTGCTGTGTTTATGCCGCTTTACACCCACTTGACTCACTTACAGAGAGATATCAATACATAGGTTTTAAGATTCTTACTAGTCAGATATATTCTTGGGCGGTGAATAGGGGGCGTTGAGTCCAGTTCACTGAGCAAGGAGTAGGTCTGGTCTATTACATATTGGGTTTATGGAACGGTATCTGAGCTAATTTGAAACCCTTGTTTTATGCATCACCCCACCTCACCTTTCCCGTTAAGCAGCCATAGTGTGTTTTCTAAACGTGCGACTCTGTTCTGTTTTGTAATTCAGTTCAAGGGTAGCGGTTTTTACATTCCCTCTGTAAGTGATATCTTATGATAAGTGTCTTTTTCTGTGTGACTTATTTCACTTAGAATCGTCGTACCTAAATCCACTCATCATGCTGCTCCTAGCCTTATGACGTTGATTTCATGGCTGAGTGATATTCCATTGTACATAAGGACCACAACTTCTTTATCCATTCTTCTCTTTCCTGGGATGTTTCAGGTGTAACGAAGTGGAGGTTCTTGTCAACAGAGCAGCCCTAAACTTTGGGGTGCCTGTGTCTTGCTGATTTTTAGTTTTCCCAATTTATACGCCCATGAGTGGAAGTGCCCTATGCTCTCTAAGCTGAGTTTTTTAGATGTTTCAGGACACACCGTACACTTCTCCAGAGTGGCTGTTGGCAATTTACAGCCCGCCCATCAGCGTAGCAAGGCTCCCATTTCTCCATGGCCTGTCCTGCATTTCTGGTTTTGACACTTTATTCAGCATGGCCCTTTTGACCGATGGGAAGCGAGACTTGTTTGTAGCGCTGATTTGCCTTTCCAGGTTGCTTGGTTGGCCAAAAAGGGCGTATGCGTTTTTTCCTGAATATATTCAGGAAAAAACGCATACGCCCTTTTTGGCCAAGGGCATCATTGTCGAGGTTTTGCCGCTTTTCCTGTGCTTTAAAGGCGATTCGAATCTACCTCCTGAAATCGGTTTCCTGCAATTCTGCCTTGCTTTCAAATCCTCTTCGTTGCCTTCCCTCCATATATTTGTGGACGAGAGTTATCATTTCTAACTCTGCAGGTTTGTGAATTGCAGTGCCCCTGAGCTCCATTTTTCAACTCGCTTTCTTGGGAGCTGGCCGCAAAAGCGCAGGATTGCTTCAGGCCCTATTCTGGCTCCGGGCGGCAGGCTGAGCCTGTGGTTAATTCTGCTTCCTGATGGGAAAATAGAGTGACCTCTGCCTGTCCCAACACCTAGAGCTAGTCTCTCATTGGTTCCCCCTCTTCCCGTTCATCCTCAGGACAAATTGCAACGTGTACGGAACAGGAGGTTAAAGGTGCTGATTCTCCAAGGAGGGAGATTGCTAGTAAAGCGGCTGGAATGGCGAACCGGAGCACAAGGAGATGAGAAATGAGGTGCGTTTTAGAAACCTTTCCCGGTCACACGGTGTACCATCTTCTGGGTTTCTCGTGCATGTTTTCGACGTAGGACGATGCCCTTGAACCTGGAGATTTGGGACCCATGGGATGGATACCACGCCGTATTACTTTACAGGGTCTGCGTTAGCTCACCCAACCTCACCAAACCTCTCAGCCCCAAGAGTGTCCTCCCTTATGTCTCAATCAGCTGTGGGTCTAGATATGGTCAATCCAGGTGGCATCGCAGCCCCTGAACGAATTTTGTAAGAATTTATCTCTCTTTCACTGTCTTTGTTTCACGGGATTTTAAAAGTAATTGATTTTTATAATAGGGTTTAGCTGCTTTGCACTGCTGTGTTTATGCCGCTTTACACCCACTTGACTCACTTACAGAGAGATATCAATACATAGGTTTTAAGATTCTTACTAGTCAGATATATTCTTGGGCGGTGAATAGGGGGCGTTGAGTCCAGTTCACTGAGCAAGGAGTAGGTCTGGTCTATTACATATTGGGTTTATGGAACGGTATCTGAGCTAATTTGAAACCCTTGTTTTATGCATCACCCCACCTCACCTTTCCCGTTAAGCAGCCATAGTGTGTTTTCTAAACGTGCGACTCTGTTCTGTTTTGTAATTCAGTTCAAGGGTAGCGGATTTTACATTCCCTCTGTAAGTGATATCTTATGATAAGTGTCTTTTTCTGTGTGACTTATTTCACTTAGAATCGTCGTACCTAAATCCACTCATCATGCTGCTCCTAGCCTTATGACGTTGATTTCATGGCTGAGTGATATTCCATTGTACATAAGGACCACAACTTCTTTATCCATTCTTCTCTTTCCTGGGATGTTTAAGGTGTAACGAAGTGGAGGTTCTTGTCAACAGAGCAGCCCTAAACTTTGGGGTGCCTGTGTCTTGCTGATTTTTAGTTTTCCCAATTTATACGCCCATGAGTGGAAGTGCCCTATGCTCTCTAAGCTGAGTTTTTTAGATGTTTCAGGACACACCGTACACTTCTCCAGAGTGGCTGTTGGCAATTTACAGCCCGCCCATCAGCGTAGCAAGGCTCCCATTTCTCCATGGCCTGTCCTGCATTTCTGGTTTTGACACTTTATTCAGCATGGCCCTTTTGACCGATGGGAAGCGAGACTTCTTTGTAGCGCTGATTTGCCTTTCCAGGTTGCTTGGTTGGCCAAAAAGGGCGTATGCGTTTTTTCCTGAATATATTCAGGAAAAAACGCATACGCCCTTTTTGGCCAAGGGCATCATTGTCGAGGTTTTGCCGCTTTTCCTGTGCTTTAAAGGCGATTCGAATCTACCTCCTGAAATCGGTTTCCTGCAATTCTGCCTTGCTTTCAAATCCTCTTCGTTGCCTTCCCTCCATATATTTGTGGACGAGAGTTATCATTTCTAACTCTGCAGGTTTGTGAATTGCAGTGCCCCTGAGCTCCATTTTTCAACTCGCTTTCTTGGGAGCTGGCCTCAAAAGTGCAGGATTGCTTCAGGCCCTATTCTGGCTCTGGGCGGCAGGCTGAGCCTGTGGTTAATTCTGCTTCCTGATGGGAAAATAGAGTGACCTCTGCCTGTCCCAACACCTAGAGCTAGTCTCTCATTGGTTCCCCCTCTTCCCGTTCATCCTCAGGACAAATTGCAACGTGTTCGGAACAGGAGGTTAAAGGTGCTGATTCTCCAAGGAGGGAGATTGCTAGTAAAGCGGCTGGAATGGCGAACCGGAGCACAAGGAGATGAGAAATGAGGTGCGTTTTAGAAACCTTTCCCGGTCACACGGTGTACCATCTTCTGGGTTTCTCGTGCATGTTTTCGACGTAGGACGATGCCCTTGAACCTGGAGATTTGGGACCCATGGGATGGGTACCACGCCGTATTACTTTACAGGGTCTGCGTTAGCTCACCCAACCTCACCAAACCTCTCAGCCCCAAGAGTATCCTCCCTTATGTCTCAATCAGCTGTGGGTCTAGATATGGTCAATCCAGGTGGCATCGCAGCCCCTGAACGAATTTTGTAAGAATTTCTCTCTCTTTCACTGTCTTTGTTTCACGGGATTTTAAAAGTAATTGATTTTTATAATAGGGTTTAGCTGCTTTGCACTGCTGTGTTTATGCCGCTTTACACCCACTTGACTCACTTACAGAGAGATATCAATACATAGGTTTTAAGATTCTTACTAGTCAGATATATTCTTGGGCGGTGAATAGGGGGCGTTGAGTCCAGTTCACTGAGCAAGGAGTAGGTCTGGTCTATTACATATTGGGTTTATGGAACGGTATCTGAGCTAATTTGAAACCCTTGTTTTATGCATCACCCCACCTCACCTTTCCCGTTAAGCAGCCATAGTGTGTTTTCTAAACGTGCGACTCTGTTCTGTTTTGTAATTCAGTTCAAGGGTAGCGGTTTTTACATTCCCTCTGTAAGTGATATCTTATGATAAGTGTCTTTTTCTGTGTGACTTATTTCACTTAGAATCGTCGTACCTAAATCCACTCATCATGCTGCTCCTAGCCTTATGACGTTGATTTCATGGCTGAGTGATATTCCATTGTACATAAGGACCACAAGTTCTTTATCCATTCTTCTCTTTCCTGGGATGTTTCAGGTGTAACGAAGTGGAGGTTCTTGTCAACAGAGCAGCCCTAAACTTTGGGGTGCCTGTGTCTTGCTGATTTTTAGTTTTCCCAATTTATACGCCCATGAGTGGAAGTGCCCTATGCTCTCTAAGCTGAGTTTTTTAGATGTTTCAGGACACACCGTACACTTCTCCAGAGTGGCTGTTGGCAATTTACAGCCCGCCCATCAGCGTAGCAAGGCTCCCATTTCTCCATGGGCTGTCCTGCATTTCTGGTTTTGACACTTTATTCAGCATGGCCCTTTTGACCGATGGGAAGCGAGACTTCTTTGTAGCGCTGATTTGCCTTTCCAGGTTGCTTGGTTGGCCAAAAAGGGCGTATGCGTTTTTTCCTGAATATATTCAGGAAAAAACGCATACGCCCTTTTTGGCCAAGGGCATCATTGTCGAGGTTTTGCCGCTTTTCCTGTGCTTTAAAGGCGATTCGAATCTACCTCCTGAAATCGGTTTCCTGCAATTCTGCCTTGCTTTCAAATCCTCTTCGTAGCCTTCCCTCCATATATTTGTGGACGAGAGTTATCATTTCTAACTCTGCAGGTTTGTGAATTGCAGTGCCCCTGAGCTCCATTTTTCAACTCGCTTTCTTGGGAGCTGGCCGCAAAAGCGCAGGATTGCTTCAGGCCCTATTCTGGCTCCGGGCGGCAGGCTGAGCCTGTGGTTAATTCTGCTTCCTGATGGGAAAATAGAGTGACCTCTGCCTGTCCCAACACCTAGAGCTAGTCTCTCATTGGTTCCCCCTCTTCCCGTTCATCCTCAGGACAAATTGCAACGTGTACGGAACAGGAGGTTAAAGGTGCTGATTCTCCAAGGAGGGAGATTGCTAGTAAAGCGGCTGGAATGGCGAACCGGAGCACAAGGAGATGAGAAATGAGGTGCGTTTTAGAAACCTTTCCCGGTCACACGGTGTACCATCTTCTGGGTTTCTCGTGCATGTTTTCGACGTAGGAAGATGCCCTTGAACCTGGAGATTTGGGACCCATGGGATGGGTACCACACCGTATTACTTTAAAGGGTCTGCGTTAGCTCACCCAACCTCACCAAACCTCTCAGCCCCAAGAGTGTCCACCCTTATGTCTCAATCAGCTGTGGGTCTAGATATGGTCAATCCAGGTGGCATCGCAGCCCCTGAACGAATTTTGTAAGAATTTCTCTCTCTTTCACTGTCTTTGTTTCACGGGTTTTTAAAAGTAATTGATTTTTATAATAGGGTTTAGCTGCTTTGCACTGCTGTGTTTATGCCGCTTTACACCCACTTGACTCACTTACAGAGAGATATCAATACATAGGTTTTAAGATTCTTACTAGTCAGATATATTCTTGGGCGGTGAATAGGGGGCGTTGAGTCCAGTTCACTGAGCAAGGAGTAGGTCTTGTCTATTACATATTGGGTTTATGGAACGGTATCTGAGCTAATTTGAAACCCTTGTTTTATGCATCACCCCACCTCACCTTTCCCGTTAAGCAGCCATAGTGTGTTTTCTAAACGTGCGACTCTGTTCTGTTTTGTAATTCAGTTCAAGGGTAGCGGTTTTTACATTCCCTCTGTAAGTGATATCTTATGATAAGTGTCTTTTTCTGTGTGACTTATTTCACTTAGAATCGTCGTACCTAAATCCACTCATCATGCTGCTCCTAGCCTTATGACGTTGATTTCATGGCTGAGTGATATTCCATTGTACATAAGGACCACAACTTCTTTATCCATTCTTCTCTTTCCTGGGATGTTTAAGGTGTAACGAAGTGGAGGTTCTTGTCAACAGAGCAGCCCTAAACTTTGGGGTGCCTGTGTCTTGCTGATTTTTAGTTTTCCCAATTTATACGCCCATGAGTGGAAGTGCCCTATGCTCTCTAAGCTGAGTTTTTTAGATGTTTCAGGACACACCGTACACTTCTCCAGAGTGGCTGTTGGCAATTTACAGCCCGCCCATCAGCGTAGCAAGGCTCCCATTTCTCCATGGCCTGTCCTGCATTTCTGGTTTTGACACTTTATTCAGCATGGCCCTTTTGACCGATGGGAAGCGAGACTTCTTTGTAGCGCTGATTTGCCTTTCCAGGTTGCTTGGTTGGCCAAAAAGGGCGTATGCGTTTTTTCCTGAATATATTCAGGAAAAAACGCATACGCCCTTTTTGGCCAAGGGCATCATTGTCGAGGTTTTGCCGCTTTTCCTGTGCTTTAAAGGCGATTCGAATCTACCTCCTGAAATCGGTTTCCTGCAATTCTGCCTTGCTTTCAAATCCTCTTCGTAGCCTTCCCTCCATATATTTGTGGACGAGAGTTATCATTTCTAACTCTGCAGGTTTGTGAATTGCAGTGCCCCTGAGCTCCATTTTTCAACTGGCTTTCTTGGGAGCTGGCCGCAAAAGCGCAGGATTGCTTCAGGCCCTATTCTGGCTCCGGGCGGCAGGCTGAGCCTGTGGTTAATTCTGCTTCCTGATGGGAAAATAGAGTGACCTCTGCCTGTCCCAACACCTAGAGCTAGTCTCTCATTGGTTCCCCCTCTTCCCGTTCATCCTCAGGACAAATTGCAACGTGTACGGAACAGGAGGTTAAAGGTGCTGATTCTCCAAGGAGGGAGATTGCTAGTAAAGCGACTGGAATGGCGAACCGGAGCACAAGGAGATGAGAAATGAGGTGCGTTTTAGAAACCTTTCCCGGTCACACGGTGTACCATCTTCTGGGTTTCTCGTGCATGTTTTCGACGTAGGACGATGCCCTTGAACCTGGAGATTTGGGACCCATGGGATGGGTACCACGCCGTATTACTTTAAAGGGTCTGTGTTAGCTCACCCAACCTCACCAAACCTCTCAGCCCCAAGAGTGTCCACCCTTATGTCTCAATCAGCTGTGGGTCTAGATATGGTCAATCCAGGTGGCATCGCAGCCCCTGAACGAATTTTGTAAGAATTTCTCTCTCTTTCACTGTCTTTGTTTCACGGGTTTTTAAAAGTAATTGATTTTTATAACAGGGTTTAGCTGCTTTGCACTGCTGTGTTTATGCCGCTTTACACCCACTTGACTCACTTACAGAGAGATATCAATACATAGGTTTTAAGATTCTTACTAGTCAGATATATTCTTGGGCGGTGAATAGGGGGCGTTGAGTCCAGTTCACTGAGCAAGGAGTAGGTCTGGTCTATTACATATTGGGTTTATGGAACGGTATCTGAGCTAATTTGAAACCCTTGTTTTATGCATCACCCCACCTCACCTTTCCCGTTAAGCAGCCATAGTGTGTTTTCTAAACGTGCGACTCTGTTCTGTTTTGTAATTCAGTTCAAGGGTAGCGGTTTTTACATTCCCTCTGTAAGTGATATCTTATGATAAGTGTCTTTTTCTGTGTGACTTATTTCACTTAGAATCGTCGTACCTAAATCCACTCATCATGCTGCTCCTAGCCTTATGACGTTGATTTCATGGCTGAGTGATATTCCATTGTACATAAGGACCACAACTTCTTTATCCATTCTTCTCTTTCCTGGGATGTTTCAGGTGTAACGAAGTGGAGGTTCTTGTCAACAGAGCAGCCCTAAACTTTGGGGTGCCTGTGTCTTGCTGATTTTTAGTTTTCCCAATTTATACGCCCATGAGTGGAAGTGCCCTATGCTCTCTAAGCTGAGTTTTTTAGATGTTTCAGGACACACCGTACACTTCTCCAGAGTGGCTGTTGGCAATTTACAGCCCACCCATCAGCGTAGCAAGGCTCCCATTTCTCCATGGCCTGTCCTGCATTTCTGGTTTTGACACTTTATTCAGCATGGCCCTTTTGACCGATGGGAAGCGAGACTTCTTTGTAGCGCTGATTTGCCTTTCCAGGTTGCTTGGTTGGCCAAAAAGGGCGTATGCGTTTTTTCCTGAATATATTCAGGAAAAAACGCATACGCCCTTTTTGGCCAAGGGCATCATTGTGGAGGTTTTGCCGCTTTTCCTGTGCTTTAAAGGCGATTCGAATCTACCTCCTGAAATCGGTTTCCTGCAATTCTGCCTTGCTTTCAAATCCTCTTCGTTGCCTTCCCTCCATATATTTGTGGACGAGAGTTATCATTTCTAACTCTGCAGGTTTGTGAATTGCAGTGCCCCTGAGCTCCATTTTTCAACTCGCTTTCTTGGGAGCTGGCCGCAAAAGCGCAGGATTGCTTCAGGCCCTATTCTGGCTCCGGGCGGCAGGCTGAGCCTGTGGTTAATTCTGCTTCCTGATGGGAAAATAGAGTGACCTGTGCCTGTCCCAACACCTAGAGCTAGTCTCTCATTGGTTCCCCCTCTTCCCGTTCATCCTCAGGACAAATTGCAACGTGTACGGAACAGGAGGTTAAAGGTGCTGATTCTCCAAGGAGGGAGATTGCTAGTAAAGCGGCTGGAATGGCGAACCGGAGCACAAGGAGATGAGAAATGAGGTGCGTTTTAGAAACCTTTCCCGGTCACACGGTGTACCATCTTCTGGGTTTCTCGTGCATGTTTTCGACGTAGGAAGATGCCCTTGAACCTGGAGATTTGGGACCCATGGGATGGGTACCACGCCGTATTACTTTAAAGGGTCTGCGTTAGCTCACCCAACCTCACCAAACCTCTCAGCCCCAAGAGTGTCCACCCTTATGTCTCAATCAGCTGTGGGTCTAGATATGGTCAATCCAGGTGGCATCGCAGCCCCTGAACGAATTTTGTAAGAATTTCTCTCTCTTTCACTGTCTTTGTTTCACGGGTTTTTAAAAGTAATTGATTTTTATAATAGGGTTTAGCTGCTTTGCTCTGCTGTGTTTATGCCGCTTTACACCCACTTAACTCACTTACAGAGAGATATCAATACATAGGTTTTAAGATTCTTACTAGTCAGATATATTCTTGGGCGGTGAATAGGGGGCGTTGAGTCCAGTTCACTGAGCAAGGAGTAGGTCTGGTCTATTACATATTGGGTTTATGGAACGGTATCTGAGCTAATTTGAAACCCTTGTTTTATGCATCACCCCACCTCACCTTTCCCGTTAAGCAGCCATAGTGTGTTTTCTAAACGTGCGACTCTGTTCTGTTTTGTAATTCAGTTCAAGGGTAGCGGTTTTTACATTCCCTCTGTAAGTGATATCTTATGATAAGTGTCTTTTTCTGTGTGACTTATTTCACTTAGAATCGTCGTACCTAAATCCACTCATCATGCTGCTCCTAGCCTTATGACGTTGATTTCATGGCTGAGTGATATTCCATTGTACATAAGGACCACAACTTCTTTATCCATTCTTCTCTTTCCTGGGATGTTTAAGGTGTAACGAAGTGGAGGTTCTTGTCAACAGAGCAGCCCTAAACTTTGGGGTGCCTGTGTCTTGCTGATTTTTAGTTTTCCCAATTTATACGCCCATGAGTGGAAGTGCCCTATGCTCTCTAAGCTGAGTTTTTTAGATGTTTCAGGACACACCGTACACTTCTCCAGAGTGGCTGTTGGCAATTTACAGCCCGCCCATCAGCGTAGCAAGGCTCCCATTTCTCCATGGCCTGTCCTGCATTTCTGGTTTTGACACTTTATTCAGCATGGCCCTTTTGACCGATGGGAAGCGAGACTTCTTTGTAGCGCTGATTTGCCTTTCCAGGTTGCTTGGTTGGCCAAAAAGGGCGTATGCGTTTTTTCCTGAATATATTCAGGAAAAAACGCATACGCCCTTTTTGGCCAAGGGCATCATTGTCGAGGTTTTGCCGCTTTTCCTGTGCTTTAAAGGCGATTCGAATCTACCTCCTGAAATCGGTTTCCTGCAATTCTGCCTTGCTTTCAAATCCTCTTCGTTGCCTTCCCTCCATATATTTGTGGACGAGAGTTATCATTTCTAACTCTGCAGGTTTGTGAATTGCAGTGCCCCTGAGCTCCATTTTTCAACTCGCTTTCTTGGGAGCTGGCCGCAAAAGCGCAGGATTGCTTCAGGCCCTATTCTGGCTCCGGGCGGCAGGCTGAGCCTGTGGTTAATTCTGCTTCCTGATGGGAAAATAGAGTGACCTGTGCCTGTCCCAACACCTAGAGCTAGTCTCTCATTGGTTCCCCCTCTTCCCGTTCATCCTCAGGACAAATTGCAACGTGTTCGGAACAGGAGGTTAAAGGTGCTGATTCTCCAAGGAGGGAGATTGCTAGTAAAGCGGCTGGAATGGCGAACCGGAGCACAAGGAGATGAGAAATGAGGTGCGTTTTAGAAACCTTTCCCGGTCACACGGTGTACCATCTTCTGGGTTTCTCGTGCATGTTTTCGACGTAGGACGATGCCCTTGAACCTGGAGATTTGGGACCCATGGGATGGGTACCACACCGTATTACTTTACAGGGTCTGCGTTAGCTCACCCAACCTCACCAAACCTCTCAGCCCCAAGAGTGTCCTCCCTTATGTCTCAATCAGCTGTGGGTCTAGATATGGTCAATCCAGGTGGCATCGCAGCCCCTGAACGGATTTTGTAAGAATTTCTCTCTCTTTCACTGTCTTTGTTTCACGGGTTTTTAAAAGTAATTGATTTTTATAATAGGGTTTAGCTGCTTTGCACTGCTGTGTTTATGCCGCTTTACACCCACTTGACTCACTTACAGAGAGATATCAATACATAGGTTTTAAGATTCTTACTAGTCAGATATATTCTTGGGCGGTGAATAGGGGGCGTTGAGTCCAGTTCACTGAGCAAGGAGTAGGTCTGGTCTATTACATATTGGGTTTATGGAACGGTATCTGAGCTAATTTGAAACCCTTGTTTTATGCATCACCCCACCTCACCTTTCCCGTTAAGCAGCCATAGTGTGTTTTCTAAACGTGCGACTCTGTTCTGTTTTGTAATTCAGTTCAAGGGTAGCGGTTTTTACATTCCCTCTGTAAGTGATATCTTATGATAAGTGTCTTTTTCTGTGTGACTTATTTCACTTAGAATCGTCGTACCTAAATCCACTCATCATGCTGCTCCTAGCCTTATGACGTTGATTTCATGGCTGAGTGATATTCCATTGTACATAAGGACCACAACTTCTTTATCCATTCTTCTCTTTCCTGGGATGTTTCAGGTGTAACGAAGTGGAGGTTCTTGTCAACAGAGCAGCCCTAAACTTTGGGGTGCCTGTGTCTTGCTGATTTTTAGTTTTCCCAATTTATACGCCCATGAGTGGAAGTGCCCTATGCTCTCTAAGCTGAGTTTTTTAGATGTTTCAGGACACACCGTACACTTCTCCAGAGTGGCTGTTGGCAATTTACAGCCCGCCCATCAGCGTAGCAAGGCTCCCATTTCTCCATGGCCTGTCCTGCATTTCTGGTTTTGACACTTTATTCAGCATGGCCCTTTTGACCGATGGGAAGCGAGACTTCTTTGTAGCGCTGATTTGCCTTTCCAGGTTGCTTGGTTGGCCAAAAAGGGCGTATGCGTTTTTTCCTGAATATATTCAGGAAAAAACGCATACGCCCTTTTTGGCCAAGGGCATCATTGTCGAGGTTTTGCCGCTTTTCCTGTGCTTTAAAGGCGATTCGAATCTACCTCCTGAAATCGGTTTCCTGCAATTCTGCCTTGCTTTCAAATCCTCTTCGTTGCCTTCCCTCCATATATTTGTGGACGAGAGTTATCATTTCTAACTCTGCAGGTTTGTGAATTGCAGTGCCCCTGAGCTCCATTTTTCAACTCGCTTTCTTGGGAGCTGGCCGCAAAAGCGCAGGATTGCTTCAGGCCCTATTCTGGCTCCGGGCGGCAGGCTGAGCCTGTGGTTAATTCTGCTTCCTGATGGGAAAATAGAGTGACCTGTGCCTGTCCCAACACCTAGAGCTAGTCTCTCATTGGTTCCCCCTCTTCCCGTTCATCCTCAGGACAAATTGCAACGTGTTCGGAACAGGAGGTTAAAGGTGCTGATTCTCCAAGGAGGGAGATTGCTAGTAAAGCGGCTGGAATGGCGAACCGGAGCACAAGGAGATGAGAAATGAGGTGCGTTTTAGAAACCTTTCCCGGTCACACGGTGTACCATCTTCTGGGTTTCTCGTGCATGTTTTCGACGTAGGACGATGCCCTTGAACCTGGAGATTTGGGACCCATGGGATGGGTACCACGCCGTATTACTTTACAGGGTCTGCGTTAGCTCACCCAACCTCACCAAACCTCTCAGCCCCAAGAGTGTCCTCCCTTATGTCTCAATCAGCTGTGGGTCTAGATATGGTCAATCCAGGTGGCATCGCAGCCCCTGAACGAATTTTGTAAGAATTTCTCTCTCTTTCACTGTCTTTGTTTCACGGGTTTTTAAAAGTAATTGATTTTTATAATAGGGTTTAGCTGCTTTGCACTGCTGTGTTTATGCCGCTTTACACCCACTTGACTCACTTACAGAGAGATATCAATACATAGGTTTTAAGATTCTTACTAGTCAGATATATTCTTGGGCGGTGAATAGGGGGCGTTGAGTCCAGTTCACTGAGCAAGGAGTAGGTCTGGTCTATTACATATTGGGTTTATGGAACGGTATCTGAGCTAATTTGAAACCCTTGTTTTATGCATCACCCCACCTCACCTTTCCCGTTAAGCAGCCATAGTGTGTTTTCTAAACGTGCGACTCTGTTCTGTTTTGTAATTCAGTTCAAGGGTAGCGGTTTTTACATTCCCTCTGTAAGTGATATCTTATGATAAGTGTCTTTTTCTGTGTGACTTATTTCACTTAGAATCGTCGTACCTAAATCCACTCATCATGCTGCTCCTAGCCTTATGACGTTGATTTCATGGCTGAGTGATATTCCATTGTACATAAGGACCACAACTTCTTTATCCATTCTTCTCTTTCCTGGGATGTTTCAGGTGTAACGAAGTGGAGGTTCTTGTCAACAGAGCAGCCCTAAACTTTGGGGTGCCTGTGTCTTGCTGATTTTTAGTTTTCCCAATTTATACGCCCATGAGTGGAAGTGCCCTATGCTCTCTAAGCTGAGTTTTTTAGATGTTTCAGGACACACCGTACACTTCTCCAGAGTGGCTGTTGGCAATTTACAGCCCGCCCATCAGCGTAGCAAGGCTCCCATTTCTCCATGGCCTGTCCTGCATTTCTGGTTTTGACACTTTATTCAGCATGGCCCTTTTGACCGATGGGAAGCGAGACTTCTTTGTAGCGCTGATTTGCCTTTCCAGGTTGCTTGGTTGGCCAAAAAGGGCGTATGCGTTTTTTCCTGAATATATTCAGGAAAAAACGCATACGCCCTTTTTGGCCAAGGGCATCATTGTCGAGGTTTTGCCGCTTTTCCTGTGCTTTAAAGGCGATTCGAATCTACCTCCTGAAATCGGTTTCCTGCAATTCTGCCTTACTTTCAAATCCTCTTCGTTGCCTTCCCTCCATATATTTGTGGACGAGAGTTATCATTTCTAACTCTGCAGGTTTGTGAATTGCAGTGCCCCTGAGCTCCATTTTTCAACTCGCTTTCTTGGGAGCTGGCCGCAAAAGCGCAGGATTGCTTCAGGCCCTATTCTGGCTCCGGGCGGCAGGCTGAGCCTGTGGTTAATTCTGCTTCCTGATGGGAAAATAGAGTGACCTGTGCCTGTCCCAATACCTAGAGCTAGTCTCTCATTGGTTCCCCCTCTTCCCGTTCATCCTCAGGACAAATTGCAACGTGTTCGGAACAGGAGGTTAAAGGTGCTGATTCTCCAAGGAGGGAGATTGCTAGTAAAGCGGCTGGAATGGCAAACCGGAGCACAAGGAGATGAGAAATGAGGTGCGTTTTAGAAACCTTTCCCGGTCACACGGTGTACCATCTTCTGGGTTTCTCGTGCATGTTTTCGACGTAGGACGATGCCCTTGAACCTGGAGATTTGGGACCCATGGGATGGGTACCACGCCGTATTACTTTACAGGGTCTGCGTTAGCTCACCCAACCTCACCAAACCTCTCAGCCCCAAGAGTGTCCTCCCTTATGTCTCAATCAGCTATGGGTCTAGATATGGTCAATCCAGGTGGCATCGCAGCCCCTGAACGAATTTTGTAAGAATTTCTCTCTCTTTCACTGTCTTTGTTTCACGGGTTTTTAAAAGTAATTGATTTTTATAATAGGGTTTAGCTGCTTTGCACTGCTGTGTTTATGCCGCTTTACACCCACTTGACTCACTTACAGAGAGATATCAATACATAGGTTTTAAGATTCTTACTAGTCAGATATATTCTTGGGCGGTGAATAGGGGGCGTTGAGTCCAGTTCACTGAGCAAGGAGTAGGTCTGGTCTATTACATATTGGGTTTATGGAACGGTATCTGAGCTAATTTGAAACCCTTGTTTTATGCATCACCCCACCTCACCTTTCCCGTTAAGCAGCCATAGTGTGTTTTCTAAACGTGCGACTCTGTTCTGTTTTGTAATTCAGTTCAAGGGTAGCGGTTTTTACATTCCCTCTGTAAGTGATATCTTATGATAAGTGTCTTTTTCTGTGTGACTTATTTCACTTAGAATCGTCGTACCTAAATCCACTCATCATGCTGCTCCTAGCCTTATGACGTTGATTTCATGGCTGAGTGATATTCCATTGTACATAAGGACCACAACTTCTTTATCCATTCTTCTCTTTCCTGGGATGTTTAAGGTGTAACGAAGTGGAGGTTCTTGTCAACAGAGCAGCCCTAAACTTTGGGGTGCCTGTGTCTTGCTGATTTTTAGTTTTCCCAATTTATACGCCCATGAGTGGAAGTGCCCTATGCTCTCTAAGCTGAGTTTTTTAGATGTTTCAGGACACACCGTACACTTCTCCAGAGTGGCTGTTGGCAATTTACAGCCCGCCCATCAGCGTAGCAAGGCTCCCATTTCTCCATGGCCTGTCCTGCATTTCTGGTTTTGACACTTTATTCAGCATGGCCCTTTTGACCGATGGGAAGCGAGACTTCTTTGTAGCGCTGATTTGCCTTTCCAGGTTGCTTGGTTGGCCAAAAAGGGCGTATGCGTTTTTTCCTGAATATATTCAGGAAAAAACGCATACGCCCTTTTTGGCCAAGGGCATCATTGTCGAGGTTTTGCCGCTTTTCCTGTGCTTTAAAGGCGATTCGAATCTACCTCCTGAAATCGGTTTCCTGCAATTCTGCCTTGCTTTCAAATCCTCTTCGTTGCCTTCCCTCCATATATTTGTGGACGAGAGTTATCATTTCTAACTCTGCAGGTTTGTGAATTGCAGTGCCCCTGAGCTCCATTTTTCAACTCGCTTTCTTGGGAGCTGGCCGCAAAAGCGCAGGATTGCTTCAGGCCCTATTCTGGCTCCGGGCGGCAGGCTGAGCCTGTGGTTAATTCTGCTTCCTGATGGGAAAATAGAGTGACCTCTGCCTGTCCCAACACCTAGAGCTAGTCTCTCATTGGTTCCCCCTCTTCCCGTTCATCCTCAGGACAAATTGCAACGTGTTCGGAACAGGAGGTTAAAGGTGCTGATTCTCCAAGGAGGGAGATTGCTAGTAAAGCAGCTGGAATGGCGAACCGGAGCACAAGGAGATGAGAAATGAGGTGCGTTTTAGAAACCTTTCCCGGTCACACGGTGTACCATCTTCTGGGTTTCTCGTGCATGTTTTCGACGTAGGACGATGCCCTTGAACCTGGAGATTTGGGACCCATGGGATGGGTACCACGCCGTATTACTTTACAGGGTCTGCGTTAGCTCACCCAACCTCACCAAACCTCTCAGCCCCAAGAGTGTCCTCCCTTATGTCTCAATCAGCTGTGGGTCTAGATATGGTCAATCCAGGTGGCATCGCAGCCCCTGAACGAATTTTGTAAGAATTTCTCTCTCTTTCACTGTCTTTGTTTCACGGGTTTTTAAAAGTAATTGATTTTTATAATAGGGTTTAGCTGCTTTGCACTGCTGTGTTTATGCCGCTTTACACCCACTTGACTCACTTACAGAGAGATATCAATACATAGGTTTTAAGATTCTTACTAGTCAGATATATTCTTGGGCGGTGAATAGGGGGCGTTGAGTCCAGTTCACTGAGCAAGGAGTAGGTCTGGTCTATTACATATTGGGTTTATGGAACGGTATCTGAGCTAATTTGAAACCCTTGTTTTATGCATCACCCCACCTCACCTTTCCCGTTAAGCAGCCATAGTGTGTTTTCTAAACGTGCGACTCTGTTCTGTTTTGTAATTCAGTTCAAGGGTAGCGGTTTTTACATTCCCTCTGTAAGTGATATCTTATGATAAGTGTCTTTTTCTGTGTGACTTATTTCACTTAGAATCGTCGTACCTAAATCCACTCATCATGCTGCTCCTAGCCTTATGACGTTGATTTCATGGCTGAGTGATATTCCATTGTACATAAGGACCACAACTTCTTTATCCATTCTTCTCTTTCCTGGGATGTTTAAGGTGTAACGAAGTGGAGGTTCTTGTCAACAGAGCAGCCCTAAACTTTGGGGTGCCTGTGTCTTGCTGATTTTTAGTTTTCCCAATTTATACGCCCATGAGTGGAAGTGCCCTATGCTCTCTAAGCTGAGTTTTTTAGATGTTTCAGGACACACCGTACACTTCTCCAGAGTAGCTGTTGGCAATTTACAGCCCGCCCATCAGCGTAGCAAGGCTCCCATTTCTCCATGGCCTGTCCTGCATTTCTGGTTTTGACACTTTATTCAGCATGGCCCTTTTGACCGATGGGAAGCGAGACTTCTTTGTAGCACTGATTTGCCTTTCCAGGTTGCTTGGTTGGCCAAATAGGGCGTATGTCTTTTTTCCTGAATATATTCAGGAAAAAACGCATACGCTCTATTTGGCCAAGGGCATCATTGTCGAGGTTTTGCCGCTTTTCCTGTGCTTTAAAGGCGATTCGAATCTACCTCCTGAAATCGGTTTCCTGCAATTCTGCCTTGCTTTCAAATCCTCTTCGTTGCCTTCCCTCCATATATTTGTGGACGAGAGTTATCATTTCTAACTCTGCAGGTTTGTGAATTGCAGTGCCCCTGAGCTCCATTTTTCAACTCGCTTTCTTGGGAGCTGGCCGCAAAAGCGCAGGATTGCTTCAGGCCCTATTCTGGCTCCGGGCGGCAGGCTGAGCCTGTGGTTAATTCTGCTTCCTGATGGGAAAATAGAGTGACCTCTGCCTGTCCCAACACCTAGAGCTAGTCTCTCATTGGTTCCCCCTCTTCCCGTTCATCCTCAGGACAAATTGCAACCTGTACGGAACAGGAGGTTAAAGGTGCTGATTCTCCAAGGAGGGAGATTGCTAGTAAAGCGGCTGGAATGGCGAACCGGAGCACAAGGAGATGAGAAATGAGGTGCGTTTTAGAAACCTTTCCCGGTCACACGGTGTACCATCTTCTGGGTTTCTCGTGCATGTTTTCGACGTAGGAAGATGCCCTTGAACCTGGAGATTTGGGACCCATGGGATGGGTACCACACCGTATTGCTTTAAAGGGTCTGCGTTAGCTCACCCAACCTCACCAAACCTCTCAGCCCCAAGAGTGTCCACCCTTATGTCTCAATCAGCTGTGGGTCTAGATATGGTCAATCCAGGTGGCATCGCAGCCCCTGAACGAATTTTGTAAGAATTTCTCTCTCTTTCACTGTCTTTGTTTCACGGGTTTTTAAAAGTAATTGATTTTTATAATAGGGTTTAGCTGCTTTGCTCTGCTGTGTTTATGCCGCTTTACACCCACTTGACTCACTTACAGAGAGATATCAATACATAGGTTTTAAGATTCTTACTAGTCAGATATATTCTTGGGCGGTGAATAGGGGGCGTTGAGTCCAGTTCACTGAGCAAGGAGTAGGTCTGGTCTATTACATATTGGGTTTATGGAACGGTATCTGAGCTAATTTGAAACCCTTGTTTTATGCATCACCCCACCTCACCTTTCCCGTTAAGCAGCCATAGTGTGTTTTCTAAACGTGCGACTCTGTTCTGTTTTGTAATTCAGTTCAAGGGTAGCGGTTTTTACATTCCCTCTGTAAGTGATATCTTATGATAAGTGTCTTTTTCTGTGTGACTTATTTCACTTAGAATCGTCGTACCTAAATCCACTCATCATGCTGCTCCTAGCCTTATGACGTTGATTTCATGGCTGAGTGATATTCCATTGTACATAAGGACCACAACTTCTTTATCCATTCTTCTCTTTCCTGGGATGTTTAAGGTGTAACGAAGTGGAGGTTCTTGTCAACAGAGCAGCCCTAAACTTTGGGGTGCCTGTGTCTTGCTGATTTTTAGTTTTCCCAATTTATACGCCCATGAGTGGAAGTGCCCTATGCTCTCTAAGCTGAGTTTTTTAGATGTTTCAGGACACACCGTACACTTCTCCAGAGTGGCTGTTGGCAATTTACAGCCCGCCCATCAGCGTAGCAAGGCTCCCATTTCTCCATGGCCTGTCCTGCATTTCTGGTTTTGACACTTTATTCAGCATGGCCCTTTTGACCGATGGGAAGCGAGACTTCTTTGTAGCGCTGATTTGCCTTTCCAGGTTGCTTGGTTGGCCAAAAAGGGCGTATGCGTTTTTTCCTGAATATATTCAGGAAAAAACGCATACGCCCTTTTTGGCCAAGGGCATCATTGTCGAGGTTTTGCCGCTTTTCCTGTGCTTTAAAGGCGATTCGAATCTACCTCCTGAAATCGGTTTCCTGCAATTCTGCCTTGCTTTCAAATCCTCTTCGTAGCCTTCCCTCCATATATTTGTGGACGAGAGTTATCATTTCTAACTCTGCAGGTTTGTGAATTGCAGTGCCCCTGAGCTCCATTTTTCAACTGGCTTTCTTGGGAGCTGGCCGCAAAAGCGCAGGATTGCTTCAGGCCCTATTCTGGCTCCGGGCGGCAGGCTGAGCCTGTGGTTAATTCTGCTTCCTGATGGGAAAATAGAGTGACCTCTGCCTGTCCCAACACCTAGAGCTAGTCTCTCATTGGTTCCCCCTCTTCCCGTTCATCCTCAGGACAAATTGCAACGTGTACGGAACAGGAGGTTAAAGGTGCTGATTCTCCAAGGAGGGAGATTGCTAGTAAAGCGGCTGGAATGGCGAACCGGAGCACAAGGAGATGAGAAATGAGGTGCGTTTTAGAAACCTTTCCCGGTCACACGGTGTACCATCTTCTGGGTTTCTCGTGCATGTTTTCGACGTAGGACGATGCCCTTGAACCTGGAGATTTGGGACCCATGGGATGGGTACCACGCCGTATTACTTTAAAGGGTCTGTGTTAGCTCACCCAACCTCACCAAACCTCTCAGCCCCAAGAGTGTCCACCCTTATGTCTCAATCAGCTGTGGGTCTAGATATGGTCAATCCAGGTGGCATCGCAGCCCCTGAACGAATTTTGTAAGAATTTCTCTCTCTTTCACTGTCTTTGTTTCACGGGTTTTTAAAAGTAATTGATTTTTATAACAGGGTTTAGCTGCTTTGCACTGCTGTGTTTATGCCGCTTTACACCCACTTGACTCACTTACAGAGAGATATCAATACATAGGTTTTAAGATTCTTACTAGTCAGATATATTCTTGGGCGGTGAATAGGGGGCGTTGAGTCCAGTTCACTGAGCAAGGAGTAGGTCTGGTCTATTACATATTGGGTTTATGGAACGGTATCTGAGCTAATTTGAAACCCTTGTTTTATGCATCACCCCACCTCACCTTTCCCGTTAAGCAGCCATAGTGTGTTTTCTAAACGTGCGACTCTGTTCTGTTTTGTAATTCAGTTCAAGGGTAGCGGTTTTTACATTCCCTCTGTAAGTGATATCTTATGATAAGTGTCTTTTTCTGTGTGACTTATTTCACTTAGAATCGTCGTACCTAAATCCACTCATCATGCTGCTCCTAGCCTTATGACGTTGATTTCATGGCTGAGTGATATTCCATTGTACATAAGGACCACAACTTCTTTATCCATTCTTCTCTTTCCTGGGATGTTTCAGGTGTAACGAAGTGGAGGTTCTTGTCAACAGAGCAGCCCTAAACTTTGGGGTGCCTGTGTCTTGCTGATTTTTAGTTTTCCCAATTTATACGCCCATGAGTAGAAGTGCCCTATGCTCTCTAAGCTGAGTTTTTTAGATGTTTCAGGACACACCGTACACTTCTCCAGAGTGGCTGTTGGCAATTTACAGCCCACCCATCAGCGTAGCAAGGCTCCCATTTCTCCATGGCCTGTCCTGCATTTCTGGTTTTGACACTTTATTCAGCATGGCCCTTTTGACCGATGGGAAGCGAGACTTCTTTGTAGCGCTGATTTGCCTTTCCAGGTTGCTTGGTTGGCCAAAAAGGGCGTATGCGTTTTTTCCTGAATATATTCAGGAAAAAACGCATACGCCCTTTTTGGCCAAGGGCATTATTGTCGAGGTTTTGCCGCTTTTCCTGTGATTTAAAGGCGATTCGAATCTACCTCCTGAAATGGGTTTCCTGCAATTCTGCCTTGCTTTCAAATCCTCTTCGTTGCCTTCCCTCCATATATTTGTGGACGAGAGTTATCATTTCTAACTCTGCAGGTTTGTGAATTGCAGTGCCCCTGAGCTCCATTTTTCAACTCGCTTTCTTGGGAGCTGGCCGCAAAAGCGCAGGATTGCTTCAGGCCCTATTCTGGCTCCGGGCGGCAGGCTGAGCCTGTGGTTAATTCTGCTTCCTGATGGGAAAATAGAGTGACCTCTGCCTGTCCCAACACCTAGAGCTAGTCTCTCATTGGTTCCCCCTCTTCCCGTTCATCCTCAGGACAAATTGCAACGTGTACGGAACAGGAGGTTAAAGGTGCTGATTCTCCAAGGAGGGAGA
Organism: Balaenoptera borealis; assembly: GCF_965194805.1. NCBI lineage: Eukaryota > Metazoa > Chordata > Mammalia > Artiodactyla > Balaenopteridae > Balaenoptera > Balaenoptera borealis. The sequence goes on along the minus strand of NW_028123467.1, from coordinate 179,316 downwards.
TTGCTAGTAAAGCGGCTGGAATGGCGAACCGGAGCACAAGGAGATGAGAAATGAGGTGCGTTTTAGAAACCTTTCCCGGTCACACGGTGTACCATCTTCTGGGTTTCTCGTGCATGTTTTCGACGTAGGACGATGCCCTTGAACCTGGAGATTTGGGACCCATGGGATGGGTACCACGCCGTATTACTTTAAAGGGTCTGTGTTAGCTCACCCAACCTCACCAAACCTCTCAGCCCCAAGAGTGTCCACCCTTATGTCTCAATCAGCTGTGGGTCTAGATATGGTCAATCCAGGTGGCATCGCAGCCCCTGAACGAATTTTGTAAGAATTTCTCTCTCTTTCACTGTCTTTGTTTCACGGGTTTTTAAAAGTAATTGATTTTTATAACAGGGTTTAGCTGCTTTGCACTGCTGTGTTTATGCCGCTTTACACCCACTTGACTCACTTACAGAGAGATATCAATACATAGGTTTTAAGATTCTTACTAGTCAGATATATTCTTGGGCGGTGAATAGGGGGCGTTGAGTCCAGTTCACTGAGCAAGGAGTAGGTCTGGTCTATTACATATTGGGTTTATGGAACGGTATCTGAGCTAATTTGAAACCCTTGTTTTATGCATCACCCCACCTCACCTTTCCCGTTAAGCAGCCATAGTGTGTTTTCTAAACGTGCGACTCTGTTCTGTTTTGTAATTCAGTTCAAGGGTAGCGGTTTTTACATTCCCTCTGTAAGTGATATCTTATGATAAGTGTCTTTTTCTGTGTGACTTATTTCACTTAGAATCGTCGTACCTAAATCCACTCATCATGCTGCTCCTAGCCTTATGACGTTGATTTCATGGCTGAGTGATATTCCATTGTACATAAGGACCACAACTTCTTTATCCATTCTTCTCTTTCCTGGGATGTTTCAGGTGTAATGAAGTGGAGGTTCTTGTCAACAGAGCAGCCCTAAACTTTGGGGTGCCTGTGTCTTGCTGATTTTTAGTTTTCCCAATTTATACGCCCATGAGTGGAAGTGCCCTATGCTCTCTAAGCTGAGTTTTTTAGATGTTTCAGGACACACCGTACACTTCTCCAGAGTGGCTGTTGGCAATTTACAGCCCACCCATCAGCGTAGCAAGGCTCCCATTTCTCCATGGCCTGTCCTGCATTTCTGGTTTTGACACTTTATTCAGCATGGCCCTTTTGACCGATGGGAAGCGAGACTTCTTTGTAGCGCTGATTTGCCTTTCCAGGTTGCTTGGTTGGCCAAAAAGGGCGTATGCGTTTTTTCCTGAATATATTCAGGAAAAAACGCATACGCCCTTTTTGGCCAAGGGCATCATTGTCGAGGTTTTGCCGCTTTTCCTGTGCTTTAAAGGCGATTCGAATCTACCTCCTGAAATCGGTTTCCTGCAATTCTGCCTTGCTTTCAAATCCTCTTCGTTGCCTTCCCTCCATATATTTGTGGACGAGAGTTATCATTTCTAACTCTGCAGGTTTGTGAATTGCAGTGCCCCTGAGCTCCATTTTTCAACTCGCTTTCTTGGGAGCTGGCCGCAAAAGCGCAGGATTGCTTCAGGCCCTATTCTGGCTCCGGGCGGCAGGCTGAGCCTGTGGTTAATTCTGCTTCCTGATGGGAAAATAGAGTGACCTCTGCCTGTCCCAACACCTAGAGCTAGTCTCTCATTGGTTCCCCCTCTTCCCGTTCATCCTCAGGACAAATTGCAACGTGTACGGAACAGGAGGTTAAAGGTGCTGATTCTCCAAGGAGGGAGATTGCTAGTAAAGCGGCTGGAATGGCGAACCGGAGCACAAGGAGATGAGAAATGAGGTGCGTTTTAGAAACCTTTCCCGGTCACACGGTGTACCATCTTCTGGGTTTCTCGTGCATGTTTTCGACGTAGGAAGATGCCCTTGAACCTGGAGATTTGGGACCCATGGGATGGGTACCACGCCGTATTACTTTAAAGGGTCTGCGTTAGCTCACCCAACCTCACCAAACCTCTCAGCCCCAAGAGTGTCCACCCTTATGTCTCAATCAGCTGTGGGTCTAGATATGGTCAATCCAGGTGGCATCGCAGCCCCTGAACGAATTTTGTAAGAATTTCTCTCTCTTTCACTGTCTTTGTTTCACGGGTTTTTAAAAGTAATTGATTTTTATAATAGGGTTTAGCTGCTTTGCTCTGCTGTGTTTATGCCGCTTTACACCCACTTGACTCACTTACAGAGAGATATCAATACATAGGTTTTAAGATTCTTACTAGTCAGATATATTCTTGGGCGGTGAATAGGGGGCGTTGAGTCCAGTTCACTGAGCAAGGAGTAGGTCTGGTCTATTACATATTGGGTTTATGGAACGGTATCTGAGCTAATTTGAAACCCTTGTTTTATGCATCACCCCACCTCACCTTTCCCGTTAAGCAGCCATAGTGTGTTTTCTAAACGTGCGACTCTGTTCTGTTTTGTAATTCAGTTCAAGGGTAGCGGTTTTTACATTCCCTCTGTAAGTGATATCTTATGATAAGTGTCTTTTTCTGTGTGACTTATTTCACTTAGAATCGTCGTACCTAAATCCACTCATCATGCTGCTCCTAGCCTTATGACGTTGATTTCATGGCTGAGTGATATTCCATTGTACATAAGGACCACAACTTCTTTATCCATTCTTCTCTTTCCTGGGATGTTTAAGGTGTAACGAAGTGGAGGTTCTTGTCAACAGAGCAGCCCTAAAATTTGGGGTGCCTGTGTCTTGCTGATTTTTAGTTTTCCCAATTTATACGCCCATGAGTGGAAGTGCCCTATGCTCTCTAAGCTGAGTTTTTTAGATGTTTCAGGACACACCGTACACTTCTCCAGAGTGGCTGTTGGCAATTTACAGCCCGCCCATCAGCGTAGCAAGGCTCCCATTTCTCCATGGCCTGTCCTGCATTTCTGGTTTTGACACTTTATTCAGCATGGCCCTTTTGACCGATGGGAAGCGAGACTTCTTTGTAGCGCTGATTTGCCTTTCCAGGTTGCTTGGTTGGCCAAAAAGGGCGTATGCGTTTTTTCCTGAATATATTCAGGAAAAAACGCATACGCCCTTTTTGGCCAAGGGCATCATTGTCGAGGTTTTGCCGCTTTTCCTGTGCTTTAAAGGCGATTCGAATCTACCTCCTGAAATCGGTTTCCTGCAATTCTGCCTTGCTTTCAAATCCTCTTCGTTGCCTTCCCTCCATATATTTGTGGACGAGAGTTATCATTTCTAACTCTGCAGGTTTGTGAATTGCAGTGCCCCTGAGCTCCATTTTTCAACTCGCTTTCTTGGGAGCTGGCCGCAAAAGCGCAGGATTGCTTCAGGCCCTATTCTGGCTCCGGGCGGCAGGCTGAGCCTGTGGTTAATTCTGCTTCCTGATGGGAAAATAGAGTGACCTGTGCCTGTCCCAACACCTAGAGCTAGTCTCTCATTGGTTCCCCCTCTTCCCGTTCATCCTCAGGACAAATTGCAACGTGTTCGGAACAGGAGGTTAAAGGTGCTGATTCTCCAAGGAGGGAGATTGCTAGTAAAGCGGCTGGAATGGCGAACCGGAGCACAAGGAGATGAGAAATGAGGTGCGTTTTAGAAACCTTTCCCGGTCACACGGTGTACCATCTTCTGGGTTTCTCGTGCATGTTTTCGACGTAGGACGATGCCCTTGAACCTGGAGATTTGGGACCCATGGGATGGGTACCACGCCGTATTACTTTACAGGGTCTGCGTTAGCTCACCCAACCTCACCAAACCTCTCAGCCCCAAGAGTGTCCTCCCTTATGTCTCAATCAGCTGTGGGTCTAGATATGGTCAATCCAGGTGGCATCGCAGCCCCTGAACGAATTTTGTAAGAATTTCTCTCTCTTTCACTGTCTTTGTTTCACGGGTTTTTAAAAGTAATTGATTTTTATAATAGGGTTTAGCTGCTTTGCACTGCTGTGTTTATGCCGCTTTACACCCACTTGACTCACTTACAGAGAGATATCAATACATAGGTTTTAAGATTCTTACTAGTCAGATATATTCTTGGGCGGTGAATAGGGGGCGTTGAGTCCAGTTCACTGAGCAAGGAGTAGGTCTGGTCTATTACATATTGGGTTTATGGAACGGTATCTGAGCTAATTTGAAACCCTTGTTTTATGCATCACCCCACCTCACCTTTCCCGTTAAGCAGCCATAGTGTGTTTTCTAAACGTGCGACTCTGTTCTGTTTTGTAATTCAGTTCAAGGGTAGCGGTTTTTACATTCCCTCTGTAAGTGATATCTTATGATAAGTGTCTTTTTCTGTGTGACTTATTTCACTTAGAATCGTCGTACCTAAATCCACTCATCATGCTGCTCCTAGCCTTATGACGTTGATTTCATGGCTGAGTGATATTCCATTGTACATAAGGACCACAACTTCTTTATCCATTCTTCTCTTTCCTGGGATGTTTCAGGTGTAACGAAGTGGAGGTTCTTGTCAACAGAGCAGCCCTAAACTTTGGGGTGCCTGTGTCTTGCTGATTTTTAGTTTTCCCAATTTATACGCCCATGAGTGGAAGTGCCCTATGCTCTCTAAGCTGAGTTTTTTAGATGTTTCAGGACACACCGTACACTTCTCCAGAGTGGCTGTTGGCAATTTACAGCCCGCCCATCAGCGTAGCAAGGCTCCCATTTCTCCATGGCCTGTCCTGCATTTCTGGTTTTGACACTTTATTCAGCATGGCCCTTTTGACCGATGGGAAGCGAGACTTCTTTGTAGCGCTGATTTGCCTTTCCAGGTTGCTTGGTTGGCCAAAAAGGGCGTATGCGTTTTTTCCTGAATATATTCAGGAAAAAACGCATACGCCCTTTTTGGCCAAGGGCATCATTGTCGAGGTTTTGCCGCTTTTCCTGTGCTTTAAAGGCGATTCGAATCTACCTCCTGAAATCGGTTTCCTGCAATTCTGCCTTACTTTCAAATCCTCTTCGTTGCCTTCCCTCCATATATTTGTGGACGAGAGTTATCATTTCTACCTCTGCAGGTTTGTGAATTGCAGTGCCCCTGAGCTCCATTTTTCAACTCGCTTTCTTGGGAGCTGGCCGCAAAAGCGCAGGATTGCTTCAGGCCCTATTCTGGCTCCGGGCGGCAGGCTGAGCCTGTGGTTAATTCTGCTTCCTGATGGGAAAATAGAGTGACCTGTGCCTGTCCCAATACCTAGAGCTAGTCTCTCATTGGTTCCCCCTCTTCCCGTTCATCCTCAGGACAAATTGCAACGTGTTCGGAACAGGAGGTTAAAGGTGCTGATTCTCCAAGGAGGGAGATTGCTAGTAAAGCGGCTGGAATGGCAAACCGGAGCACAAGGAGATGAGAAATGAGGTGCATTTTAGAAACCTTTCCCGGTCACACGGTGTACCATCTTCTGGGTTTCTCGTGCATGTTTTCGACGTAGGACGATGCCCTTGAACCTGGAGATTTGGGACCCATGGGATGGGTACCACGCCGTATTACTTTAAAGGGTCTGCGTTAGCTCACCCAACCTCACCAAACCTCTCAGCCCCAAGAGTGTCCACCCTTATGTCTCAATCAGCTGTGGGTCTAGATATGGTCAATCCAGGTGGCATCGCAGCCCCTGAACGAATTTTGTAAGAATTTCTCTCTCTTTCACTGTCTTTGTTTCACGGGTTTTTAAAAGTAATTGATTTTTATAACAGGGTTTAGCTGCTTTGCACTGCTGTGTTTATGCCGCTTTACACCCACTTGACTCACTTACAGAGAGATATCAATACATAGGTTTTAAGATTCTTACTAGTCAGATATATTCTTGGGCGGTGAATAGGGGGCGTTGAGTCCAGTTCACTGAGCAAGGAGTAGGTCTGGTCTATTACATATTGGGTTTATGGAACGGTATCTGAGCTAATTTGAAACCCTTGTTTTATGCATCACCCCACCTCACCTTTCCCGTTAAGCAGCCATAGTGTGTTTTCTAAACGTGCGACTCTGTTCTGTTTTGTAATTCAGTTCAAGGGTAGCGGTTTTTACATTCCCTCTGTAAGTGATATCTTATGATAAGTGTCTTTTTCTGTGTGACTTATTTCACTTAGAATCGTCGTACCTAAATCCACTCATCATGCTGCTCCTAGCCTTATGACGTTGATTTCATGGCTGAGTGATATTCCATTGTACATAAGGACCACAACTTCTTTATCCATTCTTCTCTTTCCTGGGATGTTTCAGGTGTAACGAAGTGGAGGTTCTTGTCAACAGAGCAGCCCTAAACTTTGGGGTGCCTGTGTCTTGCTGATTTTTAGTTTTCCCAATTTATACGCCCATGAGTGGAAGTGCCCTATGCTCTCTAAGCTGAGTTTTTTAGATGTTTCAGGACACACCGTACACTTCTCCAGAGTGGCTGTTGGCAATTTACAGCCCACCCATCAGCGTAGCAAGGCTCCCATTTCTCCATGGGCTGTCCTGCATTTCTGGTTTTGACACTTTATTCAGCATGGCCCTTTTGACCGATGGGAAGCGAGACTTCTTTGTAGCGCTGATTTGCCTTTCCAGGTTGCTTGGTTGGCCAAAAAGGGCGTATGCGTTTTTTCCTGAATATATTCAGGAAAAAACGCATACGCCCTTTTTGGCCAAGGGCATCATTGTCGAGGTTTTGCCGCTTTTCCTGTGCTTTAAAGGCGATTCGAATCTACCTCCTGAAATCGGTTTCCTGCAATTCTGCCTTACTTTCAAATCCTCTTCGTTGCCTTCCCTCCATATATTTGTGGACGAGAGTTATCATTTCTAACTCTGCAGGTTTGTGAATTGCAGTGCCCCTGAGCTCCATTTTTCAACTCGCTTTCTTGGGAGCTGGCCGCAAAAGCGCAGGATTGCTTCAGGCCCTATTCTGGCTCCGGGCGGCAGGCTGAGCCTGTGGTTAATTCTGCTTCCTGATGGGAAAATAGAGTGACCTGTGCCTGTCCCAATACCTAGAGCTAGTCTCTCATTGGTTCCCCCTCTTCCCGTTCATCCTCAGGACAAATTGCAACGTGTTCGGAACAGGAGGTTAAAGGTGCTGATTCTCCAAGGAGGGAGATTGCTAGTAAAGCGGCTGGAATGGCGAACCGGAGCACAAGGAGATGAGAAATGAGGTGCGTTTTAGAAACCTTTCCCGGTCACACGGTGTACCATCTTCTGGGTTTCTCGTGCATGTTTTCGACGTAGGACGATGCCCTTGAACCTGGAGATTTGGGACCCATGGGATGGGTACCACGCCGTATTACTTTACAGGGTCTGCTTTAGCTCACCCAACCTCACCAAACCTCTCAGCCCCAAGAGTGTCCTCCCTTATGTCTCAATCAGCTGTGGGTCTAGATATGGTCAATCCAGGTGGCATCGCAGCCCCTGAACGAATTTTGTAAGAATTTCTCTCTCTTTCACTGTCTTTGTTTCACGGGTTTTTAAAAGTAATTGATTTTTATAATAGGGTTTAGCTGCTTTGCACTGCTGTGTTTATGCCGCTTTACACCCACTTGACTCACTTACAGAGAGATATCAATACATAGGTTTTAAGATTCTTACTAGTCAGATATATTCTTGGGCGGTGAATAGGGGGCGTTGAGTCCAGTTCACTGAGCAAGGAGTAGGTCTTGTCTATTACATATTGGGTTTATGGAACGGTATCTGAGCTAATTTGAAACCCTTGTTTTATGCATCACCCCACCTCACCTTTCCCGTTAAGCAGCCATAGTGTGTTTTCTAAACGTGCGACTCTGTTCTGTTTTGTAATTCAGTTCAAGGGTAGCGGTTTTTACATTCCCTCTGTAAGTGATATCTTATGATAAGTGTCTTTTTCTGTGTGACTTATTTCACTTAGAATCGTCGTACCTAAATCCACTCATCATGCTGCTCCTAGCCTTATGACGTTGATTTCATGGCTGAGTGATATTCCATTGTACATAAGGACCACAACTTCTTTATCCATTCTTCTCTTTCCTGGGATGTTTCAGGTGTAACGAAGTGGAGGTTCTTGTCAACAGAGCAGCCCTAAACTTTGGGGTGCCTGTGTCTTGCTGATTTTTAGTTTTCCCAATTTATACGCCCATGAGTGGAAGTGCCCTATGCTCTCTAAGCTGAGTTTTTTAGATGTTTCAGGACACACCGTACACTTCTCCAGAGTGGCTGTTGGCAATTTACAGCCCGCCCATCAGCGTAGCAAGGCTCCCATTTCTCCATGGCCTGTCCTGCATTTCTGGTTTTGACACTTTATTCAGCATGGCCCTTTTGACCGATGGGAAGCGAGACTTCTTTGTAGCGCTGATTTGCCTTTCCAGGTTGCTTGGTTGGCCAAAAAGGGCGTATGCGTTTTTTCCTGAATATATTCAGGAAAAAACGCATACGCCCTTTTTGGCCAAGGGCATCATTGTCGAGGTTTTGCCGCTTTTCCTGTGCTTTAAAGGCGATTCGAATCTACCTCCTGAAATCGGTTTCCTGCAATTCTGCCTTGCTTTCAAATCCTCTTCGTAGCCTTCCCTCCATATATTTGTGGACGAGAGTTATCATTTCTAACTCTGCAGGTTTGTGAATTGCAGTGCCCCTGAGCTCCATTTTTCAACTCGCTTTCTTGGGAGCTGGCCGCAAAAGCGCAGGATTGCTTCAGGCCCTATTCTGGCTCCGGGCGGCAGGCTGAGCCTGTGGTTAATTCTGCTTCCTGATGGGAAAATAGAGTGACCTCTGCCTGTCCCAACACCTAGAGCTAGTCTCTCATTGGTTCCCCCTCTTCCCGTTCATCCTCAGGACAAATTGCAACGTGTACGGAACAGGAGGTTAAAGGTGCTGATTCTCCAAGGAGGGAGATTGCTAGTAAAGCGGCTGGAATGGCGAACCGGAGCACAAGGAGATGAGAAATGAGGTGCGTTTTAGAAACCTTTCCCGGTCACACGGTGTACCATCTTCTGGGTTTCTCGTGCATGTTTTCGACGTAGGAAGATGCCCTTGAACCTGGAGATTTGGGACCCATGGGATGGGTACCACGCCGTATTACTTTAAAGGGTCTGCGTTAGCTCACCCAACCTCACCAAACCTCTCAGCCCCAAGAGTGTCCACCCTTATGTCTCAATCAGCTGTGGGTCTAGATATGGTCAATCCAGGTGGCATCGCAGCCCCTGAACGAATTTTGTAAGAATTTCTCTCTCTTTCACTGTCTTTGTTTCACGGGTTTTTAAAAGTAATTGATTTTTATAACAGGGTTTAGCTGCTTTGCACTGCTGTGTTTATGCCGCTTTACACCCACTTGACTCACTTACAGAGAGATATCAATACATAGGTTTTAAGATTCTTACTAGTCAGATATATTCTTGGGCGGTGAATAGGGGGCGTTGAGTCCAGTTCACTGAGCAAGGAGTAGGTCTTGTCTATTACATATTGGGTTTATGGAACGGTATCTGAGCTAATTTGAAACCCTTGTTTTATGCATCACCCCACCTCACCTTTCCCGTTAAGCAGCCATAGTGTGTTTTCTAAACGTGCGACTCTGTTCTGTTTTGTAATTCAGTTCAAGGGTAGCGGTTTTTACATTCCCTCTGTAAGTGATATCTTATGATAAGTGTCTTTTTCTGTGTGACTTATTTCACTTAGAATCGTCGTACCTAAATCCACTCATCATGCTGCTCCTAGCCTTATGACGTTGATTTCATGGCTGAGTGATATTCCATTGTACATAAGGACCACAACTTCTTTATCCATTCTTCTCTTTCCTGGGATGTTTAAGGTGTAACGAAGTGGAGGTTCTTGTCAACAGAGCAGCCCTAAACTTTGGGGTGCCTGTGTCTTGCTGATTTTTAGTTTTCCCAATTTATACGCCCATGAGTGGAAGTGCCCTATGCTCTCTAAGCTGAGTTTTTTAGATGTTTCAGGACACACCGTACACTTCTCCAGAGTGGCTGTTGGCAATTTACAGCCCGCCCATCAGCGTAGCAAGGCTCCCATTTCTCCATGGCCTGTCCTGCATTTCTGGTTTTGACACTTTATTCAGCATGGCCCTTTTGACCGATGGGAAGCGAGACTTCTTTGTAGCGCTGATTTGCCTTTCCAGGTTGCTTGGTTGGCCAAAAAGGGCGTATGCGTTTTTTCCTGAATATATTCAGGAAAAAACGCATACGCCCTTTTTGGCCAAGGGCATCATTGTCGAGGTTTTGCCGCTTTTCCTGTGCTTTAAAGGCGATTCGAATCTACCTCCTGAAATCGGTTTCCTGCAATTCTGCCTTGCTTTCAAATCCTCTTCGTAGCCTTCCCTCCATATATTTGTGGACGAGAGTTATCATTTCTAACTCTGCAGGTTTGTGAATTGCAGTGCCCCTGAGCTCCATTTTTCAACTCGCTTTCTTGGGAGCTGGCCGCAAAAGCGCAGGATTGCTTCAGGCCCTATTCTGGCTCCGGGCGGCAGGCTGAGCCTGTGGTTAATTCTGCTTCCTGATGGGAAAATAGAGTGACCTCTGCCTGTCCCAACACCTAGAGCTAGTCTCTCATTGGTTCCCCCTCTTCCCGTTCATCCTCAGGACAAATTGCAACGTGTACGGAACAGGAGGTTAAAGGTGCTGATTCTCCAAGGAGGGAGATTGCTAGTAAAGCGGCTGGAATGGCGAACCGGAGCACAAGGAGATGAGAAATGAGGTGCGTTTTAGAAACCTTTCCCGGTCACACGGTGTACCATCTTCTGGGTTTCTCGTGCATGTTTTCGACGTAGGACGATGCCCTTGAACCTGGAGATTTGGGACCCATGGGATGGGTACCACGCCGTATTACTTTAAAGGGTCTGCGTTAGCTCACCCAACCTCACCAAACCTCTCAGCCCCAAGAGTGTCCACCCTTATGTCTCAATCAGCTGTGGGTCTAGATATGGTCAATCCAGGTGGCATCGCAGCCCCTGAACGAATTTTGTAAGAATTTCTCTCTCTTTCACTGTCTTTGTTTCACGGGTTTTTAAAAGTAATTGATTTTTATAACAGGGTTTAGCTGCTTTGCACTGCTGTGTTTATGCCGCTTTACACCCACTTGACTCACTTACAGAGAGATATCAATACATAGGTTTTAAGATTCTTACTAGTCAGATATATTCTTGGGCGGTGAATAGGGGGCGTTGAGTCCAGTTCACTGAGCAAGGAGTAGGTCTGGTCTATTACATATTGGGTTTATGGAACGGTATCTGAGCTAATTTGAAACCCTTGTTTTATGCATCACCCCACCTCACCTTTCCCGTTAAGCAGCCATAGTGTGTTTTCTAAACGTGCGACTCTGTTCTGTTTTGTAATTCAGTTCAAGGGTAGCGGTTTTTACATTCCCTCTGTAAGTGATATCTTATGATAAGTGTCTTTTTCTGTGTGACTTATTTCACTTAGAATCGTCGTACCTAAATCCACTCATCATGCTGCTCCTAGCCTTATGACGTTGATTTCATGGCTGAGTGATATTCCATTGTACATAAGGACCACAACTTCTTTATCCATTCTTCTCTTTCCTGGGATGTTTCAGGTGTAACGAAGTGGAGGTTCTTGTCAACAGAGCAGCCCTAAACTTTGGGGTGCCTGTGTCTTGCTGATTTTTAGTTTTCCCAATTTATACGCCCATGAGTGGAAGTGCCCTATGCTCTCTAAGCTGAGTTTTTTAGATGTTTCAGGACACACCGTACACTTCTCCAGAGTGGCTGTTGGCAATTTACAGCCCACCCATCAGCGTAGCAAGGCTCCCATTTCTCCATGGGCTGTCCTGCATTTCTGGTTTTGACACTTTATTCAGCATGGCCCTTTTGACCGATGGGAAGCGAGACTTCTTTGTAGCGCTGATTTGCCTTTCCAGGTTGCTTGGTTGGCCAAAAAGGGCGTATGCGTTTTTTCCTGAATATATTCAGGAAAAAACGCATACGCCCTTTTTGGCCAAGGGCATCATTGTCGAGGTTTTGCCGCTTTTCCTGTGCTTTAAAGGCGATTCGAATCTACCTCCTGAAATCGGTTTCCTGCAATTCTGCCTTGCTTTCAAATCCTCTTCGTTGCCTTCCCTCCATATATTTGTGGACGAGAGTTATCATTTCTAACTCTGCAGGTTTGTGAATTGCAGTGCCCCTGAGCTCCATTTTTCAACTCGCTTTCTTGGGAGCTGGCCGCAAAAGCGCAGGATTGCTTCAGGCCCTATTCTGGCTCCGGGCGGCAGGCTGAGCCTGTGGTTAATTCTGCTTCCTAATGGGAAAATAGAGTGACCTGTGCCTGTCCCAATACCTAGAGCTAGTCTCTCATTGGTTCCCCCTCTTCCCGTTCATCCTCAGGACAAATTGCAACGTGTTCGGAACAGGAGGTTAAAGGTGCTGATTCTCCAAGGAGGGAGATTGCTAGTAAAGCGGCTGGAATGGCGAACCGGAGCACAAGGAGATGAGAAATGAGGTGCGTTTTAGAAACCTTTCCCGGTCACACGGTGTACCATCTTCTGGGTTTCTCGTGCATGTTTTCGACGTAGGACGATGCCCTTGAACCTGGAGATTTGGGACCCATGGGATGGGTACCACGCCGTATTACTTTACAGGGTCTGCTTTAGCTCACCCAACCTCACCAAACCTCTCAGCCCCAAGAGTGTCCTCCCTTATGTCTCAATCAGCTGTGGGTCTAGATATGGTCAATCCAGGTGGCATCGCAGCCCCTGAACGAATTTTGTAAGAATTTCTCTCTCTTTCACTGTCTTTGTTTCACGGGTTTTTAAAAGTAATTGATTTTTATAATAGGGTTTAGCTGCTTTGCACTGCTGTGTTTATGCCGCTTTACACCCACTTGACTCACTTACAGAGAGATATCAATACATAGGTTTTAAGATTCTTACTAGTCAGATATATTCTTGGGCGGTGAATAGGGGGCGTTGAGTCCAGTTCACTGAGCAAGGAGTAGGTCTGGTCTATTACATATTGGGTTTATGGAACGGTATCTGAGCTAATTTGAAACCCTTGTTTTATGCATCACCCCACCTCACCTTTCCCGTTAAGCAGCCATAGTGTGTTTTCTAAACGTGCGACTCTGTTCTGTTTTGTAATTCAGTTCAAGGGTAGCGGTTTTTACATTCCCTCTGTAAGTGATATCTTATGATAAGTGTCTTTTTCTGTGTGACTTATTTCACTTAGAATCGTCGTACCTAAATCCACTCATCATGCTGCTCCTAGCCTTATGACGTTGATTTCATGGCTGAGTGATATTCCATTGTACATAAGGACCACAACTTCTTTATCCATTCTTCTCTTTCCTGGGATGTTTAAGGTGTAACGAAGTGGAGGTTCTTGTCAACAGAGCAGCCCTAAACTTTGGGGTGCCTGTGTCTTGCTGATTTTTAGTTTTCCCAATTTATACGCCCATGAGTGGAAGTGCCCTATGCTCTCTAAGCTGAGTTTTTTAGATGTTTCAGGACACACCGTACACTTCTCCAGAGTGGCTGTTGGCAATTTACAGCCCGCCCATCAGCGTAGCAAGGCTCCCATTTCTCCATGGCCTGTCCTGCATTTCTGGTTTTGACACTTTATTCAGCATGGCCCTTTTGACCGATGGGAAGCGAGACTTCTTTGTAGCGCTGATTTGCCTTTCCAGGTTGCTTGGTTGGCCAAAAAGGGCGTATGCGTTTTTTCCTGAATATATTCAGGAAAAAACGCATACGCCCTTTTTGGCCAAGGGCATCATTGTCGAGGTTTTGCCGCTTTTCCTGTGCTTTAAAGGCGATTCGAATCTACCTCCTGAAATCGGTTTCCTGCAATTCTGCCTTGCTTTCAAATCCTCTTCGTTGCCTTCCCTCCATATATTTGTGGACGAGAGTTATCATTTCTAACTCTGCAGGTTTGTGAATTGCAGTGCCCCTGAGCTCCATTTTTCAACTCGCTTTCTTGGGAGCTGGCCGCAAAAGCGCAGGATTGCTTCAGGCCCTATTCTGGCTCCGGGCGGCAGGCTGAGCCTGTGGTTAATTCTGCTTCCTGATGGGAAAATAGAGTGACCTCTGCCTGTCCCAACACCTAGAGCTAGTCTCTCATTGGTTCCCCCTCTTCCCGTTCATCCTCAGGACAAATTGCAACGTGTTCGGAACAGGAGGTTAAAGGTGCTGATTCTCCAAGGAGGGAGATTGCTAGTAAAGCGGCTGGAATGGCGAACCGGAGCACAAGGAGATGAGAAATGAGGTGCGTTTTAGAAACCTTTCCCGGTCACACGGTGTACCATCTTCTGGGTTTCTCGTGCATGTTTTCGACGTAGGACGATGCCCTTGAACCTGGAGATTTGGGACCCATGGGATGGGTACCACGCCGTATTACTTTACAGGGTCTGCGTTAGCTCACCCAACCTCACCAAACCTCTCAGCCCCAAGAGTGTCCTCCCTTATGTCTCAATCAGCTGTGGGTCTAGATATGGTCAATCCAGGTGGCATCGCAGCCCCTGAACGAATTTTGTAAGAATTTCTCTCTCTTTCACTGTCTTTGTTTCACGGGTTTTTAAAAGTAATTGATTTTTATAATAGGGTTTAGCTGCTTTGCACTGCTGTGTTTATGCCGCTTTACACCCACTTGACTCACTTACAGAGAGATATCAATACATAGGTTTTAAGATTCTTACTAGTCAGATATATTCTTGGGCGGTGAATAGGGGGCGTTGAGTCCAGTTCACTGAGCAAGGAGTAGGTCTGGTCTATTACATATTGGGTTTATGGAACGGTATCTGAGCTAATTTGAAACCCTTGTTTTATGCATCACCCCACCTCACCTTTCCCGTTAAGCAGCCATAGTGTGTTTTCTAAACGTGCGACTCTGTTCTGTTTTGTAATTCAGTTCAAGGGTAGCGGTTTTTACATTCCCTCTGTAAGTGATATCTTATGATAAGTGTCTTTTTCTGTGTGACTTATTTCACTTAGAATCGTCGTACCTAAATCCACTCATCATGCTGCTCCTAGCCTTATGACGTTGATTTCATGGCTGAGTGATATTCCATTGTACATAAGGACCACAACTTCTTTATCCATTCTTCTCTTTCCTGGGATGTTTAAGGTGTAACGAAGTGGAGGTTCTTGTCAACAGAGCAGCCCTAAACTTTGGGGTGCCTGTGTCTTGCTGATTTTTAGTTTTCCCAATTTATACGCCCATGAGTGGAAGTGCCCTATGCTCTCTAAGCTGAGTTTTTTAGATGTTTCAGGACACACCGTACACTTCTCCAGAGTGGCTGTTGGCAATTTACAGCCCGCCCATCAGCGTAGCAAGGCTCCCATTTCTCCATGGCCTGTCCTGCATTTCTGGTTTTGACACTTTATTCAGCATGGCCCTTTTGACCGATGGGAAGCGAGACTTCTTTGTAGCGCTGATTTGCCTTTCCAGGTTGCTTGGTTGGCCAAAAAGGGCGTATGCGTTTTTTCCTGAATATATTCAGGAAAAAACGCATACGCCCTTTTTGGCCAAGGGCATCATTGTCGAGGTTTTGCCGCTTTTCCTGTGCTTTAAAGGCGATTCGAATCTACCTCCTGAAATCGGTTTCCTGCAATTCTGCCTTGCTTTCAAATCCTCTTCGTAGCCTTCCCTCCATATATTTGTGGACGAGAGTTATCATTTCTAACTCTGCAGGTTTGTGAATTGCAGTGCCCCTGAGCTCCATTTTTCAACTGGCTTTCTTGGGAGCTGGCCGCAAAAGCGCAGGATTGCTTCAGGCCCTATTCTGGCTCCGGGCGGCAGGCTGAGCCTGTGGTTAATTCTGCTTCCTGATGGGAAAATAGAGTGACCTCTGCCTGTCCCAACACCTAGAGCTAGTCTCTCATTGGTTCCCCCTCTTCCCGTTCATCCTCAGGACAAATTGCAACGTGTACGGAACAGGAGGTTAAAGGTGCTGATTCTCCAAGGAGGGAGATTGCTAGTAAAGCGGCTGGAATGGCGAACCGGAGCACAAGGAGATGAGAAATGACGTGCGTTTTAGAAACC
This sequence comes from Balaenoptera borealis, assembly GCF_965194805.1. NCBI lineage: Eukaryota > Metazoa > Chordata > Mammalia > Artiodactyla > Balaenopteridae > Balaenoptera > Balaenoptera borealis. Next base: position 163,405 of record NW_028123467.1, on the reverse strand, counting down.
TTTCCCGGTCACACGGTGTACCATCTTCTGGGTTTCTCGTGCATGTTTTCGACGTAGGAAGATGCCCTTGAACCTGGAGATTTGGGACCCATGGGATGGGTACCACGCCGTATTACTTTAAAGGGTCTGCGTTAGCTCACCCAACCTCACCAAACCTCTCAGCCCCAAGAGTGTCCACCCTTATGTCTCAATCAGCTGTGGGTCTAGATATGGTCAATCCAGGTGGCATCGCAGCCCCTGAACGAATTTTGTAAGAATTTCTCTCTCTTTCACTGTCTTTGTTTCACGGGTTTTTAAAAGTAATTGATTTTTATAACAGGGTTTAGCTGCTTTGCACTGCTGTGTTTATGCCGCTTTACACCCACTTGACTCACTTACAGAGAGATATCAATACATAGGTTTTAAGATTCTTACTAGTCAGATATATTCTTGGGCGGTGAATAGGGGGCGTTGAGTCCAGTTCACTGAGCAAGGAGTAGGTCTTGTCTATTACATATTGGGTTTATGGAACGGTATCTGAGCTAATTTGAAACCCTTGTTTTATGCATCACCCCACCTCACCTTTCCCGTTAAGCAGCCATAGTGTGTTTTCTAAACGTGCGACTCTGTTCTGTTTTGTAATTCAGTTCAAGGGTAGCGGTTTTTACATTCCCTCTGTAAGTGATATCTTATGATAAGTGTCTTTTTCTGTGTGACTTATTTCACTTAGAATCGTCGTACCTAAATCCACTCATCATGCTGCTCCTAGCCTTATGACGTTGATTTCATGGCTGAGTGATATTCCATTGTACATAAGGACCACAACTTCTTTATCCATTCTTCTCTTTCCTGGGATGTTTAAGGTGTAACGAAGTGGAGGTTCTTGTCAACAGAGCAGCCCTAAACTTTGGGGTGCCTGTGTCTTGCTGATTTTTAGTTTTCCCAATTTATACGCCCATGAGTGGAAGTGCCCTATGCTCTCTAAGCTGAGTTTTTTAGATGTTTCAGGACACACCGTACACTTCTCCAGAGTGGCTGTTGGCAATTTACAGCCCGCCCATCAGCGTAGCAAGGCTCCCATTTCTCCATGGCCTGTCCTGCATTTCTGGTTTTGACACTTTATTCAGCATGGCCCTTTTGACCGATGGGAAGCGAGACTTCTTTGTAGCGCTGATTTGCCTTTCCAGGTTGCTTGGTTGGCCAAAAAGGGCGTATGCGTTTTTTCCTGAATATATTCAGGAAAAAACGCATACGCCCTTTTTGGCCAAGGGCATCATTGTCGAGGTTTTGCCGCTTTTCCTGTGCTTTAAAGGCGATTCGAATCTACCTCCTGAAATCGGTTTCCTGCAATTCTGCCTTGCTTTCAAATCCTCTTCGTAGCCTTCCCTCCATATATTTGTGGACGAGAGTTATCATTTCTAACTCTGCAGGTTTGTGAATTGCAGTGCCCCTGAGCTCCATTTTTCAACTCGCTTTCTTGGGAGCTGGCCGCAAAAGCGCAGGATTGCTTCAGGCCCTATTCTGGCTCCGGGCGGCAGGCTGAGCCTGTGGTTAATTCTGCTTCCTGATGGGAAAATAGAGTGACCTCTGCCTGTCCCAACACCTAGAGCTAGTCTCTCATTGGTTCCCCCTCTTCCCGTTCATCCTCAGGACAAATTGCAACGTGTACGGAACAGGAGGTTAAAGGTGCTGATTCTCCAAGGAGGGAGATTGCTAGTAAAGCGGCTGGAATGGCGAACCGGAGCACAAGGAGATGAGAAATGACGTGCGTTTTAGAAACCTTTCCCGGTCACACGGTGTACCATCTTCTGGGTTTCTCGTGCATGTTTTCGACGTAGGAAGATGCCCTTGAACCTGGAGATTTGGGACCCATGGGATGGGTACCACGCCGTATTACTTTAAAGGGTCTGCGTTAGCTCACCCAACCTCACCAAACCTCTCAGCCCCAAGAGTGTCCACCCTTATGTCTCAATCAGCTGTGGGTCTAGATATGGTCAATCCAGGTGGCATCGCAGCCCCTGAACGAATTTTGTAAGAATTTCTCTCTCTTTCACTGTCTTTGTTTCACGGGTTTTTAAAAGTAATTGATTTTTATAACAGGGTTTAGCTGCTTTGCACTGCTGTGTTTATGCCGCTTTACACCCACTTGACTCACTTACAGAGAGATATCAATACATAGGTTTTAAGATTCTTACTAGTCAGATATATTCTTGGGCGGTGAATAGGGGGCGTTGAGTCCAGTTCACTGAGCAAGGAGTAGGTCTTGTCTATTACATATTGGGTTTATGGAACGGTATCTGAGCTAATTTGAAACCCTTGTTTTATGCATCACCCCACCTCACCTTTCCCGTTAAGCAGCCATAGTGTGTTTTCTAAACGTGCGACTCTGTTCTGTTTTGTAATTCAGTTCAAGGGTAGCGGTTTTTACATTCCCTCTGTAAGTGATATCTTATGATAAGTGTCTTTTTCTGTGTGACTTATTTCACTTAGAATCGTCGTACCTAAATCCACTCATCATGCTGCTCCTAGCCTTATGACGTTGATTTCATGGCTGAGTGATATTCCATTGTACATAAGGACCACAACTTCTTTATCCATTCTTCTCTTTCCTGGGATGTTTAAGGTGTAACGAAGTGGAGGTTCTTGTCAACAGAGCAGCCCTAAACTTTGGGGTGCCTGTGTCTTGCTGATTTTTAGTTTTCCCAATTTATACGCCCATGAGTGGAAGTGCCCTATGCTCTCTAAGCTGAGTTTTTTAGATGTTTCAGGACACACCGTACACTTCTCCAGAGTGGCTGTTGGCAATTTACAGCCCGCCCATCAGCGTAGCAAGGCTCCCATTTCTCCATGGGCTGTCCTGCATTTCTGGTTTTGACACTTTATTCAGCATGGCCCTTTTGACCGATGGGAAGCGAGACTTCTTTGTAGCGCTGATTTGCCTTTCCAGGTTGCTTGGTTGGCCAAAAAGGGCGTATGCGTTTTTTCCTGAATATATTCAGGAAAAAACGCATACGCCCTTTTTGGCCAAGGGCATCATTGTCGAGGTTTTGCCGCTTTTCCTGTGCTTTAAAGGCGATTCGAATCTACCTCCTGAAATCGGTTTCCTGCAATTCTGCCTTGCTTTCAAATCCTCTTCGTTGCCTTCCCTCCATATATTTGTGGACGAGAGTTATCATTTCTAACTCTGCAGGTTTGTGAATTGCAGTGCCCCTGAGCTCCATTTTTCAACTCGCTTTCTTGGGAGCTGGCCGCAAAAGCGCAGGATTGCTTCAGGCCCTATTCTGGCTCCGGGCGGCAGGCTGAGCCTGTGGTTAATTCTGCTTCCTGATGGGAAAATAGAGTGACCTCTGCCTGTCCCAACACCTAGAGCTAGTCTCTCATTGGTTCCCCCTCTTCCCGTTCATCCTCAGGACAAATTGCAACGTGTACGGAACAGGAGGTTAAAGGTGCTGATTCTCCAAGGAGGGAGATTGCTAGTAAAGCGGCTGGAATGGCGAACCGGAGCACAAGGAGATGAGAAATGAGGTGCGTTTTAGAAACCTTTCCCGGTCACACGGTGTACCATCTTCTGGGTTGCTCGTGCATGTTTTCGACGTAGGAAGATGCCCTTGAACCTGGAGATTTGGGACCCATGGGATGGGTACCACGCCGTATTACTTTAAAGGGTCTGCGTTAGCTCACCCAACCTCACCAAACCTCTCAGCCCCAAGAGTGTCCACCCTTATGTCTCAATCAGCTGTGGGTCTAGATATGGTCAATCCAGGTGGCATCGCAGCCCCTGAACGAATTTTGTAAGAATTTCTCTCTCTTTCACTGTCTTTGTTTCACGGGTTTTTAAAAGTAATTGATTTTTATAATAGGGTTTAGCTGCTTTGCACTGCTGTGTTTATGCCGCTTTACACCCACTTGACTCACTTACAGAGAGATATCAATACATAGGTTTTAAGATTCTTACTAGTCAGATATATTCTTGGGCGGTGAATAGGGGGCGTTGAGTCCAGTTCACTGAGCAAGGAGTAGGTCTGGTCTATTACATATTGGGTTTATGGAACGGTATCTGAGCTAATTTGAAACCCTTGTTTTATGCATCACCCCACCTCACCTTTCCCGTTAAGCAGCCATAGTGTGTTTTCTAAACGTGCGACTCTGTTCTGTTTTGTAATTCAGTTCAAGGGTAGCGGTTTTTACATTCCCTCTGTAAGTGATATCTTATGATAAGTGTCTTTTTCTGTGTGACTTATTTCACTTAGAATCGTCGTACCTAAATCCACTCATCATGCTGCTCCTAGCCTTATGACGTTGATTTCATGGCTGAGTGATATTCCATTGTACATAAGGACCACAACTTCTTTATCCATTCTTCTCTTTCCTGGGATGTTTAAGGTGTAACGAAGTGGAGGTTCTTGTCAACAGAGCAGCCCTAAACTTTGGGGTGCCTGTGTCTTGCTGATTTTTAGTTTTCCCAATTTATACGCCCATGAGTGGAAGTGCCCTATGCTCTCTAAGCTGAGTTTTTTAGATGTTTCAGGACACACCGTACACTTCTCCAGAGTGGCTGTTGGCAATTTACAGCCCGCCCATCAGCGTAGCAAGGCTCCCATTTCTCCATGGCCTGTCCTGCATTTCTGGTTTTGACACTTTATTCAGCATGGCCCTTTTGACCGATGGGAAGCGAGACTTCTTTGTAGCGCTGATTTGCCTTTCCAGGTTGCTTGGTTGGCCAAAAAGGGCGTATGCGTTTTTTCCTGAATATATTCAGGAAAAAACGCATACGCCCTTTTTGGCCAAGGGCATCATTGTCGAGGTTTTGCCGCTTTTCCTGTGCTTTAAAGGCGATTCGAATCTACCTCCTGAAATCGGTTTCCTGCAATTCTGCCTTGCTTTCAAATCCTCTTCGTAGCCTTCCCTCCATATATTTGTGGACGAGAGTTATCATTTCTAACTCTGCAGGTCTGTGAATTGCAGTGCCCCTGAGCTCCATTTTTCAACTCGCTTTCTTGGGAGCTGGCCGCAAAAGCGCAGGATTGCTTCAGGCCCTATTCTGGCTCCGGGCGGCAGGCTGAGCCTGTGGTTAATTCTGCTTCCTGATGGGAAAATAGAGTGACCTCTGCCTGTCCCAACACCTAGAGCTAGTCTCTCATTGGTTCCCCCTCTTCCCGTTCATCCTCAGGACAAATTGCAACGTGTTCGGAACAGGAGGTTAAAGGTGCTGATTCTCCAAGGAGGGAGATTGCTAGTAAAGCGGCTGGAATGGCGAACCGGAGCACAAGGAGATGAGAAATGAGGTGCGTTTTAGAAACCTTTCCCGGTCACACGGTGTACCATCTTCTGGGTTTCTCGTGCATGTTTTCGACGTAGGACGATGCCCTTGAACCTGGAGATTTGGGACCCATGGGATGGGTACCACGCCATATCACTTTACAGGGTCTGCGTTAGCTCACCCAACCTCACCAAACCTCTCAGCCCCAAGAGTGTCCTCCCTTATGTCTCAATCAGCTGTGGGTCTAGATATGGTCAATCCAGGTGGCATCGCAGCCCCTGAACGAATTTTGTAAGAATTTCTCTCTCTTTCACTGTCTTTGTTTCACGGGTTTTTAAAAGTAATTGATTTTTATAATAGGGTTTAGCTGCTTTGCACTGCTGTGTTTATGCCGCTTTACACCCACTTGACTCACTTACAGAGAGATATCAATACATAGGTTTTAAGATTCTTACTAGTCAGATATATTCTTGGGCGGTGAATAGGGGGCGTTGAGTCCAGTTCACTGAGCAAGGAGTAGGTCTGGTCTATTACATATTGGGTTTATGGAACGGTATCTGAGCTAATTTGAAACCCTTGTTTTATGCATCACCCCACCTCACCTTTCCCGTTAAGCAGCCATAGTGTGTTTTCTAAACGTGCGACTCTGTTCTGTTTTGTAATTCAGTTCAAGGGTAGCGGTTTTTACATTCCCTCTGTAAGTGATATCTTATGATAAGTGTCTTTTTCTGTGTGACTTATTTCACTTAGAATCGTCGTACCTAAATCCACTCATCATGCTGCTCCTAGCCTTATGACGTTGATTTCATGGCTGAGTGATATTCCATTGTACATAAGGACCACAACTTCTTTATCCATTCTTCTCTTTCCTGGGATGTTTAAGGTGTAACGAAGTGGAGGTTCTTGTCAACAGAGCAGCCCTAAACTTTGGGGTGCCTGTGTCTTGCTGATTTTTAGTTTTCCCAATTTATACGCCCATGAGTGGAAGTGCCCTATGCTCTCTAAGCTGAGTTTTTTAGATGTTTCAGGACACACCGTACACTTCTCCAGAGTGGCTGTTGGCAATTTACAGCCCGCCCATCAGCGTAGCAAGGCTCCCATTTCTCCATGGGCTGTCCTGCATTTCTGGTTTTGACACTTTATTCAGCGTGGCCCTTTTGACCGATGGGAAGCGAGACTTCTTTGTAGCGCTGATTTGCCTTTCCAGGTTGCTTGGTTGGCCAAAAAGGGCGTATGCGTTTTTTCCTGAATATATTCAGGAAAAAACGCATACGCCCTTTTTGGCCAAGGGCATCATTGTCGAGGTTTTGCCGCTTTTCCTGTGCTTTAAAGGCGATTCGAATCTACCTCCTGAAATCGGTTTCCTGCAATTCTGCCTTGCTTTCAAATCCTCTTCGTTGCCTTCCCTCCATATATTTGTGGACGAGAGTTATCATTTCTAACTCTGCAGGTTTGTGAATTGCAGTGCCCCTGAGCTCCATTTTTCAACTCGCTTTCTTGGGAGCTGGCCGCAAAAGCGCAGGATTGCTTCAGGCCCTATTCTGGCTCCGGGCGGCAGGCTGAGCCTGTGGTTAATTCTGCTTCCTGATGGGAAAATAGAGTGACCTCTGCCTGTCCCAACACCTAGAGCTAGTCTCTCATTGGTTCCCCCTCTTCCCGTTCATCCTCAGGACAAATTGCAACGTGTTCGGAACAGGAGGTTAAAGGTGCTGATTCTCCAAGGAGGGAGATTGCTAGTAAAGCAGCTGGAATGGCGAACCGGAGCACAAGGAGATGAGAAATGAGGTGCGTTTTAGAAACCTTTCCCGGTCACACGGTGTACCATCTTCTGGGTTTCTCGTGCATGTTTTCGACGTAGGACGATGCCCTTGAACCTGGAGATTTGGGACCCATGGGATGGGTACCACGCCGTATTACTTTACAGGGTCTGCGTTAGCTCACCCAACCTCACCAAACCTCTCAGCCCCAAGAGTGTCCTCCCTTATGTCTCAATCAGCTGTGGGTCTAGATATGGTCAATCCAGGTGGCATCGCAGCCCCTGAACGAATTTTGTAAGAATTTCTCTCTCTTTCACTGTCTTTGTTTCACGGGTTTTTAAAAGTAATTGATTTTTATAATAGGGTTTAGCTGCTTTGCACTGCTGTGTTTATGCCGCTTTACACCCACTTGACTCACTTACAGAGAGATATCAATACATAGGTTTTAAGATTCTTACTAGTCAGATATATTCTTGGGCGGTGAATAGGGGGCGTTGAGTCCAGTTCACTGAGCAAGGAGTAGGTCTGGTCTATTACATATTGGGTTTATGGAACGGTATCTGAGCTAATTTGAAACCCTTGTTTTATGCATCACCCCACCTCACCTTTCCCGTTAAGCAGCCATAGTGTGTTTTCTAAACGTGCGACTCTGTTCTGTTTTGTAATTCAGTTCAAGGGTAGCGGTTTTTACATTCCCTCTGTAAGTGATATCTTATGATAAGTGTCTTTTTCTGTGTGACTTATTTCACTTAGAATCGTCGTACCTAAATCCACTCATCATGCTGCTCCTAGCCTTATGACGTTGATTTCATGGCTGAGTGATATTCCATTGTACATAAGGACCACAACTTCTTTATCCATTCTTCTCTTTCCTGGGATGTTTAAGGTGTAACGAAGTGGAGGTTCTTGTCAACAGAGCAGCCCTAAACTTTGGGGTGCCTGTGTCTTGCTGATTTTTAGTTTTCCCAATTTATACGCCCATGAGTGGAAGTGCCCTATGCTCTCTAAGCTGAGTTTTTTAGATGTTTCAGGACACACCGTACACTTCTCCAGAGTGGCTGTTGGCAATTTACAGCCCGCCCATCAGCGTAGCAAGGCTCCCATTTCTCCATGGGCTGTCCTGCATTTCTGGTTTTGACACTTTATTCAGCATGGCCCTTTTGACCGATGGGAAGCGAGACTTCTTTGTAGCGCTGATTTGCCTTTCCAGGTTGCTTGGTTGGCCAAAAAGGGCGTATGCGTTTTTTCCTGAATATATTCAGGAAAAAACGCATACGCCCTTTTTGGCCAAGGGCATCATTGTCGAGGTTTTGCCGCTTTTCCTGTGCTTTAAAGGCGATTCGAATCTACCTCCTGAAATCGGTTTCCTGCAATTCTGCCTTGCTTTCAAATCCTCTTCGTTGCCTTCCCTCCATATATTTGTGGACGAGAGTTATCATTTCTAACTCTGCAGGTTTGTGAATTGCAGTGCCCCTGAGCTCCATTTTTCAACTCGCTTTCTTGGGAGCTGGCCGCAAAAGCGCAGGATTGCTTCAGGCCCTATTCTGGCTCCGGGCGGCAGGCTGAGCCTGTGGTTAATTCTGCTTCCTGATGGGAAAATAGAGTGACCTCTGCCTGTCCCAACACCTAGAGCTAGTCTCTCATTGGTTCCCCCTCTTCCCGTTCATCCTCAGGACAAATTGCAACGTGTTCGGAACAGGAGGTTAAAGGTGCTGATTCTCCAAGGAGGGAGATTGCTAGTAAAGCAGCTGGAATGGCGAACCGGAGCACAAGGAGATGAGAAATGAGGTGCGTTTTAGAAACCTTTCCCGGTCACACGGTGTACCATCTTCTGGGTTTCTCGTGCATGTTTTCGACGTAGGACGATGCCCTTGAACCTGGAGATTTGGGACCCATGGGATGGGTACCACGCCGTATTACTTTACAGGGTCTGCGTTAGCTCACCCAACCTCACCAAACCTCTCAGCCCCAAGAGTGTCCTCCCTTATGTCTCAATCAGCTGTGGGTCTAGATATGGTCAATCCAGGTGGCATCGCAGCCCCTGAACGAATTTTGTAAGAATTTCTCTCTCTTTCACTGTCTTTGTTTCACGGGTTTTTAAAAGTAATTGATTTTTATAATAGGGTTTAGCTGCTTTGCACTGCTGTGTTTATGCCGCTTTACACCCACTTGACTCACTTACAGAGAGATATCAATACATAGGTTTTAAGATTCTTACTAGTCAGATATATTCTTGGGCGGTGAATAGGGGGCGTTGAGTCCAGTTCACTGAGCAAGGAGTAGGTCTGGTCTATTACATATTGGGTTTATGGAACGGTATCTGAGCTAATTTGAAACCCTTGTTTTATGCATCACCCCACCTCACCTTTCCCGTTAAGCAGCCATAGTGTGTTTTCTAAACGTGCGACTCTGTTCTGTTTTGTAATTCAGTTCAAGGGTAGCGGTTTTTACATTCCCTCTGTAAGTGATATCTTATGATAAGTGTCTTTTTCTGTGTGACTTATTTCACTTAGAATCGTCGTACCTAAATCCACTCATCATGCTGCTCCTAGCCTTATGACGTTGATTTCATGGCTGAGTGATATTCCATTGTACATAAGGACCACAACTTCTTTATCCATTCTTCTCTTTCCTGGGATGTTTAAGGTGTAACGAAGTGGAGGTTCTTGTCAACAGAGCAGCCCTAAACTTTGGGGTGCCTGTGTCTTGCTGATTTTTAGTTTTCCCAATTTATACGCCCATGAGTGGAAGTGCCCTATGCTCTCTAAGCTGAGTTTTTTAGATGTTTCAGGACACACCGTACACTTCTCCAGAGTAGCTGTTGGCAATTTACAGCCCGCCCATCAGCGTAGCAAGGCTCCCATTTCTCCATGGCCTGTCCTGCATTTCTGGTTTTGACACTTTATTCAGCATGGCCCTTTTGACCGATGGGAAGCGAGACTTCTTTGTAGCGCTGATTTGCCTTTCCAGGTTGCTTGGTTGGCCAAAAAGGGCGTATGCGTTTTTTCCTGAATATATTCAGGAAAAAACGCATACGCCCTTTTTGGCCAAGGGCATCATTGTCGAGGTTTTGCCGCTTTTCCTGTGCTTTAAAGGCGATTCGAATCTACCTCCTGAAATCGGTTTCCTGCAATTCTGCCTTGCTTTCAAATCCTCTTCGTTGCCTTCCCTCCATATATTTGTGGACGAGAGTTATCATTTCTAACTCTGCAGGTTTGTGAATTGCAGTGCCCCTGAGCTCCATTTTTCAACTCGCTTTCTTGGGAGCTGGCCGCAAAAGCGCAGGATTGCTTCAGGCCCTATTCTGGCTCCGGGCGGCAGGCTGAGCCTGTGGTTAATTCTGCTTCCTGATGGGAAAATAGAGTGACCTCTGCCTGTTCCAACACCTAGAGCTAGTCTCTCATTGGTTCCCCCTCTTCCCGTTCATCCTCAGGACAAATTGCAACGTGTACGGAACAGGAGGTTAAAGGTGCTGATTCTCCAAGGAGGGAGATTGCTAGTAAAGCGGCTGGAATGGCGAACCGGAGCACAAGGAGATGAGAAATGAGGTGCGTTTTAGAAACCTTTCCCAGTCACACGGTGTACCATCTTCTGGGTTTCTCGTGCATGTTTTCGACGTAGGAAGATGCCCTTGAACCTGGAGATTTGGGACCCATGGGATGGGTACCACGCCGTATTACTTTAAAGGGTCTGCGTTAGCTCACCCAACCTCACCAAACCTCTCAGCCCCAAGAGTGTCCACCCTTATGTCTCAATCAGCTGTGGGTCTAGATATGGTCAATCCAGGTGGCATCGCAGCCCCTGAACGAATTTTGTAAGAATTTCTCTCTCTTTCACTGTCTTTGTTTGACGGGTTTTTAAAAGTAATTGATTTTTATAATAGGGTTTAGCTGCTTTGCACTGCTGTGTTTATGCCGCTTTACACCCACTTGACTCACTTACAGAGAGATATCAATACATAGGTTTTAAGATTCTTACTAGTCAGATATATTCTTGGGCGGTGAATAGGGGGCGTTGAGTCCAGTTCACTGAGCAAGGAGTAGGTCTGGTCTATTACATATTGGGTTTATGGAACGGTATCTGAGCTAATTTGAAACCCTTGTTTTATGCATCACCCCACCTCACCTTTCCCGTTAAGCAGCCATAGTGTGTTTTCTAAACGTGCGACTCTGTTCTGTTTTGTAATTCAGTTCAAGGGTAGCGGTTTTTACATTCCCTCTGTAAGTGATATCTTATGATAAGTGTCTTTTTCTGTGTGACTTATTTCACTTAGAATCGTCGTACCTAAATCCACTCATCATGCTGCTCCTAGCCTTATGACGTTGATTTCATGGCTGAGTGATATTCCATTGTACATAAGGACCACAACTTCTTTATCCATTCTTCTCTTTCCTGGGATGTTTAAGGTGTAACGAAGTGGAGGTTCTTGTCAACAGAGCAGCCCTAAACTTTGGGGTGCCTGTGTCTTGCTGATTTTTAGTTTTCCCAATTTATACGCCCATGAGTGGAAGTGCCCTATGCTCTCTAAGCTGAGTTTTTTAGATGTTTCAGGACACACCGTACACTTCTCCAGAGTGGCTGTTGGCAATTTACAGCCCGCCCATCAGCGTAGCAAGGCTCCCATTTCTCCATGGGCTGTCCTGCATTTCTGGTTTTGACACTTTATTCAGCATGGCCCTTTTGACCGATGGGAAGCGAGACTTCTTTGTAGCGCTGATTTGCCTTTCCAGGTTGCTTGGTTGGCCAAAAAGGGCGTATGCGTTTTTTCCTGAATATATTCAGGAAAAAACGCATACGCCCTTTTTGGCCAAGGGCATCATTGTCGAGGTTTTGCCGCTTTTCCTGTGCTTTAAAGGCGATTCGAATCTACCTCCTGAAATCGGTTTCCTGCAATTCTGCCTTGCTTTCAAATCCTCTTCGTTGCCTTCCCTCCATATATTTGTGGACGAGAGTTATCATTTCTAACTCTGCAGGTCTGTGAATTGCAGTGCCCCTGAGCTCCATTTTTCAACTCGCTTTCTTGGGAGCTGGCCGCAAAAGCGCAGGATTGCTTCAGGCCCTATTCTGGCTCCGGGCGGCAGGCTGAGCCTGTGGTTAATTCTGCTTCCTGATGGGAAAATAGAGTGACCTCTGCCTGTCCCAACACCTAGAGCTAGTCTCTCATTGGTTCCCCCTCTTCCCGTTCATCCTCAGGACAAATTGCAACGTGTTCGGAACAGGAGGTTAAAGGTGCTGATTCTCCAAGGAGGGAGATTGCTAGTAAAGCGGCTGGAATGGCGAACCGGAGCACAAGGAGATGAGAAATGAGGTGCGTTTTAGAAACCTTTCCCGGTCACACGGTGTACCATCTTCTGGGTTTCTCGTGCATGTTTTCGACGTAGGACGATGCCCTTGAACCTGGAGATTTGGGACCCATGGGATGGGTACCACGCCATATCACTTTACAGGGTCTGCGTTAGCTCACCCAACCTCACCAAACCTCTCAGCCCCAAGAGTGTCCTCCCTTATGTCTCAATCAGCTGTGGGTCTAGATATGGTCAATCCAGGTGGCATCGCAGCCCCTGAACGAATTTTGTAAGAATTTCTCTCTCTTTCACTGTCTTTGTTTCACGGGTTTTTAAAAGTAATTGATTTTTATAATAGGGTTTAGCTGCTTTGCACTGCTGTGTTTATGCCGCTTTACACCCACTTGACTCACTTACAGAGAGATATCAATACATAGGTTTTAAGATTCTTACTAGTCAGATATATTCTTGGGCGGTGAATAGGGGGCGTTGAGTCCAGTTCACTGAGCAAGGAGTAGGTCTGGTCTATTACATATTGGGTTTATGGAACGGTATCTGAGCTAATTTGAAACCCTTGTTTTATGCATCACCCCACCTCACCTTTCCCGTTAAGCAGCCATAGTGTGTTTTCTAAACGTGCGACTCTGTTCTGTTTTGTAATTCAGTTCAAGGGTAGCGGTTTTTACATTCCCTCTGTAAGTGATATCTTATGATAAGTGTCTTTTTCTGTGTGACTTATTTCACTTAGAATCGTCGTACCTAAATCCACTCATCATGCTGCTCCTAGCCTTATGACGTTGATTTCATGGCTGAGTGATATTCCATTGTACATAAGGACCACAACTTCTTTATCCATTCTTCTCTTTCCTGGGATGTTTAAGGTGTAACGAAGTGGAGGTTCTTGTCAACAGAGCAGCCCTAAACTTTGGGGTGCCTGTGTCTTGCTGATTTTTAGTTTTCCCAATTTATACGCCCATGAGTGGAAGTGCCCTATGCTCTCTAAGCTGAGTTTTTTAGATGTTTCAGGACACACCGTACACTTCTCCAGAGTGGCTGTTGGCAATTTACAGCCCGCCCATCAGCGTAGCAAGGCTCCCATTTCTCCATGGGCTGTCCTGCATTTCTGGTTTTGACACTTTATTCAGCATGGCCCTTTTGACCGATGGGAAGCGAGACTTCTTTGTAGCGCTGATTTGCCTTTCCAGGTTGCTTGGTTGGCCAAAAAGGGCGTATGCGTTTTTTCCTGAATATATTCAGGAAAAAACGCATACGCCCTTTTTGGCCAAGGGCATCATTGTCGAGGTTTTGCCGCTTTTCCTGTGCTTTAAAGGCGATTCGAATCTACCTCCTGAAATCGGTTTCCTGCAATTCTGCCTTGCTTTCAAATCCTCTTCGTTGCCTTCCCTCCATATATTTGTGGACGAGAGTTATCATTTCTAACTCTGCAGGTTTGTGAATTGCAGTGCCCCTGAGCTCCATTTTTCAACTCGCTTTCTTGGGAGCTGGCCGCAAAAGCGCAGGATTGCTTCAGGCCCTATTCTGGCTCCGGGCGGCAGGCTGAGCCTGTGGTTAATTCTGCTTCCTGATGGGAAAATAGAGTGACCTCTGCCTGTCCCAACACCTAGAGCTAGTCTCTCATTGGTTCCCCCTCTTCCCGTTCATCCTCAGGACAAATTGCAACGTGTTCGGAACAGGAGGTTAAAGGTGCTGATTCTCCAAGGAGGGAGATTGCTAGTAAAGCGGCTGGAATGGCGAACCGGAGCACAAGGAGATGAGAAATGAGGTGCGTTTTAGAAACCTTTCCCGGTCACACGGTGTACCATCTTCTGGGTTTCTCGTGCATGTTTTCGACGTAGGACGATGCCCTTGAACCTGGAGATTTGGGACCCATGGGATGGGTACCACGCCGTATTACTTTACAGGGTCTGCGTTAGCTCACCCAACCTCACCAAACCTCTCAGCCCCAAGAGTGTCCTCCCTTATGTCTCAATCAGCTGTGGGTCTAGATATGGTCAATCCAGGTGGCATCGCAGCCCCTGAACGAATTTTGTAAGAATTTCTCTCTCTTTCACTGTCTTTGTTTCACGGGTTTTTAAAAGTAATTGATTTTTATAATAGGGTTTAGCTGCTTTGCACTGCTGTGTTTATGCCGCTTTACACCCACTTGACTCACTTACAGAGAGATATCAATACATAGGTTTTAAGATTCTTACTAGTCAGATATATTCTTGGGCGGTGAATAGGGGGCGTTGAGTCCAGTTCACTGAGCAAGGAGTAGGTCTGGTCTATTACATATTGGGTTTATGGAACGGTATCTGAGCTAATTTGAAACCCTTGTTTTATGCATCACCCCACCTCACCTTTCCCGTTAAGCAGCCATAGTGTGTTTTCTAAACGTGCGACTCTGTTCTGTTTTGTAATTCAGTTCAAGGGTAGCGGTTTTTACATTCCCTCTGTAAGTGATATCTTATGATAAGTGTCTTTTTCTGTGTGACTTATTTCACTTAGAATCGTCGTACCTAAATCCACTCATCATGCTGCTCCTAGCCTTATGACGTTGATTTCATGGCTGAGTGATATTCCATTGTACATAAGGACCACAACTTCTTTATCCATTCTTCTCTTTCCTGGGATGTTTAAGGTGTAACGAAGTGGAGGTTCTTGTCAACAGAGCAGCCCTAAACTTTGGGGTGCCTGTGTCTTGCTGATTTTTAGTTTTCCCAATTTATACGCCCATGAGTGGAAGTGCCCTATGCTCTCTAAGCTGAGTTTTTTAGATGTTTCAGGACACACCGTACACTTCTCCAGAGTGGCTGTTGGCAATTTACAGCCCGCCCATCAGCGTAGCAAGGCTCCCATTTCTCCATGGGCTGTCCTGCATTTCTGGTTTTGACACTTTATTCAGCATGGCCCTTTTGACCGATGGGAAGCGAGACTTCTTTGTAGCGCTGATTTGCCTTTCCAGGTTGCTTGGTTGGCCAAAAAGGGCGTATGCGTTTTTTCCTGAATATATTCAGGAAAAAACGCATACGCCCTTTTTGGCCAAGGGCATCATTGTCGAGGTTTTGCCGCTTTTCCTGTGCTTTAAAGGCGATTCGAATCTACCTCCTGAAATCGGTTTCCTGCAATTCTGCCTTGCTTTCAAATCCTCTTCGTTGCCTTCCCTCCATATATTTGTGGACGAGAGTTATCATTTCTAACTCTGCAGGTTTGTGAATTGCAGTGCCCCTGAGCTCCATTTTTCAACTCGCTTTCTTGGGAGCTGGCCGCAAAAGCGCAGGATTGCTTCAGGCCCTATTCTGGCTCCGGGCGGCAGTCTGAGCCTGTGGTTAATTCTGCTTCCTGATGGGAAAATAGAGTGACCTCTGCCTGTCCCAACACCTAGAGCTAGTCTCTCATTGGTTCCCCCTCTTCCCGTTCATCCTCAGGACAAATTGCAACGTGTTCGGAACAGGAGGTTAAAGGTGCTGATTCTCCAAGGAGGGAGATTGCTAGTAAAGCAGCTGGAATGGCGAACCGGAGCACAAGGAGATGAGAAATGAGGTGCGTTTTAGAAACCTTTCCCGGTCACACGGTGTACCATCTTCTGGGTTTCTCGTGCATGTTTTCGACGTAGGACGATGCCCTTGAACCTGGAGATTTGGGACCCATGGGATGGGTACCACGCCGTATTACTTTACAGGGTCTGCGTTAGCTCACCCAACCTCACCAAACCTCTCAGCCCCAAGAGTGTCCTCCCTTATGTCTCAATCAGCTGTGGGTCTAGATATGGTCAATCCAGGTGGCATCGCAGCCCCTGAACGAATTTTGTAAGAATTTCTCTCTCTTTCACTGTCTTTGTTTCACGGGTTTTTAAAAGTAATTGATTTTTATAATAGGGTTTAGCTGCTTTGCACTGCTGTGTTTATGCCGCTTTACACCCACTTGACTCACTTACAGAGAGATATCAATACATAGGTTTTAAGATTCTTACTAGTCAGATATATTCTTGGGCGGTGAATAGGGGGCGTTGAGTCCAGTTCACTGAGCAAGGAGTAGGTCTGGTCTATTACATATTGGGTTTATGGAACGGTATCTGAGCTAATTTGAAACCCTTGTTTTATGCATCACCCCACCTCACCTTTCCCGTTAAGCAGCCATAGTGTGTTTTCTAAACGTGCGACTCTGTTCTGTTTTGTAATTCAGTTCAAGGGTAGCGGTTTTTACATTCCCTCTGTAAGTGATATCTTATGATAAGTGTCTTTTTCTGTGTGACTTATTTCACTTAGAATCGTCGTACCTAAATCCACTCATCATGCTGCTCCTAGCCTTATGACGTTGATTTCATGGCTGAGTGATATTCCATTGTACATAAGGACCACAACTTCTTTATCCATTCTTCTCTTTCCTGGGATGTTTAAGGTGTAACGAAGTGGAGGTTCTTGTCAACAGAGCAGCCCTAAACTTTGGGGTGCCTGTGTCTTGCTGATTTTTAGTTTTCCCAATTTATACGCCCATGAGTGGAAGTGCCCTATGCTCTCTAAGCTGAGTTTTTTAGATGTTTCAGGACACACCGTACACTTCTCCAGAGTAGCTGTTGGCAATTTACAGCCCGCCCATCAGCGTAGCAAGGCTCCCATTTCTCCATGGCCTGTCCTGCATTTCTGGTTTTGACACTTTATTCAGCATGGCCCTTTTGACCGATGGGAAGCGAGACTTCTTTGTAGCGCTGATTTGCCTTTCCAGGTTGCTTGGTTGGCCAAAAAGGGCGTATGCGTTTTTTCCTGAATATATTCAGGAAAAAACGCATACGCCCTTTTTGGCCAAGGGCATCATTGTCGAGGTTTTGCCGCTTTTCCTGTGCTTTAAAGGCGATTCGAATCTACCTCCTGAAATCGGTTTCCTGCAATTCTGCCTTGCTTTCAAATCCTCTTCGTTGCCTTCCCTCCATATATTTGTGGACGAGAGTTATCATTTCTAACTCTGCAGGTTTGTGAATTGCAGTGCCCCTGAGCTCCATTTTTCAACTCGCTTTCTTGGGAGCTGGCCGCAAAAGCGCAGGATTGCTTCAGGCCCTATTCTGGCTCCGGGCGGCAGGCTGAGCCTGTGGTTAATTCTGCTTCCTGATGGGAAAATAGAGTGACCTCTGCCTGTTCCAACACCTAGAGCTAGTCTCTCATTGGTTCCCCCTCTTCCCGTTCATCCTCAGGACAAATTGCAACGTGTACGGAACAGGAGGTTAAAGGTGCTGATTCTCCAAGGAGGGAGATTGCTAGTAAAGCGGCTGGAATGGCGAACCGGAGCACAAGGAGATGAGAAATGAGGTGCGTTTTAGAAACCTTTCCCAGTCACACGGTGTACCATCTTCTGGGTTTCTCGTGCATGTTTTCGACGTAGGAAGATGCCCTTGAACCTGGAGATTTGGGACCCATGGGATGGGTACCACGCCGTATTACTTTAAAGGGTCTGCGTTAGCTCACCCAACCTCACCAAACCTCTCAGCCCCAAGAGTGTCCACCCTTATGTCTCAATCAGCTGTGGGTCTAGATATGGTCAATCCAGGTGGCATCGCAGCCCCTGAACGAATTTTGTAAGAATTTCTCTCTCTTTCACTGTCTTTGTTTGACGGGTTTTTAAAAGTAATTGATTTTTATAATAGGGTTTAGCTGCTTTGCACTGCTGTGTTTATGCCGCTTTACACCCACTTGACTCACTTACAGAGAGATATCAATACATAGGTTTTAAGATTCTTACTAGTCAGATATATTCTTGGGCGGTGAATAGGGGGCGTTGAGTCCAGTTCACTGAGCAAGGAGTAGGTCTGGTCTATTACATATTGGGTTTATGGAACGGTATCTGAGCTAATTTGAAACCCTTGTTTTATGCATCACCCCACCTCACCTTTCCCGTTAAGCAGCCATAGTGTGTTTTCTAAACGTGCGACTCTGTTCTGTTTTGTAATTCAGTTCAAGGGTAGCGGTTTTTACATTCCCTCTGTAAGTGATATCTTATGATAAGTGTCTTTTTCTGTGTGACTTATTTCACTTAGAATCGTCGTACCTAAATCCACTCATCATGCTGCTCCTAGCCTTATGACGTTGATTTCATGGCTGAGTGATATTCCATTGTACATAAGGACCACAACTTCTTTATCCATTCTTCTCTTTCCTGGGATGTTTAAGGTGTAACGAAGTGGAGGTTCTTGTCAACAGAGCAGCCCTAAACTTTGGGGTGCCTGTGTCTTGCTGATTTTTAGTTTTCCCAATTTATACGCCCATGAGTGGAAGTGCCCTATGCTCTCTAAGCTGAGTTTTTTAGATGTTTCAGGACACACCGTACACTTCTCCAGAGTGGCTGTTGGCAATTTACAGCCCGCCCATCAGCGTAGCAAGGCTCCCATTTCTCCATGGGCTGTCCTGCATTTCTGGTTTTGACACTTTATTCAGCATGGCCCTTTTGACCGATGGGAAGCGAGACTTCTTTGTAGCGCTGATTTGCCTTTCCAGGTTGCTTGGTTGGCCAAAAAGGGCGTATGCGTTTTTTCCTGAATATATTCAGGAAAAAACGCATACGCCCTTTTTGGCCAAGGGCATCATTGTCGAGGTTTTGCCGCTTTTCCTGTGCTTTAAAGGCGATTCGAATCTACCTCCTGAAATCGGTTTCCTGCAATTCTGCCTTGCTTTCAAATCCTCTTCGTTGCCTTCCCTCCATATATTTGTGGACGAGAGTTATCATTTCTAACTCTGCAGGTTTGTGAATTGCAGTGCCCCTGAGCTCCATTTTTCAACTCGCTTTCTTGGGAGCTGGCCGCAAAAGCGCAGGATTGCTTCAGGCCCTATTCTGGCTCCGGGCGGCAGGCTGAGCCTGTGGTTAATTCTGCTTCCTAATGGGAAAATAGAGTGACCTGTGCCTGTCCCAATACCTAGAGCTAGTCTCTCATTGGTTCCCCCTCTTCCCGTTCATCCTCAGGACAAATTGCAACGTGTTCGGAACAGGAGGTTAAAGGTGCTGATTCTCCAAGGAGGGAGATTGCTAGTAAAGCGGCTGGAATGGCGAACCGGAGCACAAGGAGATGAGAAATGAGGTGCGTTTTAGAAACCTTTCCCGGTCACACGGTGTACCATCTTCTGGGTTTCTCGTGCATGTTTTCGACGTAGGACGATGCCCTTGAACCTGGAGATTTGGGACCCATGGGATGGGTACCACGCCGTATTACTTTACAGGGTCTGCGTTAGCTCACCCAACCTCACCAAACCTCTCAGCCCCAAGAGTGTCCTCCCTTATGTCTCAATCAGCTGTGGGTCTAGATATGGTCAATCCAGGTGGCATCGCAGCCCCTGAACGAATTTTGTAAGAATTTCTCTCTCTTTCACTGTCTTTGTTTCACGGGTTTTTAAAAGTAATTGATTTTTATAATAGGGTTTAGCTGCTTTGCACTGCTGTGTTTATGCCGCTTTACACCCACTTGACTCACTTACAGAGAGATATCAATACATAGGTTTTAAGATTCTTACTAGTCAGATATATTCTTGGGCGGTGAATAGGGGGCGTTGAGTCCAGTTCACTGAGCAAGGAGTAGGTCTGGTCTATTACATATTGGGTTTATGGAACGGTATCTGAGCTAATTTGAAACCCTTGTTTTATGCATCACCCCACCTCACCTTTCCCGTTAAGCAGCCATAGTGTGTTTTCTAAACGTGCGACTCTGTTCTGTTTTGTAATTCAGTTCAAGGGTAGCGGTTTTTACATTCCCTCTGTAAGTGATATCTTATGATAAGTGTCTTTTTCTGTGTGACTTATTTCACTTAGAATCGTCGTACCTAAATCCACTCATCATGCTGCTCCTAGCCTTATGACGTTGATTTCATGGCTGAGTGATATTCCATTGTACATAAGGACCACAACTTCTTTATCCATTCTTCTCTTTCCTGGGATGTTTAAGGTGTAACGAAGTGGAGGTTCTTGTCAACAGAGCAGCCCTAAACTTTGGGGTGCCTGTGTCTTGCTGATTTTTAGTTTTCCCAATTTATACGCCCATGAGTGGAAGTGCCCTATGCTCTCTAAGCTGAGTTTTTTAGATGTTTCAGGACACACCGTACACTTCTCCAGAGTGGCTGTTGGCAATTTACAGCCCGCCCATCAGCGTAGCAAGGCTCCCATTTCTCCATGGGCTGTCCTGCATTTCTGGTTTTGACACTTTATTCAGCATGGCCCTTTTGACCGATGGGAAGCGAGACTTCTTTGTAGCGCTGATTTGCCTTTCCAGGTTGCTTGGTTGGCCAAAAAGGGCGTATGCGTTTTTTCCTGAATATATTCAGGAAAAAACGCATACGCCCTTTTTGGCCAAGGGCATCATTGTCGAGGTTTTGCCGCTTTTCCTGTGCTTTAAAGGCGATTCGAATCTACCTCCTGAAATCGGTTTCCTGCAATTCTGCCTTGCTTTCAAATCCTCTTCGTTGCCTTCCCTCCATATATTTGTGGACGAGAGTTATCATTTCTAACTCTGCAGGTTTGTGAATTGCAGTGCCCCTGAGCTCCATTTTTCAACTCGCTTTCTTGGGAGCTGGCCGCAAAAGCGCAGGATTGCTTCAGGCCCTATTCTGGCTCCGGGCGGCAGGCTGAGCCTGTGGTTAATTCTGCTTCCTGATGGGAAAATAGAGTGACCTCTGCCTGTCCCAACACCTAGAGCTAGTCTCTCATTGGTTCCCCCTCTTCCCGTTCATCCTCAGGACAAATTGCAACGTGTTCGGAACAGGAGGTTAAAGGTGCTGATTCTCCAAGGAGGGAGATTGCTAGTAAAGCAGCTGGAATGGCGAACCGGAGCACAAGGAGATGAGAAATGAGGTGCGTTTTAGAAACCTTTCCCGGTCACACGGTGTACCATCTTCTGGGTTTCTCGTGCATGTTTTCGACGTAGGACGATGCCCTTGAACCTGGAGATTTGGGACCCATGGGATGGGTACCACGCCGTATTACTTTACAGGGTCTGCGTTAGCTCACCCAACCTCACCAAACCTCTCAGCCCCAAGAGTGTCCTCCCTTATGTCTCAATCAGCTGTGGGTCTAGATATGGTCAATCCAGGTGGCATCGCAGCCCCTGAACGAATTTTGTAAGAATTTCTCTCTCTTTCACTGTCTTTGTTTCACGGGTTTTTAAAAGTAATTGATTTTTATAATAGGGTTTAGCTGCTTTGCACTGCTGTGTTTATGCCGCTTTACACCCACTTGACTCACTTACAGAGAGATATCAATACATAGGTTTTAAGATTCTTACTAGTCAGATATATTCTTGGGCGGTGAATAGGGGGCGTTGAGTCCAGTTCACTGAGCAAGGAGTAGGTCTGGTCTATTACATATTGGGTTTATGGAACGGTATCTGAGCTAATTTGAAACCCTTGTTTTATGCATCACCCCACCTCACCTTTCCCGTTAAGCAGCCATAGTGTGTTTTCTAAACGTGCGACTCTGTTCTGTTTTGTAATTCAGTTCAAGGGTAGCGGTTTTTACATTCCCTCTGTAAGTGATATCTTATGATAAGTGTCTTTTTCTGTGTGACTTATTTCACTTAGAATCGTCGTACCTAAATCCACTCATCATGCTGCTCCTAGCCTTATGACGTTGATTTCATGGCTGAGTGATATTCCATTGTACATAAGGACCACAACTTCTTTATCCATTCTTCTCTTTCCTGGGATGTTTAAGGTGTAACGAAGTGGAGGTTCTTGTCAACAGAGCAGCCCTAAACTTTGGGGTGCCTGTGTCTTGCTGATTTTTAGTTTTCCCAATTTATACGCCCATGAGTGGAAGTGCCCTATGCTCTCTAAGCTGAGTTTTTTAGATGTTTCAGGACACACCGTACACTTCTCCAGAGTAGCTGTTGGCAATTTACAGCCCGCCCATCAGCGTAGCAAGGCTCCCATTTCTCCATGGCCTGTCCTGCATTTCTGGTTTTGACACTTTATTCAGCATGGCCCTTTTGACCGATGGGAAGCGAGACTTCTTTGTAGCGCTGATTTGCCTTTCCAGGTTGCTTGGTTGGCCAAAAAGGGCGTATGCGTTTTTTCCTGAATATATTCAGGAAAAAACGCATACGCCCTTTTTGGCCAAGGGCATCATTGTCGAGGTTTTGCCGCTTTTCCTGTGCTTTAAAGGCGATTCGAATCTACCTCCTGAAATCGGTTTCCTGCAATTCTGCCTTGCTTTCAAATCCTCTTCGTTGCCTTCCCTCCATATATTTGTGGACGAGAGTTATCATTTCTAACTCTGCAGGTTTGTGAATTGCAGTGCCCCTGAGCTCCATTTTTCAACTCGCTTTCTTGGGAGCTGGCCGCAAAAGCGCAGGATTGCTTCAGGCCCTATTCTGGCTCCGGGCGGCAGGCTGAGCCTGTGGTTAATTCTGCTTCCTGATGGGAAAATAGAGTGACCTCTGCCTGTTCCAACACCTAGAGCTAGTCTCTCATTGGTTCCCCCTCTTCCCGTTCATCCTCAGGACAAATTGCAACGTGTACGGAACAGGAGGTTAAAGGTGCTGATTCTCCAAGGAGGGAGATTGCTAGTAAAGCGGCTGGAATGGCGAACCGGAGCACAAGGAGATGAGAAATGAGGTGCGTTTTAGAAACCTTTCCCAGTCACACGGTGTACCATCTTCTGGGTTTCTCGTGCATGTTTTCGACGTAGGAAGATGCCCTTGAACCTGGAGATTTGGGACCCATGGGATGGGTACCACGCCGTATTACTTTAAAGGGTCTGCGTTAGCTCACCCAACCTCACCAAACCTCTCAGCCCCAAGAGTGTCCACCCTTATGTCTCAATCAGCTGTGGGTCTAGATATGGTCAATCCAGGTGGCATCGCAGCCCCTGAACGAATTTTGTAAGAATTTCTCTCTCTTTCACTGTCTTTGTTTGACGGGTTTTTAAAAGTAATTGATTTTTATAATAGGGTTTAGCTGCTTTGCACTGCTGTGTTTATGCCGCTTTACACCCACTTGACTCACTTACAGAGAGATATCAATACATAGGTTTTAAGATTCTTACTAGTCAGATATATTCTTGGGCGGTGAATAGGGGGCGTTGAGTCCAGTTCACTGAGCAAGGAGTAGGTCTGGTCTATTACATATTGGGTTTATGGAACGGTATCTGAGCTAATTTGAAACCCTTGTTTTATGCATCACCCCACCTCACCTTTCCCGTTAAGCAGCCATAGTGTGTTTTCTAAACGTGCGACTCTGTTCTGTTTTGTAATTCAGTTCAAGGGTAGCGGTTTTTACATTCCCTCTGTAAGTGATATCTTATGATAAGTGTCTTTTTCTGTGTGACTTATTTCACTTAGAATCGTCGTACCTAAATCCACTCATCATGCTGCTCCTAGCCTTATGACGTTGATTTCATGGCTGAGTGATATTCCATTGTACATAAGGACCACAACTTCTTTATCCATTCTTCTCTTTCCTGGGATGTTTAAGGTGTAACGAAGTGGAGGTTCTTGTCAACAGAGCAGCCCTAAACTTTGGGGTGCCTGTGTCTTGCTGATTTTTAGTTTTCCCAATTTATACGCCCATGAGTGGAAGTGCCCTATGCTCTCTAAGCTGAGTTTTTTAGATGTTTCAGGACACACCGTACACTTCTCCAGAGTGGCTGTTGGCAATTTACAGCCCGCCCATCAGCGTAGCAAGGCTCCCATTTCTCCATGGGCTGTCCTGCATTTCTGGTTTTGACACTTTATTCAGCATGGCCCTTTTGACCGATGGGAAGCGAGACTTCTTTGTAGCGCTGATTTGCCTTTCCAGGTTGCTTGGTTGGCCAAAAAGGGCGTATGCGTTTTTTCCTGAATATATTCAGGAAAAAACGCATACGCCCTTTTTGGCCAAGGGCATCATTGTCGAGGTTTTGCCGCTTTTCCTGTGCTTTAAAGGCGATTCGAATCTACCTCCTGAAATCGGTTTCCTGCAATTCTGCCTTGCTTTCAAATCCTCTTCGTTGCCTTCCCTCCATATATTTGTGGACGAGAGTTATCATTTCTAACTCTGCAGGTTTGTGAATTGCAGTGCCCCTGAGCTCCATTTTTCAACTCGCTTTCTTGGGAGCTGGCCGCAAAAGCGCAGGATTGCTTCAGGCCCTATTCTGGCTCCGGGCGGCAGGCTGAGCCTGTGGTTAATTCTGCTTCCTAATGGGAAAATAGAGTGACCTGTGCCTGTCCCAATACCTAGAGCTAGTCTCTCATTGGTTCCCCCTCTTCCCGTTCATCCTCAGGACAAATTGCAACGTGTTCGGAACAGGAGGTTAAAGGTGCTGATTCTCCAAGGAGGGAGATTGCTAGTAAAGCGGCTGGAATGGCGAACCGGAGCACAAGGAGATGAGAAATGAGGTGCGTTTTAGAAACCTTTCCCGGTCACACGGTGTACCATCTTCTGGGTTTCTCGTGCATGTTTTCGACGTAGGACGATGCCCTTGAACCTGGAGATTTGGGACCCATGGGATGGGTACCACGCCGTATTACTTTACAGGGTCTGCTTTAGCTCACCCAACCTCACCAAACCTCTCAGCCCCAAGAGTGTCCTCCCTTATGTCTCAATCAGCTGTGGGTCTAGATATGGTCAATCCAGGTGGCATCGCAGCCCCTGAACGAATTTTGTAAGAATTTCTCTCTCTTTCACTGTCTTTGTTTCACGGGTTTTTAAAAGTAATTGATTTTTATAATAGGGTTTAGCTGCTTTGCACTGCTGTGTTTATGCCGCTTTACACCCACTTGACTCACTTACAGAGAGATATCAATACATAGGTTTTAAGATTCTTACTAGTCAGATATATTCTTGGGCGGTGAATAGGGGGCGTTGAGTCCAGTTCACTGAGCAAGGAGTAGGTCTGGTCTATTACATATTGGGTTTATGGAACGGTATCTGAGCTAATTTGAAACCCTTGTTTTATGCATCACCCCACCTCACCTTTCCCGTTAAGCAGCCATAGTGTGTTTTCTAAACGTGCGACTCTGTTCTGTTTTGTAATTCAGTTCAAGGGTAGCGGTTTTTACATTCCCTCTGTAAGTGATATCTTATGATAAGTGTCTTTTTCTGTGTGACTTATTTCACTTAGAATCGTCGTACCTAAATCCACTCATCATGCTGCTCCTAGCCTTATGACGTTGATTTCATGGCTGAGTGATATTCCATTGTACATAAGGACCACAACTTCTTTATCCATTCTTCTCTTTCCTGGGATGTTTAAGGTGTAACGAAGTGGAGGTTCTTGTCAACAGAGCAGCCCTAAACTTTGGGGTGCCTGTGTCTTGCTGATTTTTAGTTTTCCCAATTTATACGCCCATGAGTGGAAGTGCCCTATGCTCTCTAAGCTGAGTTTTTTAGATGTTTCAGGACACACCGTACACTTCTCCAGAGTGGCTGTTGGCAATTTACAGCCCGCCCATCAGCGTAGCAAGGCTCCCATTTCTCCATGGCCTGTCCTGCATTTCTGGTTTTGACACTTTATTCAGCATGGCCCTTTTGACCGATGGGAAGCGAGACTTCTTTGTAGCGCTGATTTGCCTTTCCAGGTTGCTTGGTTGGCCAAAAAGGGCGTATGCGTTTTTTCCTGAATATATTCAGGAAAAAACGCATACGCCCTTTTTGGCCAAGGGCATCATTGTCGAGGTTTTGCCGCTTTTCCTGTGCTTTAAAGGCGATTCGAATCTACCTCCTGAAATCGGTTTCCTGCAATTCTGCCTTGCTTTCAAATCCTCTTCGTTGCCTTCCCTCCATATATTTGTGGACGAGAGTTATCATTTCTAACTCTGCAGGTTTGTGAATTGCAGTGCCCCTGAGCTCCATTTTTCAACTCGCTTTCTTGGGAGCTGGCCGCAAAAGCGCAGGATTGCTTCAGGCCCTATTCTGGCTCCGGGCGGCAGGCTGAGCCTGTGGTTAATTCTGCTTCCTGATGGGAAAATAGAGTGACCTCTGCCTGTCCCAACACCTAGAGCTAGTCTCTCATTGGTTCCCCCTCTTCCCGTTCATCCTCAGGACAAATTGCAACGTGTTCGGAACAGGAGGTTAAAGGTGCTGATTCTCCAAGGAGGGAGATTGCTAGTAAAGCGGCTGGAATGGCGAACCGGAGCACAAGGAGATGAGAAATGAGGTGCGTTTTAGAAACCTTTCCCGGTCACACGGTGTACCATCTTCTGGGTTTCTCGTGCATGTTTTCGACGTAGGACGATGCCCTTGAACCTGGAGATTTGGGACCCATGGGATGGGTACCACGCCGTATTACTTTACAGGGTCTGCGTTAGCTCACCCAACCTCACCAAACCTCTCAGCCCCAAGAGTGTCCTCCCTTATGTCTCAATCAGCTGTGGGTCTAGATATGGTCAATCCAGGTGGCATCGCAGCCCCTGAACGAATTTTGTAAGAATTTCTCTCTCTTTCACTGTCTTTGTTTCACGGGTTTTTAAAAGTAATTGATTTTTATAATAGGGTTTAGCTGCTTTGCACTGCTGTGTTTATGCCGCTTTACACCCACTTGACTCACTTACAGAGAGATATCAATACATAGGTTTTAAGATTCTTACTAGTCAGATATATTCTTGGGCGGTGAATAGGGGGCGTTGAGTCCAGTTCACTGAGCAAGGAGTAGGTCTGGTCTATTACATATTGGGTTTATGGAACGGTATCTGAGCTAATTTGAAACCCTTGTTTTATGCATCACCCCACCTCACCTTTCCCGTTAAGCAGCCATAGTGTGTTTTCTAAACGTGCGACTCTGTTCTGTTTTGTAATTCAGTTCAAGGGTAGCGGTTTTTACATTCCCTCTGTAAGTGATATCTTATGATAAGTGTCTTTTTCTGTGTGACTTATTTCACTTAGAATCGTCGTACCTAAATCCACTCATCATGCTGCTCCTAGCCTTATGACGTTGATTTCATGGCTGAGTGATATTCCATTGTACATAAGGACCACAACTTCTTTATCCATTCTTCTCTTTCCTGGGATGTTTAAGGTGTAACGAAGTGGAGGTTCTTGTCAACAGAGCAGCCCTAAACTTTGGGGTGCCTGTGTCTTGCTGATTTTTAGTTTTCCCAATTTATACGCCCATGAGTGGAAGTGCCCTATGCTCTCTAAGCTGAGTTTTTTAGATGTTTCAGGACACACCGTACACTTCTCCAGAGTGGCTGTTGGCAATTTACAGCCCGCCCATCAGCGTAGCAAGGCTCCCATTTCTCCATGGCCTGTCCTGCATTTCTGGTTTTGACACTTTATTCAGCATGGCCCTTTTGACCGATGGGAAGCGAGACTTCTTTGTAGCGCTGATTTGCCTTTCCAGGTTGCTTGGTTGGCCAAAAAGGGCGTATGCGTTTTTTCCTGAATATATTCAGGAAAAAACGCATACGCCCTTTTTGGCCAAGGGCATCATTGTCGAGGTTTTGCCGCTTTTCCTGTGCTTTAAAGGCGATTCGAATCTACCTCCTGAAATCGGTTTCCTGCAATTCTGCCTTGCTTTCAAATCCTCTTCGTAGCCTTCCCTCCATATATTTGTGGACGAGAGTTATCATTTCTAACTCTGCAGGTTTGTGAATTGCAGTGCCCCTGAGCTCCATTTTTCAACTCGCTTTCTTGGGAGCTGGCCGCAAAAGCGCAGGATTGCTTCAGGCCCTATTCTGGCTCCGGGCGGCAGGCTGAGCCTGTGGTTAATTCTGCTTCCTGATGGGAAAATAGAGTGACCTCTGCCTGTCCCAACACCTAGAGCTAGTCTCTCATTGGTTCCCCCTCTTCCCGTTCATCCTCAGGACAAATTGCAACGTGTACGGAACAGGAGGTTAAAGGTGCTGATTCTCCAAGGAGGGAGATTGCTAGTAAAGCGGCTGGAATGGCGAACCGGAGCACAAGGAGATGAGAAATGACGTGCGTTTTAGAAACCTTTCCCGGTCACACGGTGTACCATCTTCTGGGTTTCTCGTGCATGTTTTCGACGTAGGAAGATGCCCTTGAACCTGGAGATTTGGGACCCATGGGATGGGTACCACGCCGTATTACTTTAAAGGGTCTGCGTTAGCTCACCCAACCTCACCAAACCTCTCAGCCCCAAGAGTGTCCACCCTTATGTCTCAATCAGCTGTGGGTCTAGATATGGTCAATCCAGGTGGCATCGCAGCCCCTGAACGAATTTTGTAAGAATTTCTCTCTCTTTCACTGTCTTTGTTTCACGGGTTTTTAAAAGTAATTGATTTTTATAACAGGGTTTAGCTGCTTTGCACTGCTGTGTTTATGCCGCTTTACACCCACTTGACTCACTTACAGAGAGATATCAATACATAGGTTTTAAGATTCTTACTAGTCAGATATATTCTTGGGCGGTGAATAGGGGGCGTTGAGTCCAGTTCACTGAGCAAGGAGTAGGTCTTGTCTATTACATATTGGGTTTATGGAACGGTATCTGAGCTAATTTGAAACCCTTGTTTTATGCATCACCCCACCTCACCTTTCCCGTTAAGCAGCCATAGTGTGTTTTCTAAACGTGCGACTCTGTTCTGTTTTGTAATTCAGTTCAAGGGTAGCGGTTTTTACATTCCCTCTGTAAGTGATATCTTATGATAAGTGTCTTTTTCTGTGTGACTTATTTCACTTAGAATCGTCGTACCTAAATCCACTCATCATGCTGCTCCTAGCCTTATGACGTTGATTTCATGGCTGAGTGATATTCCATTGTACATAAGGACCACAACTTCTTTATCCATTCTTCTCTTTCCTGGGATGTTTAAGGTGTAACGAAGTGGAGGTTCTTGTCAACAGAGCAGCCCTAAACTTTGGGGTGCCTGTGTCTTGCTGATTTTTAGTTTTCCCAATTTATACGCCCATGAGTGGAAGTGCCCTATGCTCTCTAAGCTGAGTTTTTTAGATGTTTCAGGACACACCGTACACTTCTCCAGAGTGGCTGTTGGCAATTTACAGCCCGCCCATCAGCGTAGCAAGGCTCCCATTTCTCCATGGCCTGTCCTGCATTTCTGGTTTTGACACTTTATTCAGCATGGCCCTTTTGACCGATGGGAAGCGAGACTTCTTTGTAGCGCTGATTTGCCTTTCCAGGTTGCTTGGTTGGCCAAAAAGGGCGTATGCGTTTTTTCCTGAATATATTCAGGAAAAAACGCATACGCCGTTTTTGGCCAAGGGCATCATTGTCGAGGTTTTGCCGCTTTTCCTGTGCTTTAAAGGCGATTCGAATCTACCTCCTGAAATCGGTTTCCTGCAATTCTGCCTTGCTTTCAAATCCTCTTCGTAGCCTTCCCTCCATATATTTGTGGACGAGAGTTATCATTTCTAACTCTGCAGGTTTGTGAATTGCAGTGCCCCTGAGCTCCATTTTTCAACTCGCTTTCTTGGGAGCTGGCCGCAAAAGCGCAGGATTGCTTCAGGCCCTATTCTGGCTCCGGGCGGCAGGCTGAGCCTGTGGTTAATTCTGCTTCCTGATGGGAAAATAGAGTGACCTCTGCCTGTCCCAACACCTAGAGCTAGTCTCTCATTGGTTCCCCCTCTTCCCGTTCATCCTCAGGACAAATTGCAACGTGTACGGAACAGGAGGTTAAAGGTGCTGATTCTCCAAGGAGGGAGATTGCTAGTAAAGCGGCTGGAATGGCGAACCGGAGCACAAGGAGATGAGAAATGACGTGCGTTTTAGAAACCTTTCCCGGTCACACGGTGTACCATCTTCTGGGTTTCTCGTGCATGTTTTCGACGTAGGAAGATGCCCTTGAACCTGGAGATTTGGGACCCATGGGATGGGTACCACGCCGTATTACTTTAAAGGGTCTGCGTTAGCTCACCCAACCTCACCAAACCTCTCAGCCCCAAGAGTGTCCACCCTTATGTCTCAATCAGCTGTGGGTCTAGATATGGTCAATCCAGGTGGCATCGCAGCCCCTGAACGAATTTTGTAAGAATTTCTCTCTCTTTCACTGTCTTTGTTTCACGGGTTTTTAAAAGTAATTGATTTTTATAACAGGGTTTAGCTGCTTTGCACTGCTGTGTTTATGCCGCTTTACACCCACTTGACTCACTTACAGAGAGATATCAATACATAGGTTTTAAGATTCTTACTAGTCAGATATATTCTTGGGCGGTGAATAGGGGGCGTTGAGTCCAGTTCACTGAGCAAGGAGTAGGTCTTGTCTATTACATATTGGGTTTATGGAACGGTATCTGAGCTAATTTGAAACCCTTGTTTTATGCATCACCCCACCTCACCTTTCCCGTTAAGCAGCCATAGTGTGTTTTCTAAACGTGCGACTCTGTTCTGTTTTGTAATTCAGTTCAAGGGTAGCGGTTTTTACATTCCCTCTGTAAGTGATATCTTATGATAAGTGTCTTTTTCTGTGTGACTTATTTCACTTAGAATCGTCGTACCTAAATCCACTCATCATGCTGCTCCTAGCCTTATGACGTTGATTTCATGGCTGAGTGATATTCCATTGTACATAAGGACCACAACTTCTTTATCCATTCTTCTCTTTCCTGGGATGTTTAAGGTGTAACGAAGTGGAGGTTCTTGTCAACAGAGCAGCCCTAAACTTTGGGGTGCCTGTGTCTTGCTGATTTTTAGTTTTCCCAATTTATACGCCCATGAGTGGAAGTGCCCTATGCTCTCTAAGCTGAGTTTTTTAGATGTTTCAGGACACACCGTACACTTCTCCAGAGTGGCTGTTGGCAATTTACAGCCCGCCCATCAGCGTAGCAAGGCTCCCATTTCTCCATGGGCTGTCCTGCATTTCTGGTTTTGACACTTTATTCAGCATGGCCCTTTTGACCGATGGGAAGCGAGACTTCTTTGTAGCGCTGATTTGCCTTTCCAGGTTGCTTGGTTGGCCAAAAAGGGCGTATGCGTTTTTTCCTGAATATATTCAGGAAAAAACGCATACGCCCTTTTTGGCCAAGGGCATCATTGTCGAGGTTTTGCCGCTTTTCCTGTGCTTTAAAGGCGATTCGAATCTACCTCCTGAAATCGGTTTCCTGCAATTCTGCCTTGCTTTCAAATCCTCTTCGTTGCCTTCCCTCCATATATTTGTGGACGAGAGTTATCATTTCTAACTCTGCAGGTTTGTGAATTGCAGTGCCCCTGAGCTCCATTTTTCAACTCGCTTTCTTGGGAGCTGGCCGCAAAAGCGCAGGATTGCTTCAGGCCCTATTCTGGCTCCGGGCGGCAGGCTGAGCCTGTGGTTAATTCTGCTTCCTGATGGGAAAATAGAGTGACCTCTGCCTGTCCCAACACCTAGAGCTAGTCTCTCATTGGTTCCCCCTCTTCCCGTTCATCCTCAGGACAAATTGCAACGTGTACGGAACAGGAGGTTAAAGGTGCTGATTCTCCAAGGAGGGAGATTGCTAGTAAAGCGGCTGGAATGGCGAACCGGAGCACAAGGAGATGAGAAATGAGGTGCGTTTTAGAAACCTTTCCCGGTCACACGGTGTACCATCTTCTGGGTTGCTCGTGCATGTTTTCGACGTAGGAAGATGCCCTTGAACCTGGAGATTTGGGACCCATGGGATGGGTACCACGCCGTATTACTTTAAAGGGTCTGCGTTAGCTCACCCAACCTCACCAAACCTCTCAGCCCCAAGAGTGTCCACCCTTATGTCTCAATCAGCTGTGGGTCTAGATATGGTCAATCCAGGTGGCATCGCAGCCCCTGAACGAATTTTGTAAGAATTTCTCTCTCTTTCACTGTCTTTGTTTCACGGGTTTTTAAAAGTAATTGATTTTTATAATAGGGTTTAGCTGCTTTGCACTGCTGTGTTTATGCCGCTTTACACCCACTTGACTCACTTACAGAGAGATATCAATACATAGGTTTTAAGATTCTTACTAGTCAGATATATTCTTGGGCGGTGAATAGGGGGCGTTGAGTCCAGTTCACTGAGCAAGGAGTAGGTCTGGTCTATTACATATTGGGTTTATGGAACGGTATCTGAGCTAATTTGAAACCCTTGTTTTATGCATCACCCCACCTCACCTTTCCCGTTAAGCAGCCATAGTGTGTTTTCTAAACGTGCGACTCTGTTCTGTTTTGTAATTCAGTTCAAGGGTAGCGGTTTTTACATTCCCTCTGTAAGTGATATCTTATGATAAGTGTCTTTTTCTGTGTGACTTATTTCACTTAGAATCGTCGTACCTAAATCCACTCATCATGCTGCTCCTAGCCTTATGACGTTGATTTCATGGCTGAGTGATATTCCATTGTACATAAGGACCACAACTTCTTTATCCATTCTTCTCTTTCCTGGGATGTTTAAGGTGTAACGAAGTGGAGGTTCTTGTCAACAGAGCAGCCCTAAACTTTGGGGTGCCTGTGTCTTGCTGATTTTTAGTTTTCCCAATTTATACGCCCATGAGTGGAAGTGCCCTATGCTCTCTAAGCTGAGTTTTTTAGATGTTTCAGGACACACCGTACACTTCTCCAGAGTGGCTGTTGGCAATTTACAGCCCGCCCATCAGCGTAGCAAGGCTCCCATTTCTCCATGGCCTGTCCTGCATTTCTGGTTTTGACACTTTATTCAGCATGGCCCTTTTGACCGATGGGAAGCGAGACTTCTTTGTAGCGCTGATTTGCCTTTCCAGGTTGCTTGGTTGGCCAAAAAGGGCGTATGCGTTTTTTCCTGAATATATTCAGGAAAAAACGCATACGCCCTTTTTGGCCAAGGGCATCATTGTCGAGGTTTTGCCGCTTTTCCTGTGCTTTAAAGGCGATTCGAATCTACCTCCTGAAATCGGTTTCCTGCAATTCTGCCTTGCTTTCAAATCCTCTTCGTAGCCTTCCCTCCATATATTTGTGGACGAGAGTTATCATTTCTAACTCTGCAGGTCTGTGAATTGCAGTGCCCCTGAGCTCCATTTTTCAACTCGCTTTCTTGGGAGCTGGCCGCAAAAGCGCAGGATTGCTTCAGGCCCTATTCTGGCTCCGGGCGGCAGGCTGAGCCTGTGGTTAATTCTGCTTCCTGATGGGAAAATAGAGTGACCTCTGCCTGTCCCAACACCTAGAGCTAGTCTCTCATTGGTTCCCCCTCTTCCCGTTCATCCTCAGGACAAATTGCAACGTGTTCGGAACAGGAGGTTAAAGGTGCTGATTCTCCAAGGAGGGAGATTGCTAGTAAAGCGGCTGGAATGGCGAACCGGAGCACAAGGAGATGAGAAATGAGGTGCGTTTTAGAAACCTTTCCCGGTCACACGGTGTACCATCTTCTGGGTTTCTCGTGCATGTTTTCGACGTAGGACGATGCCCTTGAACCTGGAGATTTGGGACCCATGGGATGGGTACCACGCCATATCACTTTACAGGGTCTGCGTTAGCTCACCCAACCTCACCAAACCTCTCAGCCCCAAGAGTGTCCTCCCTTATGTCTCAATCAGCTGTGGGTCTAGATATGGTCAATCCAGGTGGCATCGCAGCCCCTGAACGAATTTTGTAAGAATTTCTCTCTCTTTCACTGTCTTTGTTTCACGGGTTTTTAAAAGTAATTGATTTTTATAATAGGGTTTAGCTGCTTTGCACTGCTGTGTTTATGCCGCTTTACACCCACTTGACTCACTTACAGAGAGATATCAATACATAGGTTTTAAGATTCTTACTAGTCAGATATATTCTTGGGCGGTGAATAGGGGGCGTTGAGTCCAGTTCACTGAGCAAGGAGTAGGTCTGGTCTATTACATATTGGGTTTATGGAACGGTATCTGAGCTAATTTGAAACCCTTGTTTTATGCATCACCCCACCTCACCTTTCCCGTTAAGCAGCCATAGTGTGTTTTCTAAACGTGCGACTCTGTTCTGTTTTGTAATTCAGTTCAAGGGTAGCGGTTTTTACATTCCCTCTGTAAGTGATATCTTATGATAAGTGTCTTTTTCTGTGTGACTTATTTCACTTAGAATCGTCGTACCTAAATCCACTCATCATGCTGCTCCTAGCCTTATGACGTTGATTTCATGGCTGAGTGATATTCCATTGTACATAAGGACCACAACTTCTTTATCCATTCTTCTCTTTCCTGGGATGTTTAAGGTGTAACGAAGTGGAGGTTCTTGTCAACAGAGCAGCCCTAAACTTTGGGGTGCCTGTGTCTTGCTGATTTTTAGTTTTCCCAATTTATACGCCCATGAGTGGAAGTGCCCTATGCTCTCTAAGCTGAGTTTTTTAGATGTTTCAGGACACACCGTACACTTCTCCAGAGTGGCTGTTGGCAATTTACAGCCCGCCCATCAGCGTAGCAAGGCTCCCATTTCTCCATGGGCTGTCCTGCATTTCTGGTTTTGACACTTTATTCAGCATGGCCCTTTTGACCGATGGGAAGCGAGACTTCTTTGTAGCGCTGATTTGCCTTTCCAGGTTGCTTGGTTGGCCAAAAAGGGCGTATGCGTTTTTTCCTGAATATATTCAGGAAAAAACGCATACGCCCTTTTTGGCCAAGGGCATCATTGTCGAGGTTTTGCCGCTTTTCCTGTGCTTTAAAGGCGATTCGAATCTACCTCCTGAAATCGGTTTCCTGCAATTCTGCCTTGCTTTCAAATCCTCTTCGTTGCCTTCCCTCCATATATTTGTGGACGAGAGTTATCATTTCTAACTCTGCAGGTTTGTGAATTGCAGTGCCCCTGAGCTCCATTTTTCAACTCGCTTTCTTGGGAGCTGGCCGCAAAAGCGCAGGATTGCTTCAGGCCCTATTCTGGCTCCGGGCGGCAGGCTGAGCCTGTGGTTAATTCTGCTTCCTGATGGGAAAATAGAGTGACCTCTGCCTGTCCCAACACCTAGAGCTAGTCTCTCATTGGTTCCCCCTCTTCCCGTTCATCCTCAGGACAAATTGCAACGTGTTCGGAACAGGAGGTTAAAGGTGCTGATTCTCCAAGGAGGGAGATTGCTAGTAAAGCAGCTGGAATGGCGAACCGGAGCACAAGGAGATGAGAAATGAGGTGCGTTTTAGAAACCTTTCCCGGTCACACGGTGTACCATCTTCTGGGTTTCTCGTGCATGTTTTCGACGTAGGACGATGCCCTTGAACCTGGAGATTTGGGACCCATGGGATGGGTACCACGCCGTATTACTTTACAGGGTCTGCGTTAGCTCACCCAACCTCACCAAACCTCTCAGCCCCAAGAGTGTCCACTCTTATGTCTCAATCAGCTGTGGGTCTAGATATGGTCAATCCAGGTGGCATCGCAGCCCCTGAACGAATTTTGTAAGAATTTCTCTCTCTTTCACTGTCTTTGTTTCACGGGTTTTTAAAAGCAATTGATTTTTATAATAGGGTTTAGCTGCTTTGCACTGCTGTGTTTATGCCGCTTTACACCCACTTGACTCACTTACAGAGAGATATCAATACATAGGTTTTAAGATTCTTACTAGTCAGATATATTCTTGGGCGGTGAATAGGGGGCGTTGAGTCCAGTTCACTGAGCAAGGAGTAGGTCTGGTCTATTACATATTGGGTTTATGGAACGGTATCTGAGCTAATTTGAAACCCTTGTTTTATGCATCACCCCACCTCACCTTTCCCGTTAAGCAGCCATAGTGTGTTTTCTAAACGTGCGACTCTGTTCTGTTTTGTAATTCAGTTCAAGGGTAGCGGTTTTTACATTCCCTCTGTAAGTGATATCTTATGATAAGTGTCTTTTTCTGTGTGACTTATTTCACTTAGAATCGTCGTACCTAAATCCACTCATCATGCTGCTCCTAGCCTTATGACGTTGATTTCATGGCTGAGTGATATTCCATTGTACATAAGGACCACAACTTCTTTATCCATTCTTCTCTTTCCTGGGATGTTTCAGGTGTAACGAAGTGGAGGTTCTTGTCAACAGAGCAGCCCTAAACTTTGGGGTGCCTGTGTCTTGCTGATTTTTAGTTTTCCCAATTTATACGCCCATGAGTGGAAGTGCCCTATGCTCTCTAAGCTGAGTTTTTTAGATGTTTCAGGACACACCGTACACTTCTCCAGAGTGGCTGTTGGCAATTTACAGCCCGCCCATCAGCGTAGCAAGGCTCCCATTTCTCCATGGCCTGTCCTGCATTTCTGGTTTTGACACTTTATTCAGCATGGCCCTTTTGACCGATGGGAAGCGAGACTTCTTTGTAGCGCTGATTTGCCTTTCCAGGTTGCTTGGTTGGCCAAAAAGGGCGTATGCGTTTTTTCCTGAATATATTCAGGAAAAAACGCATACGCCCTTTTTGGCCAAGGGCATCATTGTCGAGGTTTTGCCGCTTTTCCTGTGCTTTAAAGGCGATTCGAATCTACCTCCTGAAATCGGTTTCCTGCAATTCTGCCTTGCTTTCAAATCCTCTTCGTAGCCTTCCCTCCATATATTTGTGGACGAGAGTTATCATTTCTAACTCTGCAGGTTTGTGAATTGCAGTGCCCCTGAGCTCCATTTTTCAACTCGCTTTCTTGGGAGCTGGCCGCAAAAGCGCAGGATTGCTTCAGGCCCTATTCTGGCTCCGGGCGGCAGGCTGAGCCTGTGGTTAATTCTGCTTCCTGATGGGAAAATAGAGTGACCTCTGCCTGTCCCAACACCTAGAGCTAGTCTCTCATTGGTTCCCCCTCTTCCCGTTCATCCTCAGGACAAATTGCAACGTGTACGGAACAGGAGGTTAAAGGTGCTGATTCTCCAAGGAGGGAGATTGCTAGTAAAGCGGCTGGAATGGCGAACCGGAGCACAAGGAGATGAGAAATGAGGTGCGTTTTAGAAACCTTTCCCGGTCACACGGTGTACCATCTTCTGGGTTTCTCGTGCATGTTTTCGACGTAGGACGATGCCCTTGAACCTGGAGATTTGGGACCCATGGGATGGGTACCACGCCGTATTACTTTAAAGGGTCTGCGTTAGCTCACCCAACCTCACCAAACCTCTCAGCCCCAAGAGTGTCCACCCTTATGTCTCAATCAGCTGTGGGTCTAGATATGGTCAATCCAGGTGGCATCGCAGCCCCTGAACGAATTTTGTAAGAATTTCTCTCTCTTTCACTGTCTTTGTTTCACGGGTTTTTAAAAGTAATTGATTTTTATAACAGGGTTTAGCTGCTTTGCACTGCTGTGTTTATGCCGCTTTACACCCACTTGACTCACTTACAGAGAGATATCAATACATAGGTTTTAAGATTCTTACTAGTCAGATATATTCTTGGGCGGTGAATAGGGGGCGTTGAGTCCAGTTCACTGAGCAAGGAGTAGGTCTGGTCTATTACATATTGGGTTTATGGAACGGTATCTGAGCTAATTTGAAACCCTTGTTTTATGCATCACCCCACCTCACCTTTCCCGTTAAGCAGCCATAGTGTGTTTTCTAAACGTGCGACTCTGTTCTGTTTTGTAATTCAGTTCAAGGGTAGCGGTTTTTACATTCCCTCTGTAAGTGATATCTTATGATAAGTGTCTTTTTCTGTGTGACTTATTTCACTTAGAATCGTCGTACCTAAATCCACTCATCATGCTGCTCCTAGCCTTATGACGTTGATTTCATGGCTGAGTGATATTCCATTGTACATAAGGACCACAACTTCTTTATCCATTCTTCTCTTTCCTGGGATGTTTCAGGTGTAACGAAGTGGAGGTTCTTGTCAACAGAGCAGCCCTAAACTTTGGGGTGCCTGTGTCTTGCTGATTTTTAGTTTTCCCAATTTATACGCCCATGAGTGGAAGTGCCCTATGCTCTCTAAGCTGAGTTTTTTAGATGTTTCAGGACACACCGTACACTTCTCCAGAGTGGCTGTTGGCAATTTACAGCCCACCCATCAGCGTAGCAAGGCTCCCATTTCTCCATGGGCTGTCCTGCATTTCTGGTTTTGACACTTTATTCAGCATGGCCCTTTTGACCGATGGGAAGCGAGACTTCTTTGTAGCGCTGATTTGCCTTTCCAGGTTGCTTGGTTGGCCAAAAAGGGCGTATGCGTTTTTTCCTGAATATATTCAGGAAAAAACGCATACGCCCTTTTTGGCCAAGGGCATCATTGTCGAGGTTTTGCCGCTTTTCCTGTGCTTTAAAGGCGATTCGAATCTACCTCCTGAAATCGGTTTCCTGCAATTCTGCCTTACTTTCAAATCCTCTTCGTTGCCTTCCCTCCATATATTTGTGGACGAGAGTTATCATTTCTAACTCTGCAGGTTTGTGAATTGCAGTGCCCCTGAGCTCCATTTTTCAACTCGCTTTCTTGGGAGCTGGCCGCAAAAGCGCAGGATTGCTTCAGGCCCTATTCTGGCTCCGGGCGGCAGGCTGAGCCTGTGGTTAATTCTGCTTCCTGATGGGAAAATAGAGTGACCTGTGCCTGTCCCAATACCTAGAGCTAGTCTCTCATTGGTTCCCCCTCTTCCCGTTCATCCTCAGGACAAATTGCAACGTGTTCGGAACAGGAGGTTAAAGGTGCTGATTCTCCAAGGAGGGAGATTGGTAGTAAAGCGGCTGGAATGGCGAACCGGAGCACAAGGAGATGAGAAATGAGGTGCGTTTTAGAAACCTTTCCCGGTCACACGGTGTACCATCTTCTGGGTTTCTCGTGCATGTTTTCGACGTAGGACGATGCCCTTGAACCTGGAGATTTGGGACCCATGGGATGGGTACCACGCCGTATTACTTTACAGGGTCTGCTTTAGCTCACCCAACCTCACCAAACCTCTCAGCCCCAAGAGTGTCCTCCCTTATGTCTCAATCAGCTGTGGGTCTAGATATGGTCAATCCAGGTGGCATCGCAGCCCCTGAACGAATTTTGTAAGAATTTCTCTCTCTTTCACTGTCTTTGTTTCACGGGTTTTTAAAAGTAATTGATTTTTATAATAGGGTTTAGCTGCTTTGCACTGCTGTGTTTATGCCGCTTTACACCCACTTGACTCACTTACAGAGAGATATCAATACATAGGTTTTAAGATTCTTACTAGTCAGATATATTCTTGGGCGGTGAATAGGGGGCGTTGAGTCCAGTTCACTGAGCAAGGAGTAGGTCTGGTCTATTACATATTGGGTTTATGGAACGGTATCTGAGCTAATTTGAAACCCTTGTTTTATGCATCACCCCACCTCACCTTTCCCGTTAAGCAGCCATAGTGTGTTTTCTAAACGTGCGACTCTGTTCTGTTTTGTAATTCAGTTCAAGGGTAGCGGTTTTTACATTCCCTCTGTAAGTGATATCTTATGATAAGTGTCTTTTTCTGTGTGACTTATTTCACTTAGAATCGTCGTACCTAAATCCACTCATCATGCTGCTCCTAGCCTTATGACGTTGATTTCATGGCTGAGTGATATTCCATTGTACATAAGGACCACAACTTCTTTATCCATTCTTCTCTTTCCTGGGATGTTTAAGGTGTAACGAAGTGGAGGTTCTTGTCAACAGAGCAGCCCTAAACTTTGGGGTGCCTGTGTCTTGCTGATTTTTAGTTTTCCCAATTTATACGCCCATGAGTGGAAGTGCCCTATGCTCTCTAAGCTGAGTTTTTTAGATGTTTCAGGACACACCGTACACTTCTCCAGAGTGGCTGTTGGCAATTTACAGCCCGCCCATCAGCGTAGCAAGGCTCCCATTTCTCCATGGCCTGTCCTGCATTTCTGGTTTTGACACTTTATTCAGCATGGCCCTTTTGACCGATGGGAAGCGAGACTTCTTTGTAGCGCTGATTTGCCTTTCCAGGTTGCTTGGTTGGCCAAAAAGGGCGTATGCGTTTTTTCCTGAATATATTCAGGAAAAAACGCATACGCCCTTTTTGGCCAAGGGCATCATTGTCGAGGTTTTGCCGCTTTTCCTGTGCTTTAAAGGCGATTCGAATCTACCTCCTGAAATCGGTTTCCTGCAATTCTGCCTTGCTTTCAAATCCTCTTCATTGCCTTCCCTCCATATATTTGTGGACGAGAGTTATCATTTCTAACTCTGCAGGTTTGTGAATTGCAGTGCCCCTGAGCTCCATTTTTCAACTCGCTTTCTTGGGAGCTGGCCGCAAAAGCGCAGGATTGCTTCAGGCCCTATTCTGGCTCCGGGCGGCAGGCTGAGCCTGTGGTTAATTCTGCTTCCTGATGGGAAAATAGAGTGACCTCTGCCTGTCCCAACACCTAGAGCTAGTCTCTCATTGGTTCCCCCTCTTCCCGTTCATCCTCAGGACAAATTGCAACGTGTTCGGAACAGGAGGTTAAAGGTGCTGATTCTCCAAGGAGGGAGATTGCTAGTAAAGCGGCTGGAATGGCGAACCGGAGCACAAGGAGATGAGAAATGAGGTGCGTTTTAGAAACCTTTCCCGGTCACACGGTGTACCATCTTCTGGGTTTCTCGTGCATGTTTTCGACGTAGGACGATGCCCTTGAACCTGGAGATTTGGGACCCATGGGATGGGTACCACGCCGTATTACTTTACAGGGTCTGCGTTAGCTCACCCAACCTCACCAAACCTCTCAGCCCCAAGAGTGTCCTCCCTTATGTCTCAATCAGCTGTGGGTCTAGATATGGTCAATCCAGGTGGCATCGCAGCCCCTGAACGAATTTTGTAAGAATTTCTCTCTCTTTCACTGTCTTTGTTTCACGGGTTTTTAAAAGTAATTGATTTTTATAATAGGGTTTAGCTGCTTTGCACTGCTGTGTTTATGCCGCTTTACACCCACTTGACTCACTTACAGAGAGATATCAATACATAGGTTTTAAGATTCTTACTAGTCAGATATATTCTTGGGCGGTGAATAGGGGGCGTTGAGTCCAGTTCACTGAGCAAGGAGTAGGTCTGGTCTATTACATATTGGGTTTATGGAACGGTATCTGAGCTAATTTGAAACCCTTGTTTTATGCATCACCCCACCTCACCTTTCCCGTTAAGCAGCCATAGTGTGTTTTCTAAACGTGCGACTCTGTTCTGTTTTGTAATTCAGTTCAAGGGTAGCGGTTTTTACATTCCCTCTGTAAGTGATATCTTATGATAAGTGTCTTTTTCTGTGTGACTTATTTCACTTAGAATCGTCGTACCTAAATCCACTCATCATGCTGCTCCTAGCCTTATGACGTTGATTTCATGGCTGAGTGATATTCCATTGTACATAAGGACCACAACTTCTTTATCCATTCTTCTCTTTCCTGGGATGTTTAAGGTGTAACGAAGTGGAGGTTCTTGTCAACAGAGCAGCCCTAAACTTTGGGGTGCCTGTGTCTTGCTGATTTTTAGTTTTCCCAATTTATACGCCCATGAGTGGAAGTGCCCTATGCTCTCTAAGCTGAGTTTTTTAGATGTTTCAGGACACACCGTACACTTCTCCAGAGTGGCTGTTGGCAATTTACAGCCCGCCCATCAGCGTAGCAAGGCTCCCATTTCTCCATGGCCTGTCCTGCATTTCTGGTTTTGACACTTTATTCAGCATGGCCCTTTTGACCGATGGGAAGCGAGACTTCTTTGTAGCGCTGATTTGCCTTTCCAGGTTGCTTGGTTGGCCAAAAAGGGCGTATGCGTTTTTTCCTGAATATATTCAGGAAAAAACGCATACGCCCTTTTTGGCCAAGGGCATCATTGTCGAGGTTTTGCCGCTTTTCCTGTGCTTTAAAGGCGATTCGAATCTACCTCCTGAAATCGGTTTCCTGCAATTCTGCCTTGCTTTCAAATCCTCTTCGTAGCCTTCCCTCCATATATTTGTGGACGAGAGTTATCATTTCTAACTCTGCAGGTTTGTGAATTGCAGTGCCCCTGAGCTCCATTTTTCAACTGGCTTTCTTGGGAGCTGGCCGCAAAAGCGCAGGATTGCTTCAGGCCCTATTCTGGCTCCGGGCGGCAGGCTGAGCCTGTGGTTAATTCTGCTTCCTGATGGGAAAATAGAGTGACCTCTGCCTGTCCCAACACCTAGAGCTAGTCTCTCATTGGTTCCCCCTCTTCCCGTTCATCCTCAGGACAAATTGCAACGTGTACGGAACAGGAGGTTAAAGGTGCTGATTCTCCAAGGAGGGAGATTGCTAGTAAAGCGGCTGGAATGGCGAACCGGAGCACAAGGAGATGAGAAATGACGTGCGTTTTAGAAACCTTTCCCGGTCACACGGTGTACCATCTTCTGGGTTTCTCGTGCATGTTTTCGACGTAGGAAGATGCCCTTGAACCTGGAGATTTGGGACCCATGGGATGGGTACCACGCCGTATTACTTTAAAGGGTCTGCGTTAGCTCACCCAACCTCACCAAACCTCTCAGCCCCAAGAGTGTCCACCCTTATGTCTCAATCAGCTGTGGGTCTAGATATGGTCAATCCAGGTGGCATCGCAGCCCCTGAACGAATTTTGTAAGAATTTCTCTCTCTTTCACTGTCTTTGTTTCACGGGTTTTTAAAAGTAATTGATTTTTATAACAGGGTTTAGCTGCTTTGCACTGCTGTGTTTATGCCGCTTTACACCCACTTGACTCACTTACAGAGAGATATCAATACATAGGTTTTAAGATTCTTACTAGTCAGATATATTCTTGGGCGGTGAATAGGGGGCGTTGAGTCCAGTTCACTGAGCAAGGAGTAGGTCTTGTCTATTACATATTGGGTTTATGGAACGGTATCTGAGCTAATTTGAAACCCTTGTTTTATGCATCACCCCACCTCACCTTTCCCGTTAAGCAGCCATAGTGTGTTTTCTAAACGTGCGACTCTGTTCTGTTTTGTAATTCAGTTCAAGGGTAGCGGTTTTTACATTCCCTCTGTAAGTGATATCTTATGATAAGTGTCTTTTTCTGTGTGACTTATTTCACTTAGAATCGTCGTACCTAAATCCACTCATCATGCTGCTCCTAGCCTTATGACGTTGATTTCATGGCTGAGTGATATTCCATTGTACATAAGGACCACAACTTCTTTATCCATTCTTCTCTTTCCTGGGATGTTTAAGGTGTAACGAAGTGGAGGTTCTTGTCAACAGAGCAGCCCTAAACTTTGGGGTGCCTGTGTCTTGCTGATTTTTAGTTTTCCCAATTTATACGCCCATGAGTGGAAGTGCCCTATGCTTTCTAAGCTGAGTTTTTTAGATGTTTCAGGACACACCGTACACTTCTCCAGAGTGGC
This sequence comes from Balaenoptera borealis, assembly GCF_965194805.1. Lineage (NCBI taxonomy): Eukaryota > Metazoa > Chordata > Mammalia > Artiodactyla > Balaenopteridae > Balaenoptera > Balaenoptera borealis. The sequence continues at coordinate 120,150 of NW_028123467.1, read as the reverse complement.
TGTTGGCAATTTACAGCCCGCCCATCAGCGTAGCAAGGCTCCCATTTCTCCATGGGCTGTCCTGCATTTCTGGTTTTGACACTTTATTCAGCATGGCCCTTTTGACCGATGGGAAGCGAGACTTCTTTGTAGCGCTGATTTGCCTTTCCAGGTTGCTTGGTTGGCCAAAAAGGGCGTATGCGTTTTTTCCTGAATATATTCAGGAAAAAACGCATACGCCCTTTTTGGCCAAGGGCATCATTGTCGAGGTTTTGCCGCTTTTCCTGTGCTTTAAAGGCGATTCGAATCTACCTCCTGAAATCGGTTTCCTGCAATTCTGCCTTGCTTTCAAATCCTCTTCGTTGCCTTCCCTCCATATATTTGTGGACGAGAGTTATCATTTCTAACTCTGCAGGTTTGTGAATTGCAGTGCCCCTGAGCTCCATTTTTCAACTCGCTTTCTTGGGAGCTGGCCGCAAAAGCGCAGGATTGCTTCAGGCCCTATTCTGGCTCCGGGCGGCAGGCTGAGCCTGTGGTTAATTCTGCTTCCTGATGGGAAAATAGAGTGACCTCTGCCTGTCCCAACACCTAGAGCTAGTCTCTCATTGGTTCCCCCTCTTCCCGTTCATCCTCAGGACAAATTGCAACGTGTACGGAACAGGAGGTTAAAGGTGCTGATTCTCCAAGGAGGGAGATTGCTAGTAAAGCGGCTGGAATGGCGAACCGGAGCACAAGGAGATGAGAAATGAGGTGCGTTTTAGAAACCTTTCCCGGTCACACGGTGTACCATCTTCTGGGTTGCTCGTGCATGTTTTCGACGTAGGAAGATGCCCTTGAACCTGGAGATTTGGGACCCATGGGATGGGTACCACGCCGTATTACTTTAAAGGGTCTGCGTTAGCTCACCCAACCTCACCAAACCTCTCAGCCCCAAGAGTGTCCACCCTTATGTCTCAATCAGCTGTGGGTCTAGATATGGTCAATCCAGGTGGCATCGCAGCCCCTGAACGAATTTTGTAAGAATTTCTCTCTCTTTCACTGTCTTTGTTTCACGGGTTTTTAAAAGTAATTGATTTTTATAATAGGGTTTAGCTGCTTTGCACTGCTGTGTTTATGCCGCTTTACACCCACTTGACTCACTTACAGAGAGATATCAATACATAGGTTTTAAGATTCTTACTAGTCAGATATATTCTTGGGCGGTGAATAGGGGGCGTTGAGTCCAGTTCACTGAGCAAGGAGTAGGTCTGGTCTATTACATATTGGGTTTATGGAACGGTATCTGAGCTAATTTGAAACCCTTGTTTTATGCATCACCCCACCTCACCTTTCCCGTTAAGCAGCCATAGTGTGTTTTCTAAACGTGCGACTCTGTTCTGTTTTGTAATTCAGTTCAAGGGTAGCGGTTTTTACATTCCCTCTGTAAGTGATATCTTATGATAAGTGTCTTTTTCTGTGTGACTTATTTCACTTAGAATCGTCGTACCTAAATCCACTCATCATGCTGCTCCTAGCCTTATGACGTTGATTTCATGGCTGAGTGATATTCCATTGTACATAAGGACCACAACTTCTTTATCCATTCTTCTCTTTCCTGGGATGTTTCAGGTGTAACGAAGTGGAGGTTCTTGTCAACAGAGCAGCCCTAAACTTTGGGGTGCCTGTGTCTTGCTGATTTTTAGTTTTCCCAATTTATACGCCCATGAGTGGAAGTGCCCTATGCTCTCTAAGCTGAGTTTTTTAGATGTTTCAGGACACACCGTACACTTCTCCAGAGTGGCTGTTGGCAATTTACAGCCCGCCCATCAGCGTAGCAAGGCTCCCATTTCTCCATGGCCTGTCCTGCATTTCTGGTTTTGACACTTTATTCAGCATGGCCCTTTTGACCGATGGGAAGCGAGACTTCTTTGTAGCGCTGATTTGCCTTTCCAGGTTGCTTGGTTGGCCAAAAAGGGCGTATGCGTTTTTTCCTGAATATATTCAGGAAAAAACGCATACGCCCTTTTTGGCCAAGGGCATCATTGTCGAGGTTTTGCCGCTTTTCCTGTGCTTTAAAGGCGATTCGAATCTACCTCCTGAAATCGGTTTCCTGCAATTCTGCCTTGCTTTCAAATCCTCTTCGTAGCCTTCCCTCCATATATTTGTGGACGAGAGTTATCATTTCTAACTCTGCAGGTTTGTGAATTGCAGTGCCCCTGAGCTCCATTTTTCAACTCGCTTTCTTGGGAGCTGGCCGCAAAAGCGCAGGATTGCTTCAGGCCCTATTCTGGCTCCGGGCGGCAGGCTGAGCCTGTGGTTAATTCTGCTTCCTGATGGGAAAATAGAGTGACCTCTGCCTGTCCCAACACCTAGAGCTAGTCTCTCATTGGTTCCCCCTCTTCCCGTTCATCCTCAGGACAAATTGCAACGTGTACGGAACAGGAGGTTAAAGGTGCTGATTCTCCAAGGAGGGAGATTGCTAGTAAAGCGGCTGGAATGGCGAACCGGAGCACAAGGAGATGAGAAATGACGTGCGTTTTAGAAACCTTTCCTGGTCACACGGTGTACCATCTTCTGGGTTTCTCGTGCATGTTTTCGACGTAGGAAGATGCCCTTGAACCTGGAGATTTGGGACCCATGGGATGGGTACCACGCCGTATTACTTTAAAGGGTCTGCGTTAGCTCACCCAACCTCACCAAACCTCTCAGCCCCAAGAGTGTCCACCCTTATGTCTCAATCAGCTGTGGGTCTAGATATGGTCAATCCAGGTGGCATCGCAGCCCCTGAACGAATTTTGTAAGAATTTCTCTCTCTTTCACTGTCTTTGTTTCACGGGTTTTTAAAAGTAATTGATTTTTATAACAGGGTTTAGCTGCTTTGCACTGCTGTGTTTATGCCGCTTTACACCCACTTGACTCACTTACAGAGAGATATCAATACATAGGTTTTAAGATTCTTACTAGTCAGATATATTCTTGGGCGGTGAATAGGGGGCGTTGAGTCCAGTTCACTGAGCAAGGAGTAGGTCTTGTCTATTACATATTGGGTTTATGGAACGGTATCTGAGCTAATTTGAAACCCTTGTTTTATGCATCACCCCACCTCACCTTTCCCGTTAAGCAGCCATAGTGTGTTTTCTAAACGTGCGACTCTGTTCTGTTTTGTAATTCAGTTCAAGGGTAGCGGTTTTTACATTCCCTCTGTAAGTGATATCTTATGATAAGTGTCTTTTTCTGTGTGACTTATTTCACTTAGAATCGTCGTACCTAAATCCACTCATCATGCTGCTCCTAGCCTTATGACGTTGATTTCATGGCTGAGTGATATTCCATTGTACATAAGGACCACAACTTCTTTATCCATTCTTCTCTTTCCTGGGATGTTTAAGGTGTAACGAAGTGGAGGTTCTTGTCAACAGAGCAGCCCTAAACTTTGGGGTGCCTGTGTCTTGCTGATTTTTAGTTTTCCCAATTTATACGCCCATGAGTGGAAGTGCCCTATGCTCTCTAAGCTGAGTTTTTTAGATGTTTCAGGACACACCGTACACTTCTCCAGAGTGGCTGTTGGCAATTTACAGCCCGCCCATCAGCGTAGCAAGGCTCCCATTTCTCCATGGGCTGTCCTGCATTTCTGGTTTTGACACTTTATTCAGCATGGCCCTTTTGACCGATGGGAAGCGAGACTTCTTTGTAGCGCTGATTTGCCTTTCCAGGTTGCTTGGTTGGCCAAAAAGGGCGTATGCGTTTTTTCCTGAATATATTCAGGAAAAAACGCATACGCCCTTTTTGGCCAAGGGCATCATTGTCGAGGTTTTGCCGCTTTTCCTGTGCTTTAAAGGCGATTCGAATCTACCTCCTGAAATCGGTTTCCTGCAATTCTGCCTTGCTTTCAAATCCTCTTCGTTGCCTTCCCTCCATATATTTGTGGACGAGAGTTATCATTTCTAACTCTGCAGGTTTGTGAATTGCAGTGCCCCTGAGCTCCATTTTTCAACTCGCTTTCTTGGGAGCTGGCCGCAAAAGCGCAGGATTGCTTCAGGCCCTATTCTGGCTCCGGGCGGCAGGCTGAGCCTGTGGTTAATTCTGCTTCCTGATGGGAAAATAGAGTGACCTCTGCCTGTCCCAACACCTAGAGCTAGTCTCTCATTGGTTCCCCCTCTTCCCGTTCATCCTCAGGACAAATTGCAACGTGTACGGAACAGGAGGTTAAAGGTGCTGATTCTCCAAGGAGGGAGATTGCTAGTAAAGCGGCTGGAATGGCGAACCGGAGCACAAGGAGATGAGAAATGAGGTGCGTTTTAGAAACCTTTCCCGGTCACACGGTGTACCATCTTCTGGGTTGCTCGTGCATGTTTTCGACGTAGGAAGATGCCCTTGAACCTGGAGATTTGGGACCCATGGGATGGGTACCACGCCGTATTACTTTAAAGGGTCTGCGTTAGCTCACCCAACCTCACCAAACCTCTCAGCCCCAAGAGTGTCCACCCTTATGTCTCAATCAGCTGTGGGTCTAGATATGGTCAATCCAGGTGGCATCGCAGCCCCTGAACGAATTTTGTAAGAATTTCTCTCTCTTTCACTGTCTTTGTTTCACGGGTTTTTAAAAGTAATTGATTTTTATAATAGGGTTTAGCTGCTTTGCACTGCTGTGTTTATGCCGCTTTACACCCACTTGACTCACTTACAGAGAGATATCAATACATAGGTTTTAAGATTCTTACTAGTCAGATATATTCTTGGGCGGTGAATAGGGGGCGTTGAGTCCAGTTCACTGAGCAAGGAGTAGGTCTGGTCTATTACATATTGGGTTTATGGAACGGTATCTGAGCTAATTTGAAACCCTTGTTTTATGCATCACCCCACCTCACCTTTCCCGTTAAGCAGCCATAGTGTGTTTTCTAAACGTGCGACTCTGTTCTGTTTTGTAATTCAGTTCAAGGGTAGCGGTTTTTACATTCCCTCTGTAAGTGATATCTTATGATAAGTGTCTTTTTCTGTGTGACTTATTTCACTTAGAATCGTCGTACCTAAATCCACTCATCATGCTGCTCCTAGCCTTATGACGTTGATTTCATGGCTGAGTGATATTCCATTGTACATAAGGACCACAACTTCTTTATCCATTCTTCTCTTTCCTGGGATGTTTAAGGTGTAACGAAGTGGAGGTTCTTGTCAACAGAGCAGCCCTAAACTTTGGGGTGCCTGTGTCTTGCTGATTTTTAGTTTTCCCAATTTATACGCCCATGAGTGGAAGTGCCCTATGCTCTCTAAGCTGAGTTTTTTAGATGTTTCAGGACACACCGTACACTTCTCCAGAGTGGCTGTTGGCAATTTACAGCCCGCCCATCAGCGTAGCAAGGCTCCCATTTCTCCATGGCCTGTCCTGCATTTCTGGTTTTGACACTTTATTCAGCATGGCCCTTTTGACCGATGGGAAGCGAGACTTCTTTGTAGCGCTGATTTGCCTTTCCAGGTTGCTTGGTTGGCCAAAAAGGGCGTATGCGTTTTTTCCTGAATATATTCAGGAAAAAACGCATACGCCCTTTTTGGCCAAGGGCATCATTGTCGAGGTTTTGCCGCTTTTCCTGTGCTTTAAAGGCGATTCGAATCTACCTCCTGAAATCGGTTTCCTGCAATTCTGCCTTGCTTTCAAATCCTCTTCGTAGCCTTCCCTCCATATATTTGTGGACGAGAGTTATCATTTCTAACTCTGCAGGTCTGTGAATTGCAGTGCCCCTGAGCTCCATTTTTCAACTCGCTTTCTTGGGAGCTGGCCGCAAAAGCGCAGGATTGCTTCAGGCCCTATTCTGGCTCCGGGCGGCAGGCTGAGCCTGTGGTTAATTCTGCTTCCTGATGGGAAAATAGAGTGACCTCTGCCTGTCCCAACACCTAGAGCTAGTCTCTCATTGGTTCCCCCTCTTCCCGTTCATCCTCAGGACAAATTGCAACGTGTTCGGAACAGGAGGTTAAAGGTGCTGATTCTCCAAGGAGGGAGATTGCTAGTAAAGCGGCTGGAATGGCGAACCGGAGCACAAGGAGATGAGAAATGAGGTGCGTTTTAGAAACCTTTCCCGGTCACACGGTGTACCATCTTCTGGGTTTCTCGTGCATGTTTTCGACGTAGGACGATGCCCTTGAACCTGGAGATTTGGGACCCATGGGATGGGTACCACGCCATATCACTTTACAGGGTCTGCGTTAGCTCACCCAACCTCACCAAACCTCTCAGCCCCAAGAGTGTCCTCCCTTATGTCTCAATCAGCTGTGGGTCTAGATATGGTCAATCCAGGTGGCATCGCAGCCCCTGAACGAATTTTGTAAGAATTTCTCTCTCTTTCACTGTCTTTGTTTCACGGGTTTTTAAAAGTAATTGATTTTTATAATAGGGTTTAGCTGCTTTGCACTGCTGTGTTTATGCCGCTTTACACCCACTTGACTCACTTACAGAGAGATATCAATACATAGGTTTTAAGATTCTTACTAGTCAGATATATTCTTGGGCGGTGAATAGGGGGCGTTGAGTCCAGTTCACTGAGCAAGGAGTAGGTCTGGTCTATTACATATTGGGTTTATGGAACGGTATCTGAGCTAATTTGAAACCCTTGTTTTATGCATCACCCCACCTCACCTTTCCCGTTAAGCAGCCATAGTGTGTTTTCTAAACGTGCGACTCTGTTCTGTTTTGTAATTCAGTTCAAGGGTAGCGGTTTTTACATTCCCTCTGTAAGTGATATCTTATGATAAGTGTCTTTTTCTGTGTGACTTATTTCACTTAGAATCGTCGTACCTAAATCCACTCATCATGCTGCTCCTAGCCTTATGACGTTGATTTCATGGCTGAGTGATATTCCATTGTACATAAGGACCACAACTTCTTTATCCATTCTTCTCTTTCCTGGGATGTTTAAGGTGTAACGAAGTGGAGGTTCTTGTCAACAGAGCAGCCCTAAACTTTGGGGTGCCTGTGTCTTGCTGATTTTTAGTTTTCCCAATTTATACGCCCATGAGTGGAAGTGCCCTATGCTCTCTAAGCTGAGTTTTTTAGATGTTTCAGGACACACCGTACACTTCTCCAGAGTGGCTGTTGGCAATTTACAGCCCGCCCATCAGCGTAGCAAGGCTCCCATTTCTCCATGGGCTGTCCTGCATTTCTGGTTTTGACACTTTATTCAGCATGGCCCTTTTGACCGATGGGAAGCGAGACTTCTTTGTAGCGCTGATTTGCCTTTCCAGGTTGCTTGGTTGGCCAAAAAGGGCGTATGCGTTTTTTCCTGAATATATTCAGGAAAAAACGCATACGCCCTTTTTGGCCAAGGGCATCATTGTCGAGGTTTTGCCGCTTTTCCTGTGCTTTAAAGGCGATTCGAATCTACCTCCTGAAATCGGTTTCCTGCAATTCTGCCTTGCTTTCAAATCCTCTTCGTTGCCTTCCCTCCATATATTTGTGGACGAGAGTTATCATTTCTAACTCTGCAGGTTTGTGAATTGCAGTGCCCCTGAGCTCCATTTTTCAACTCGCTTTCTTGGGAGCTGGCCGCAAAAGCGCAGGATTGCTTCAGGCCCTATTCTGGCTCCGGGCGGCAGGCTGAGCCTGTGGTTAATTCTGCTTCCTGATGGGAAAATAGAGTGACCTCTGCCTGTCCCAACACCTAGAGCTAGTCTCTCATTGGTTCCCCCTCTTCCCGTTCATCCTCAGGACAAATTGCAACGTGTTCGGAACAGGAGGTTAAAGGTGCTGATTCTCCAAGGAGGGAGATTGCTAGTAAAGCAGCTGGAATGGCGAACCGGAGCACAAGGAGATGAGAAATGAGGTGCGTTTTAGAAACCTTTCCCGGTCACACGGTGTACCATCTTCTGGGTTTCTCGTGCATGTTTTCGACGTAGGACGATGCCCTTGAACCTGGAGATTTGGGACCCATGGGATGGGTACCACGCCGTATTACTTTACAGGGTCTGCGTTAGCTCACCCAACCTCACCAAACCTCTCAGCCCCAAGAGTGTCCTCCCTTATGTCTCAATCAGCTGTGGGTCTAGATATGGTCAATCCAGGTGGCATCGCAGCCCCTGAACGAATTTTGTAAGAATTTCTCTCTCTTTCACTGTCTTTGTTTCACGGGTTTTTAAAAGTAATTGATTTTTATAATAGGGTTTAGCTGCTTTGCACTGCTGTGTTTATGCCGCTTTACACCCACTTGACTCACTTACAGAGAGATATCAATACATAGGTTTTAAGATTCTTACTAGTCAGATATATTCTTGGGCGGTGAATAGGGGGCGTTGAGTCCAGTTCACTGAGCAAGGAGTAGGTCTGGTCTATTACATATTGGGTTTATGGAACGGTATCTGAGCTAATTTGAAACCCTTGTTTTATGCATCACCCCACCTCACCTTTCCCGTTAAGCAGCCATAGTGTGTTTTCTAAACGTGCGACTCTGTTCTGTTTTGTAATTCAGTTCAAGGGTAGCGGTTTTTACATTCCCTCTGTAAGTGATATCTTATGATAAGTGTCTTTTTCTGTGTGACTTATTTCACTTAGAATCGTCGTACCTAAATCCACTCATCATGCTGCTCCTAGCCTTATGACGTTGATTTCATGGCTGAGTGATATTCCATTGTACATAAGGACCACAACTTCTTTATCCATTCTTCTCTTTCCTGGGATGTTTAAGGTGTAACGAAGTGGAGGTTCTTGTCAACAGAGCAGCCCTAAACTTTGGGGTGCCTGTGTCTTGCTGATTTTTAGTTTTCCCAATTTATACGCCCATGAGTGGAAGTGCCCTATGCTCTCTAAGCTGAGTTTTTTAGATGTTTCAGGACACACCGTACACTTCTCCAGAGTAGCTGTTGGCAATTTACAGCCAGCCCATCAGCGTAGCAAGGCTCCCATTTCTCCATGGCCTGTCCTGCATTTCTGGTTTTGACACTTTATTCAGCATGGCCCTTTTGACCGATGGGAAGCGAGACTTCTTTGTAGCGCTGATTTGCCTTTCCAGGTTGCTTGGTTGGCCAAAAAGGGCGTATGCGTTTTTTCCTGAATATATTCAGGAAAAAACGCATACGCCCTTTTTGGCCAAGGGCATCATTGTCGAGGTTTTGCCGCTTTTCCTGTGCTTTAAAGGCGATTCGAATCTACCTCCTGAAATCGGTTTCCTGCAATTCTGCCTTGCTTTCAAATCCTCTTCGTTGCCTTCCCTCCATATATTTGTGGACGAGAGTTATCATTTCTAACTCTGCAGGTTTGTGAATTGCAGTGCCCCTGAGCTCCATTTTTCAACTCGCTTTCTTGGGAGCTGGCCGCAAAAGCGCAGGATTGCTTCAGGCCCTATTCTGGCTCCGGGCGGCAGGCTGAGCCTGTGGTTAATTCTGCTTCCTGATGGGAAAATAGAGTGACCTCTGCCTGTCCCAACACCTAGAGCTAGTCTCTCATTGGTTCCCCCTCTTCCCGTTCATCCTCAGGACAAATTGCAACGTGTACGGAACAGGAGGTTAAAGGTGCTGATTCTCCAAGGAGGGAGATTGCTAGTAAAGCGGCTGGAATGGCGAACCGGAGCACAAGGAGATGAGAAATGAGGTGCGTTTTAGAAACCTTTCCCAGTCACACGGTGTACCATCTTCTGGGTTTCTCGTGCATGTTTTCGACGTAGGAAGATGCCCTTGAACCTGGAGATTTGGGACCCATGGGATGGGTACCACGCCGTATTACTTTAAAGGGTCTGCGTTAGCTCACCCAACCTCACCAAACCTCTCAGCCCCAAGAGTGTCCACCCTTATGTCTCAATCAGCTGTGGGTCTAGATATGGTCAATCCAGGTGGCATCGCAGCCCCTGAACGAATTTTGTAAGAATTTCTCTCTCTTTCACTGTCTTTGTTTCACGGGTTTTTAAAAGTAATTGATTTTTATAATAGGGTTTAGCTGCTTTGCACTGCTGTGTTTATGCCGCTTTACACCCACTTGACTCACTTACAGAGAGATATCAATACATAGGTTTTAAGATTCTTACTAGTCAGATATATTCTTGGGCGGTGAATAGGGGGCGTTGAGTCCAGTTCACTGAGCAAGGAGTAGGTCTGGTCTATTACATATTGGGTTTATGGAACGGTATCTGAGCTAATTTGAAACCCTTGTTTTATGCATCACCCCACCTCACCTTTCCCGTTAAGCAGCCATAGTGTGTTTTCTAAACGTGCGACTCTGTTCTGTTTTGTAATTCAGTTCAAGGGTAGCGGTTTTTACATTCCCTCTGTAAGTGATATCTTATGATAAGTGTCTTTTTCTGTGTGACTTATTTCACTTAGAATCGTCGTACCTAAATCCACTCATCATGCTGCTCCTAGCCTTATGACGTTGATTTCATGGCTGAGTGATATTCCATTGTACATAAGGACCACAACTTCTTTATCCATTCTTCTCTTTCCTGGGATGTTTAAGGTGTAACGAAGTGGAGGTTCTTGTCAACAGAGCAGCCCTAAACTTTGGGGTGCCTGTGTCTTGCTGATTTTTAGTTTTCCCAATTTATACGCCCATGAGTGGAAGTGCCCTATGCTCTCTAAGCTGAGTTTTTTAGATGTTTCAGGACACACCGTACACTTCTCCAGAGTGGCTGTTGGCAATTTACAGCCCGCCCATCAGCGTAGCAAGGCTCCCATTTCTCCATGGCCTGTCCTGCATTTCTGGTTTTGACACTTTATTCAGCATGGCCCTTTTGACCGATGGGAAGCGAGACTTCTTTGTAGCGCTGATTTGCCTTTCCAGGTTGCTTGGTTGGCCAAAAAGGGCGTATGCGTTTTTTCCTGAATATATTCAGGAAAAAACGCATACGCCCTTTTTGGCCAAGGGCATCATTGTCGAGGTTTTGCCGCTTTTCCTGTGCTTTAAAGGCGATTCGAATCTACCTCCTGAAATCGGTTTCCTGCAATTCTGCCTTGCTTTCAAATCCTCTTCGTAGCCTTCCCTCCATATATTTGTGGACGAGAGTTATCATTTCTAACTCTGCAGGTTTGTGAATTGCAGTGCCCCTGAGCTCCATTTTTCAACTCGCTTTCTTGGGAGCTGGCCGCAAAAGCGCAGGATTGCTTCAGGCCCTATTCTGGCTCCGGGCGGCAGGCTGAGCCTGTGGTTAATTCTGCTTCCTGATGGGAAAATAGAGTGACCTCTGCCTGTCCCAACACCTAGAGCTAGTCTCTCATTGGTTCCCCCTCTTCCCGTTCATCCTCAGGACAAATTGCAACGTGTACGGAACAGGAGGTTAAAGGTGCTGATTCTCCAAGGAGGGAGATTGCTAGTAAAGGGGCTGGAATGGCGAACCGGAGCACAAGGAGATGAGAAATGAGGTGCGTTTTAGAAACCTTTCCCGGTCACACGGTGTACCATCTTCTGGGTTTCTCATGCATGTTTTCGATGTAGGAAGATGCCCTTGAACCTGGAGATTTGGGACCCATGGGATGGGTACCACGCCGTATTACTTTAAAGGGTCTGCGTTACCTCACCCAACCTCACCAAACCTCTCAGCCCCAAGAGTGTCCACCCTTATGTCTCAATCAGCTGTGGGTCTAGATATGGTCAATCCAGGTGGCATCGCAGCCCCTGAACGAATTTTGTAAGAATTTCTCTCTCTTTCATTGTCTTTGTTTCACGGGTTTTTAAAAGTAATTGATTTTTATAACAGGGTTTAGCTGCTTTGCACTGCTGTGTTTATGCCGCTTTACACCCACTTGACTCACTTACAGAGAGATATCAATACATAGGTTTTAAGATTCTTACTAGTCAGATATATTCTTGGGCGGTGAATAGGGGGCGTTGAGTCCAGTTCACTGAGCAAGGAGTAGGTCTTGTCTATTACATATTGGGTTTATGGAACGGTATCTGAGCTAATTTGAAACCCTTGTTTTATGCATCACCCCACCTCACCTTTCCCGTTAAGCAGCCATAGTGTGTTTTCTAAACGTGCGACTCTGTTCTGTTTTGTAATTCAGTTCAAGGGTAGCGGTTTTTACATTCCCTCTGTAAGTGATATCTTATGATAAGTGTCTTTTTCTGTGTGACTTATTTCACTTAGAATCGTCGTACCTAAATCCACTCATCATGCTGCTCCTAGCCTTATGACGTTGATTTCATGGCTGAGTGATATTCCATTGTACATAAGGACCACAACTTCTTTATCCATTCTTCTCTTTCCTGGGATGTTTAAGGTGTAACGAAGTGGAGGTTCTTGTCAACAGAGCAGCCCTAAACTTTGGGGTGCCTGTGTCTTGCTGATTTTTAGTTTTCCCAATTTATACGCCCATGAGTGGAAGTGCCCTATGCTCTCTAAGCTGAGTTTTTTAGATGTTTCAGGACACACCGTACACTTCTCCAGAGTGGCTGTTGGCAATTTACAGCCCGCCCATCAGCGTAGCAAGGCTCCCATTTCTCCATGGGCTGTCCTGCATTTCTGGTTTTGACACTTTATTCAGCATGGCCCTTTTGACCGATGGGAAGCGAGACTTCTTTGTAGCGCTGATTTGCCTTTCCAGGTTGCTTGGTTGGCCAAAAAGGGCGTATGCGTTTTTTCCTGAATATATTCAGGAAAAAACGCATACGCCCTTTTTGGCCAAGGGCATCATTGTCGAGGTTTTGCCGCTTTTCCTGTGCTTTAAAGGCGATTCGAATCTACCTCCTGAAATCGGTTTCCTGCAATTCTGCCTTGCTTTCAAATCCTCTTCGTTGCCTTCCCTCCATATATTTGTGGACGAGAGTTATCATTTCTAACTCTGCAGGTTTGTGAATTGCAGTGCCCCTGAGCTCCATTTTTCAACTCGCTTTCTTGGGAGCTGGCCGCAAAAGCGCAGGATTGCTTCAGGCCCTATTCTGGCTCCGGGCGGCAGGCTGAGCCTGTGGTTAATTCTGCTTCCTGATGGGAAAATAGAGTGACCTCTGCCTGTCCCAACACCTAGAGCTAGTCTCTCATTGGTTCCCCCTCTTCCCGTTCATCCTCAGGACAAATTGCAACGTGTTCGGAACAGGAGGTTAAAGGTGCTGATTCTCCAAGGAGGGAGATTGCTAGTAAAGCGGCTGGAATGGCGAACCGGAGCACAAGGAGATGAGAAATGAGGTGCGTTTTAGAAACCTTTCCCGGTCACACGGTGTACCATCTTCTGGGTTGCTCGTGCATGTTTTCGACGTAGGACGATGCCCTTGAACCTGGAGATTTGGGACCCATGGGATGGGTACCACGCCGTATTACTTTACAGGGTCTGCGTTAGCTCACCCAACCTCACCAAACCTCTCAGCCCCAAGAGTGTCCTCCCTTATGTCTCAATCAGCTGTGGGTCTAGATATGGTCAATCCAGGTGGCATCGCAGCCCCTGAACGAATTTTGTAAGAATTTCTCTCTCTTTCACTGTCTTTGTTTCACGGGTTTTTAAAAGTAATTGATTTTTATAATAGGGTTTAGCTGCTTTGCACTGCTGTGTTTATGCCGCTTTACACCCACTTGACTCACTTACAGAGAGATATCAATACATAGGTTTTAAGATTCTTACTAGTCAGATATATTCTTGGGCGGTGAATAGGGGGCGTTGAGTCCAGTTCACTGAGCAAGGAGTAGGTCTGGTCTATTACATATTGGGTTTATGGAACGGTATCTGAGCTAATTTGAAACCCTTGTTTTATGCATCACCCCACCTCACCTTTCCCGTTAAGCAGCCATAGTGTGTTTTCTAAACGTGCGACTCTGTTCTGTTTTGTAATTCAGTTCAAGGGTAGCGGTTTTTACATTCCCTCTGTAAGTGATATCTTATGATAAGTGTCTTTTTCTGTGTGACTTATTTCACTTAGAATCGTCGTACCTAAATCCACTCATCATGCTGCTCCTAGCCTTATGACGTTGATTTCATGGCTGAGTGATATTCCATTGTACATAAGGACCACAACTTCTTTATCCATTCTTCTCTTTCCTGGGATGTTTAAGGTGTAACGAAGTGGAGGTTCTTGTCAACAGAGCAGCCCTAAACTTTGGGGTGCCTGTGTCTTGCTGATTTTTAGTTTTCCCAATTTATACGCCCATGAGTGGAAGTGCCCTATGCTCTCTAAGCTGAGTTTTTTAGATGTTTCAGGACACACCGTACACTTCTCCAGAGTGGCTGTTGGCAATTTACAGCCCGCCCATCAGCGTAGCAAGGCTCCCATTTCTCCATGGCCTGTCCTGCATTTCTGGTTTTGACACTTTATTCAGCATGGCCCTTTTGACCGATGGGAAGCGAGACTTCTTTGTAGCGCTGATTTGCCTTTCCAGGTTGCTTGGTTGGCCAAAAAGGGCGTATGCGTTTTTTCCTGAATATATTCAGGAAAAAACGCATACGCCCTTTTTGGCCAAGGGCATCATTGTCGAGGTTTTGCCGCTTTTCCTGTGCTTTAAAGGCGATTCGAATCTACCTCCTGAAATCGGTTTCCTGCAATTCTGCCTTGCTTTCAAATCCTCTTCGTAGCCTTCCCTCCATATATTTGTGGACGAGAGTTATCATTTCTAACTCTGCAGGTTTGTGAATTGCAGTGCCCCTGAGCTCCATTTTTCAACTCGCTTTCTTGGGAGCTGGCCGCAAAAGCGCAGGATTGCTTCAGGCCCTATTCTGGCTCCGGGCGGCAGGCTGAGCCTGTGGTTAATTCTGCTTCCTGATGGGAAAATAGAGTGACCTCTGCCTGTCCCAACACCTAGAGCTAGTCTCTCATTGGTTCCCCCTCTTCCCGTTCATCCTCAGGACAAATTGCAACGTGTACGGAACAGGAGGTTAAAGGTGCTGATTCTCCAAGGAGGGAGATTGCTAGTAAAGCGGCTGGAATGGCGAACCGGAGCACAAGGAGATGAGAAATGACGTGCGTTTTAGAAACCTTTCCCGGTCACACGGTGTACCATCTTCTGGGTTTCTCGTGCATGTTTTCGACGTAGGAAGATGCCCTTGAACCTGGAGATTTGGGACCCATGGGATGGGTACCACGCCGTATTACTTTAAAGGGTCTGCGTTAGCTCACCCAACCTCACCAAACCTCTCAGCCCCAAGAGTGTCCACCCTTATGTCTCAATCAGCTGTGGGTCTAGATATGGTCAATCCAGGTGGCATCGCAGCCCCTGAACGAATTTTGTAAGAATTTCTCTCTCTTTCACTGTCTTTGTTTCACGGGTTTTTAAAAGTAATTGATTTTTATAACAGGGTTTAGCTGCTTTGCACTGCTGTGTTTATGCCGCTTTACACCCACTTGACTCACTTACAGAGAGATATCAATACATAGGTTTTAAGATTCTTACTAGTCAGATATATTCTTGGGCGGTGAATAGGGGGCGTTGAGTCCAGTTCACTGAGCAAGGAGTAGGTCTTGTCTATTACATATTGGGTTTATGGAACGGTATCTGAGCTAATTTGAAACCCTTGTTTTATGCATCACCCCACCTCACCTTTCCCGTTAAGCAGCCATAGTGTGTTTTCTAAACGTGCGACTCTGTTCTGTTTTGTAATTCAGTTCAAGGGTAGCGGTTTTTACATTCCCTCTGTAAGTGATATCTTATGATAAGTGTCTTTTTCTGTGTGACTTATTTCACTTAGAATCGTCGTACCTAAATCCACTCATCATGCTGCTCCTAGCCTTATGACGTTGATTTCATGGCTGAGTGATATTCCATTGTACATAAGGACCACAACTTCTTTATCCATTCTTCTCTTTCCTGGGATGTTTAAGGTGTAACGAAGTGGAGGTTCTTGTCAACAGAGCAGCCCTAAACTTTGGGGTGCCTGTGTCTTGCTGATTTTTAGTTTTCCCAATTTATACGCCCATGAGTGGAAGTGCCCTATGCTCTCTAAGCTGAGTTTTTTAGATGTTTCAGGACACACCGTACACTTCTCCAGAGTGGCTGTTGGCAATTTACAGCCCGCCCATCAGCGTAGCAAGGCTCCCATTTCTCCATGGGCTGTCCTGCATTTCTGGTTTTGACACTTTATTCAGCATGGCCCTTTTGACCGATGGGAAGCGAGACTTCTTTGTAGCGCTGATTTGCCTTTCCAGGTTGCTTGGTTGGCCAAAAAGGGCGTATGCGTTTTTTCCTGAATATATTCAGGAAAAAACGCATACGCCCTTTTTGGCCAAGGGCATCATTGTCGAGGTTTTGCCGCTTTTCCTGTGCTTTAAAGGCGATTCGAATCTACCTCCTGAAATCGGTTTCCTGCAATTCTGCCTTGCTTTCAAATCCTCTTCGTTGCCTTCCCTCCATATATTTGTGGACGAGAGTTATCATTTCTAACTCTGCAGGTTTGTGAATTGCAGTGCCCCTGAGCTCCATTTTTCAACTCGCTTTCTTGGGAGCTGGCCGCAAAAGCGCAGGATTGCTTCAGGCCCTATTCTGGCTCCGGGCGGCAGGCTGAGCCTGTGGTTAATTCTGCTTCCTGATGGGAAAATAGAGTGACCTCTGCCTGTCCCAACACCTAGAGCTAGTCTCTCATTGGTTCCCCCTCTTCCCGTTCATCCTCAGGACAAATTGCAACGTGTACGGAACAGGAGGTTAAAGGTGCTGATTCTCCAAGGAGGGAGATTGCTAGTAAAGCGGCTGGAATGGCGAACCGGAGCACAAGGAGATGAGAAATGAGGTGCGTTTTAGAAACCTTTCCCGGTCACACGGTGTACCATCTTCTGGGTTGCTCGTGCATGTTTTCGACGTAGGAAGATGCCCTTGAACCTGGAGATTTGGGACCCATGGGATGGGTACCACGCCGTATTACTTTAAAGGGTCTGCGTTAGCTCACCCAACCTCACCAAACCTCTCAGCCCCAAGAGTGTCCACCCTTATGTCTCAATCAGCTGTGGGTCTAGATATGGTCAATCCAGGTGGCATCGCAGCCCCTGAACGAATTTTGTAAGAATTTCTCTCTCTTTCACTGTCTTTGTTTCACGGGTTTTTAAAAGTAATTGATTTTTATAATAGGGTTTAGCTGCTTTGCACTGCTGTGTTTATGCCGCTTTACACCCACTTGACTCACTTACAGAGAGATATCAATACATAGGTTTTAAGATTCTTACTAGTCAGATATATTCTTGGGCGGTGAATAGGGGGCGTTGAGTCCAGTTCACTGAGCAAGGAGTAGGTCTGGTCTATTACATATTGGGTTTATGGAACGGTATCTGAGCTAATTTGAAACCCTTGTTTTATGCATCACCCCACCTCACCTTTCCCGTTAAGCAGCCATAGTGTGTTTTCTAAACGTGCGACTCTGTTCTGTTTTGTAATTCAGTTCAAGGGTAGCGGTTTTTACATTCCCTCTGTAAGTGATATCTTATGATAAGTGTCTTTTTCTGTGTGACTTATTTCACTTAGAATCGTCGTACCTAAATCCACTCATCATGCTGCTCCTAGCCTTATGACGTTGATTTCATGGCTGAGTGATATTCCATTGTACATAAGGACCACAACTTCTTTATCCATTCTTCTCTTTCCTGGGATGTTTAAGGTGTAACGAAGTGGAGGTTCTTGTCAACAGAGCAGCCCTAAACTTTGGGGTGCCTGTGTCTTGCTGATTTTTAGTTTTCCCAATTTATACGCCCATGAGTGGAAGTGCCCTATGCTCTCTAAGCTGAGTTTTTTAGATGTTTCAGGACACACCGTACACTTCTCCAGAGTGGCTGTTGGCAATTTACAGCCCGCCCATCAGCGTAGCAAGGCTCCCATTTCTCCATGGCCTGTCCTGCATTTCTGGTTTTGACACTTTATTCAGCATGGCCCTTTTGACCGATGGGAAGCGAGACTTCTTTGTAGCGCTGATTTGCCTTTCCAGGTTGCTTGGTTGGCCAAAAAGGGCGTATGCGTTTTTTCCTGAATATATTCAGGAAAAAACGCATACGCCCTTTTTGGCCAAGGGCATCATTGTCGAGGTTTTGCCGCTTTTCCTGTGCTTTAAAGGCGATTCGAATCTACCTCCTGAAATCGGTTTCCTGCAATTCTGCCTTGCTTTCAAATCCTCTTCGTAGCCTTCCCTCCATATATTTGTGGACGAGAGTTATCATTTCTAACTCTGCAGGTCTGTGAATTGCAGTGCCCCTGAGCTCCATTTTTCAACTCGCTTTCTTGGGAGCTGGCCGCAAAAGCGCAGGATTGCTTCAGGCCCTATTCTGGCTCCGGGCGGCAGGCTGAGCCTGTGGTTAATTCTGCTTCCTGATGGGAAAATAGAGTGACCTCTGCCTGTCCCAACACCTAGAGCTAGTCTCTCATTGGTTCCCCCTCTTCCCGTTCATCCTCAGGACAAATTGCAACGTGTTCGGAACAGGAGGTTAAAGGTGCTGATTCTCCAAGGAGGGAGATTGCTAGTAAAGCGGCTGGAATGGCGAACCGGAGCACAAGGAGATGAGAAATGAGGTGCGTTTTAGAAACCTTTCCCGGTCACACGGTGTACCATCTTCTGGGTTTCTCGTGCATGTTTTCGACGTAGGACGATGCCCTTGAACCTGGAGATTTGGGACCCATGGGATGGGTACCACGCCATATCACTTTACAGGGTCTGCGTTAGCTCACCCAACCTCACCAAACCTCTCAGCCCCAAGAGTGTCCTCCCTTATGTCTCAATCAGCTGTGGGTCTAGATATGGTCAATCCAGGTGGCATCGCAGCCCCTGAACGAATTTTGTAAGAATTTCTCTCTCTTTCACTGTCTTTGTTTCACGGGTTTTTAAAAGTAATTGATTTTTATAATAGGGTTTAGCTGCTTTGCACTGCTGTGTTTATGCCGCTTTACACCCACTTGACTCACTTACAGAGAGATATCAATACATAGGTTTTAAGATTCTTACTAGTCAGATATATTCTTGGGCGGTGAATAGGGGGCGTTGAGTCCAGTTCACTGAGCAAGGAGTAGGTCTGGTCTATTACATATTGGGTTTATGGAACGGTATCTGAGCTAATTTGAAACCCTTGTTTTATGCATCACCCCACCTCACCTTTCCCGTTAAGCAGCCATAGTGTGTTTTCTAAACGTGCGACTCTGTTCTGTTTTGTAATTCAGTTCAAGGGTAGCGGTTTTTACATTCCCTCTGTAAGTGATATCTTATGATAAGTGTCTTTTTCTGTGTGACTTATTTCACTTAGAATCGTCGTACCTAAATCCACTCATCATGCTGCTCCTAGCCTTATGACGTTGATTTCATGGCTGAGTGATATTCCATTGTACATAAGGACCACAACTTCTTTATCCATTCTTCTCTTTCCTGGGATGTTTAAGGTGTAACGAAGTGGAGGTTCTTGTCAACAGAGCAGCCCTAAACTTTGGGGTGCCTGTGTCTTGCTGATTTTTAGTTTTCCCAATTTATACGCCCATGAGTGGAAGTGCCCTATGCTCTCTAAGCTGAGTTTTTTAGATGTTTCAGGACACACCGTACACTTCTCCAGAGTGGCTGTTGGCAATTTACAGCCCGCCCATCAGCGTAGCAAGGCTCCCATTTCTCCATGGGCTGTCCTGCATTTCTGGTTTTGACACTTTATTCAGCATGGCCCTTTTGACCGATGGGAAGCGAGACTTCTTTGTAGCGCTGATTTGCCTTTCCAGGTTGCTTGGTTGGCCAAAAAGGGCGTATGCGTTTTTTCCTGAATATATTCAGGAAAAAACGCATACGCCCTTTTTGGCCAAGGGCATCATTGTCGAGGTTTTGCCGCTTTTCCTGTGCTTTAAAGGCGATTCGAATCTACCTCCTGAAATCGGTTTCCTGCAATTCTGCCTTGCTTTCAAATCCTCTTCGTTGCCTTCCCTCCATATATTTGTGGACGAGAGTTATCATTTCTAACTCTGCAGGTTTGTGAATTGCAGTGCCCCTGAGCTCCATTTTTCAACTCGCTTTCTTGGGAGCTGGCCGCAAAAGCGCAGGATTGCTTCAGGCCCTATTCTGGCTCCGGGCGGCAGGCTGAGCCTGTGGTTAATTCTGCTTCCTGATGGGAAAATAGAGTGACCTCTGCCTGTCCCAACACCTAGAGCTAGTCTCTCATTGGTTCCCCCTCTTCCCGTTCATCCTCAGGACAAATTGCAACGTGTTCGGAACAGGAGGTTAAAGGTGCTGATTCTCCAAGGAGGGAGATTGCTAGTAAAGCAGCTGGAATGGCGAACCGGAGCACAAGGAGATGAGAAATGAGGTGCGTTTTAGAAACCTTTCCCGGTCACACGGTGTACCATCTTCTGGGTTGCTCGTGCATGTTTTCGACGTAGGACGATGCCCTTGAACCTGGAGATTTGGGACCCATGGGATGGGTACCACGCCGTATTACTTTACAGGGTCTGCGTTAGCTCACCCAACCTCACCAAACCTCTCAGCCCCAAGAGTGTCCTCCCTTATGTCTCAATCAGCTGTGGGTCTAGATATGGTCAATCCAGGTGGCATCGCAGCCCCTGAACGAATTTTGTAAGAATTTCTCTCTCTTTCACTGTCTTTGTTTCACGGGTTTTTAAAAGTAATTGATTTTTATAATAGGGTTTAGCTGCTTTGCACTGCTGTGTTTATGCCGCTTTACACCCACTTGACTCACTTACAGAGAGATATCAATACATAGGTTTTAAGATTCTTACTAGTCAGATATATTCTTGGGCGGTGAATAGGGGGCGTTGAGTCCAGTTCACTGAGCAAGGAGTAGGTCTGGTCTATTACATATTGGGTTTATGGAACGGTATCTGAGCTAATTTGAAACCCTTGTTTTATGCATCACCCCACCTCACCTTTCCCGTTAAGCAGCCATAGTGTGTTTTCTAAACGTGCGACTCTGTTCTGTTTTGTAATTCAGTTCAAGGGTAGCGGTTTTTACATTCCCTCTGTAAGTGATATCTTATGATAAGTGTCTTTTTCTGTGTGACTTATTTCACTTAGAATCGTCGTACCTAAATCCACTCATCATGCTGCTCCTAGCCTTATGACGTTGATTTCATGGCTGAGTGATATTCCATTGAACATAAGGACCACAACTTCTTTATCCATTCTTCTCTTTCCTGGGATGTTTAAGGTGTAACGAAGTGGAGGTTCTTGTCAACAGAGCAGCCCTAAACTTTGGGGTGCCTGTGTCTTGCTGATTTTTAGTTTTCCCAATTTATACGCCCATGAGTGGAAGTGCCCTATGCTCTCTAAGCTGAGTTTTTTAGATGTTTCAGGACACACCGTACACTTCTCCAGAGTAGCTGTTGGCAATTTACAGCCAGCCCATCAGCGTAGCAAGGCTCCCATTTCTCCATGGCCTGTCCTGCATTTCTGGTTTTGACACTTTATTCAGCATGGCCCTTTTGACCGATGGGAAGCGAGACTTCTTTGTAGCGCTGATTTGCCTTTCCAGGTTGCTTGGTTGGCCAAAAAGGGCGTATGCGTTTTTTCCTGAATATATTCAGGAAAAAACGCATACGCCCTTTTTGGCCAAGGGCATCATTGTCGAGGTTTTGCCGCTTTTCCTGTGCTTTAAAGGCGATTCGAATCTACCTCCTGAAATCGGTTTCCTGCAATTCTGCCTTGCTTTCAAATCCTCTTCGTTGCCTTCCCTCCATATATTTGTGGACGAGAGTTATCATTTCTAACTCTGCAGGTTTGTGAATTGCAGTGCCCCTGAGCTCCATTTTTCAACTCGCTTTCTTGGGAGCTGGCCGCAAAAGCGCAGGATTGCTTCAGGCCCTATTCTGGCTCCGGGCGGCAGGCTGAGCCTGTGGTTAATTCTGCTTCCTGATGGGAAAATAGAGTGACCTCTGCCTGTCCCAACACCTAGAGCTAGTCTCTCATTGGTTCCCCCTCTTCCCGTTCATCCTCAGGACAAATTGCAACGTGTACGGAACAGGAGGTTAAAGGTGCTGATTCTCCAAGGAGGGAGATTGCTAGTAAAGCGGCTGGAATGGCGAACCGGAGCACAAGGAGATGAGAAATGAGGTGCGTTTTAGAAACCTTTCCCAGTCACACGGTGTACCATCTTCTGGGTTTCTCGTGCATGTTTTCGACGTAGGAAGATGCCCTTGAACCTGGAGATTTGGGACCCATGGGATGGGTACCACGCCGTATTACTTTAAAGGGTCTGCGTTAGCTCACCCAACCTCACCAAACCTCTCAGCCCCAAGAGTGTCCACCCTTATGTCTCAATCAGCTGTGGGTCTAGATATGGTCAATCCAGGTGGCATCGCAGCCCCTGAACGAATTTTGTAAGAATTTCTCTCTCTTTCACTGTCTTTGTTTCACGGGTTTTTAAAAGTAATTGATTTTTATAATAGGGTTTAGCTGCTTTGCACTGCTGTGTTTATGCCGCTTTACACCCACTTGACTCACTTACAGAGAGATATCAATACATAGGTTTTAAGATTCTTACTAGTCAGATATATTCTTGGGCGGTGAATAGGGGGCGTTGAGTCCAGTTCACTGAGCAAGGAGTAGGTCTGGTCTATTACATATTGGGTTTATGGAACGGTATCTGAGCTAATTTGAAACCCTTGTTTTATGCATCACCCCACCTCACCTTTCCCGTTAAGCAGCCATAGTGTGTTTTCTAAACGTGCGACTCTGTTCTGTTTTGTAATTCAGTTCAAGGGTAGCGGTTTTTACATTCCCTCTGTAAGTGATATCTTATGATAAGTGTCTTTTTCTGTGTGACTTATTTCACTTAGAATCGTCGTACCTAAATCCACTCATCATGCTGCTCCTAGCCTTATGACGTTGATTTCATGGCTGAGTGATATTCCATTGTACATAAGGACCACAACTTCTTTATCCATTCTTCTCTTTCCTGGGATGTTTAAGGTGTAACGAAGTGGAGGTTCTTGTCAACAGAGCAGCCCTAAACTTTGGGGTGCCTGTGTCTTGCTGATTTTTAGTTTTCCCAATTTATACGCCCATGAGTGGAAGTGCCCTATGCTCTCTAAGCTGAGTTTTTTAGATGTTTCAGGACACACCGTACACTTCTCCAGAGTGGCTGTTGGCAATTTACAGCCCGCCCATCAGCGTAGCAAGGCTCCCATTTCTCCATGGCCTGTCCTGCATTTCTGGTTTTGACACTTTATTCAGCATGGCCCTTTTGACCGATGGGAAGCGAGACTTCTTTGTAGCGCTGATTTGCCTTTCCAGGTTGCTTGGTTGGCCAAAAAGGGCGTATGCGTTTTTTCCTGAATATATTCAGGAAAAAACGCATACGCCCTTTTTGGCCAAGGGCATCATTGTCGAGGTTTTGCCGCTTTTCCTGTGCTTTAAAGGCGATTCGAATCTACCTCCTGAAATCGGTTTCCTGCAATTCTGCCTTGCTTTCAAATCCTCTTCGTAGCCTTCCCTCCATATATTTGTGGACGAGAGTTATCATTTCTAACTCTGCAGGTTTGTGAATTGCAGTGCCCCTGAGCTCCATTTTTCAACTCGCTTTCTTGGGAGCTGGCCGCAAAAGCGCAGGATTGCTTCAGGCCCTATTCTGGCTCCGGGCGGCAGGCTGAGCCTGTGGTTAATTCTGCTTCCTGATGGGAAAATAGAGTGACCTCTGCCTGTCCCAACACCTAGAGCTAGTCTCTCATTGGTTCCCCCTCTTCCCGTTCATCCTCAGGACAAATTGCAACGTGTACGGAACAGGAGGTTAAAGGTGCTGATTCTCCAAGGAGGGAGATTGCTAGTAAAGGGGCTGGAATGGCGAACCGGAGCACAAGGAGATGAGAAATGAGGTGCGTTTTAGAAACCTTTCCCGGTCACACGGTGTACCATCTTCTGGGTTTCTCATGCATGTTTTCGATGTAGGAAGATGCCCTTGAACCTGGAGATTTGGGACCCATGGGATGGGTACCACGCCGTATTACTTTAAAGGGTCTGCGTTACCTCACCCAACCTCACCAAACCTCTCAGCCCCAAGAGTGTCCACCCTTATGTCTCAATCAGCTGTGGGTCTAGATATGGTCAATCCAGGTGGCATCGCAGCCCCTGAACGAATTTTGTAAGAATTTCTCTCTCTTTCACTGTCTTTGTTTCACGGGTTTTTAAAAGTAATTGATTTTTATAACAGGGTTTAGCTGCTTTGCACTGCTGTGTTTATGCCGCTTTACACCCACTTGACTCACTTACAGAGAGATATCAATACATAGGTTTTAAGATTCTTACTAGTCAGATATATTCTTGGGCGGTGAATAGGGGGCGTTGAGTCCAGTTCACTGAGCAAGGAGTAGGTCTTGTCTATTACATATTGGGTTTATGGAACGGTATCTGAGCTAATTTGAAACCCTTGTTTTATGCATCACCCCACCTCACCTTTCCCGTTAAGCAGCCATAGTGTGTTTTCTAAACGTGCGACTCTGTTCTGTTTTGTAATTCAGTTCAAGGGTAGCGGTTTTTACATTCCCTCTGTAAGTGATATCTTATGATAAGTGTCTTTTTCTGTGTGACTTATTTCACTTAGAATCGTCGTACCTAAATCCACTCATCATGCTGCTCCTAGCCTTATGACGTTGATTTCATGGCTGAGTGATATTCCATTGTACATAAGGACCACAACTTCTTTATCCATTCTTCTCTTTCCTGGGATGTTTAAGGTGTAACGAAGTGGAGGTTCTTGTCAACAGAGCAGCCCTAAACTTTGGGGTGCCTGTGTCTTGCTGATTTTTAGTTTTCCCAATTTATACGCCCATGAGTGGAAGTGCCCTATGCTCTCTAAGCTGAGTTTTTTAGATGTTTCAGGACACACCGTACACTTCTCCAGAGTGGCTGTTGGCAATTTACAGCCCGCCCATCAGCGTAGCAAGGCTCCCATTTCTCCATGGCCTGTCCTGCATTTCTGGTTTTGACACTTTATTCAGCATGGCCCTTTTGACCGATGGGAAGCGAGACTTCTTTGTAGCGCTGATTTGCCTTTCCAGGTTGCTTGGTTGGCCAAAAAGGGCGTATGCGTTTTTTCCTGAATATATTCAGGAAAAAACGCATACGCCCTTTTTGGCCAAGGGCATCATTGTCGAGGTTTTGCCGCTTTTCCTGTGCTTTAAAGGCGATTCGAATCTACCTCCTGAAATCGGTTTCCTGCAATTCTGCCTTGCTTTCAAATCCTCTTCGTTGCCTTCCCTCCATATATTTGTGGACGAGAGTTATCATTTCTAACTCTGCAGGTTTGTGAATTGCAGTGCCCCTGAGCTCCATTTTTCAACTCGCTTTCTTGGGAGCTGGCCGCAAAAGCGCAGGATTGCTTCAGGCCCTATTCTGGCTCCGGGCGGCAGGCTGAGCCTGTGGTTAATTCTGCTTCCTGATGGGAAAATAGAGTGACCTCTGCCTGTCCCAACACCTAGAGCTAGTCTCTCATTGGTTCCCCCTCTTCCCGTTCATCCTCAGGACAAATTGCAACGTGTTCGGAACAGGAGGTTAAAGGTGCTGATTCTCCAAGGAGGGAGATTGCTAGTAAAGCGGCTGGAATGGCGAACCGGAGCACAAGGAGATGAGAAATGAGGTGCGTTTTAGAAACCTTTCCCGGTCACACGGTGTACCATCTTCTGGGTTGCTCGTGCATGTTTTCGACGTAGGACGATGCCCTTGAACCTGGAGATTTGGGACCCATGGGATGGGTACCACGCCGTATTACTTTACAGGGTCTGCGTTAGCTCACCCAACCTCACCAAACCTCTCAGCCCCAAGAGTGTCCTCCCTTATGTCTCAATCAGCTGTGGGTCTAGATATGGTCAATCCAGGTGGCATCGCAGCCCCTGAACGAATTTTGTAAGAATTTCTCTCTCTTTCACTGTCTTTGTTTCACGGGTTTTTAAAAGTAATTGATTTTTATAATAGGGTTTAGCTGCTTTGCACTGCTGTGTTTATGCCGCTTTACACCCACTTGACTCACTTACAGAGAGATATCAATACATAGGTTTTAAGATTCTTACTAGTCAGATATATTCTTGGGCGGTGAATAGGGGGCGTTGAGTCCAGTTCACTGAGCAAGGAGTAGGTCTGGTCTATTACATATTGGGTTTATGGAACGGTATCTGAGCTAATTTGAAACCCTTGTTTTATGCATCACCCCACCTCACCTTTCCCGTTAAGCAGCCATAGTGTGTTTTCTAAACGTGCGACTCTGTTCTGTTTTGTAATTCAGTTCAAGGGTAGCGGTTTTTACATTCCCTCTGTAAGTGATATCTTATGATAAGTGTCTTTTTCTGTGTGACTTATTTCACTTAGAATCGTCGTACCTAAATCCACTCATCATGCTGCTCCTAGCCTTATGACGTTGATTTCATGGCTGAGTGATATTCCATTGTACATAAGGACCACAACTTCTTTATCCATTCTTCTCTTTCCTGGGATGTTTCAGGTGTAACGAAGTGGAGGTTCTTGTCAACAGAGCAGCCCTAAACTTTGGGGTGCCTGTGTCTTGCTGATTTTTAGTTTTCCCAATTTATACGCCCATGAGTGGAAGTGCCCTATGCTCTCTAAGCTGAGTTTTTTAGATGTTTCAGGACACACCGTACACTTCTCCAGAGTGGCTGTTGGCAATTTACAGCCCGCCCATCAGCGTAGCAAGGCTCCCATTTCTCCATGGCCTGTCCTGCATTTCTGGTTTTGACACTTTATTCAGCATGGCCCTTTTGACCGATGGGAAGCGAGACTTCTTTGTAGCGCTGATTTGCCTTTCCAGGTTGCTTGGTTGGCCAAAAAGGGCGTATGCGTTTTTTCCTGAATATATTCAGGAAAAAACGCATACGCCCTTTTTGGCCAAGGGCATCATTGTCGAGGTTTTGCCGCTTTTCCTGTGCTTTAAAGGCGATTCGAATCTACCTCCTGAAATCGGTTTCCTGCAATTCTGCCTTGCTTTCAAATCCTCTTCGTTGCCTTCCCTCCATATATTTGTGGACGAGAGTTATCATTTCTAACTCTGCAGGTTTGTGAATTGCAGTGCCCCTGAGCTCCATTTTTCAACTCGCTTTCTTGGGAGCTGGCCGCAAAAGCGCAGGATTGCTTCAGGCCCTATTCTGGCTCCGGGCGGCAGGCTGAGCCTGTGGTTAATTCTGCTTCCTGATGGGAAAATAGAGTGACCTCTGCCTGTCCCAACACCTAGAGCTAGTCTCTCATTGGTTCCCCCTCTTCCCGTTCATCCTCAGGACAAATTGCAACGTGTACGGAACAGGAGGTTAAAGGTGCTGATTCTCCAAGGAGGGAGATTGCTAGTAAAGCGGCTGGAATGGCGAACCGGAGCACAAGGAGATGAGAAATGAGGTGCGTTTTAGAAACCTTTCCCGGTCACACGGTGTACCATCTTCTGGGTTTCTCGTGCATGTTTTCGACGTAGGAAGATGCCCTTGAACCTGGAGATTTGGGACCCATGGGATGGGTACCACGCCGTATTACTTTAAAGGGTCTGCGTTAGCTCACCCAACCTCACCAAACCTCTCAGCCCCAAGAGTGTCCACCCTTATGTCTCAATCAGCTGTGGGTCTAGATATGGTCAATCCAGGTGGCATCGCAGCCCCTGAACGAATTTTGTAAGAATTTCTCTCTCTTTCACTGTCTTTGTTTCACGGGTTTTTAAAAGTAATTGATTTTTATAATAGGGTTTAGCTGCTTTGCACTGCTGTGTTTATGCCGCTTTACACCCACTTGACTCACTTACAGAGAGATATCAATACATAGGTTTTAAGATTCTTACTAGTCAGATATATTCTTGGGCGGTGAATAGGGGGCGTTGAGTCCAGTTCACTGAGCAAGGAGTAGGTCTGGTCTATTACATATTGGGTTTATGGAACGGTATCTGAGCTAATTTGAAACCCTTGTTTTATGCATCACCCCACCTCACCTTTCCCGTTAAGCAGCCATAGTGTGTTTTCTAAACGTGCGACTCTGTTCTGTTTTGTAATTCAGTTCAAGGGTAGCGGTTTTTACATTCCCTCTGTAAGTGATATCTTATGATAAGTGTCTTTTTCTGTGTGACTTATTTCACTTAGAATCGTCGTACCTAAATCCACTCATCATGCTGCTCCTAGCCT
This sequence comes from Balaenoptera borealis, assembly GCF_965194805.1. Lineage (NCBI taxonomy): Eukaryota > Metazoa > Chordata > Mammalia > Artiodactyla > Balaenopteridae > Balaenoptera > Balaenoptera borealis. Next base: position 92,254 of record NW_028123467.1, on the reverse strand, counting down.
TATGACGTTGATTTCATGGCTGAGTGATATTCCATTGTACATAAGGACCACAACTTCTTTATCCATTCTTCTCTTTCCTGGGATGTTTCAGGTGTAACGAAGTGGAGGTTCTTGTCAACAGAGCAGCCCTAAACTTTGGGGTGCCTGTGTCTTGCTGATTTTTAGTTTTCCCAATTTATACGCCCATGAGTGGAAGTGCCCTATGCTCTCTAAGCTGAGTTTTTTAGATGTTTCAGGACACACCGTACACTTCTCCAGAGTGGCTGTTGGCAATTTACAGCCCGCCCATCAGCGTAGCAAGGCTCCCATTTCTCCATGGGCTGTCCTGCATTTCTGGTTTTGACACTTTATTCAGCATGGCCCTTTTGACCGATGGGAAGCGAGACTTCTTTGTAGCGCTGATTTGCCTTTCCAGGTTGCTTGGTTGGCCAAAAAGGGCGTATGCGTTTTTTCCTGAATATATTCAGGAAAAAACGCATACGCCCTTTTTGGCCAAGGGCATCATTGTCGAGGTTTTGCCGCTTTTCCTGTGCTTTAAAGGCGATTCGAATCTACCTCCTGAAATCAGTTTCCTGCAATTCTGCCTTGCTTTCAAATCCTCTTCGTTGCCTTCCCTCCATATATTTGTGGACGAGAGTTATCATTTCTAACTCTGTAGGTTTGTGAATTGCAGTGCCCCTGAGCTCCATTTTTCAACTCGCTTTCTTGGGAGCTGGCCGCAAAAGCGCAGGACTGCTTCAGGCCCTATTCTGGCTCTGGGCGGCAGGCTGAGCCTGTGGTTAATTCTGCTTCCTGATGGGAAAATAGAGTGACCTGTGCCTGTCCCAACACCTAGAGCTAGTCTCTCATTGGTTCCCCCTCTTCCCGTTCATCCTCAGGACAAATTGCAACGTGTTCGGAACAGGAGGTTAAAGGTGCTGATTCTCCAAGGAGGGAGATTGCTAGTAAAGCGGCTGGAATGGCGAACCGGAGCACAAGGAGATGAGAAATGAGGTGCATTTTAGAAACCTTTCCCGGTCACACGGTGTACCATCTTCTGGGTTTCTCGTGCATGTTTTCGACGTAGGAAGATGCCCTTGAACCTGGAGATTTGGGACCCATGGGATGGGTACCACGCCATATTACTTTAAAGGGTCTGCGTTAGCTCACCCAACCTCACCAAACCTCTCAGCCCCAAGAGTGTCCACCCTTATGTCTCAATCAGCTGTGGGTCTAGATATGGTCAATCCAGGTGGCATCGCAGCCCCTGAACGAATTTTGTAAGAATTTCTCTCTCTTTCACTGTCTTTGTTTCACGGGTTTTTAAAAGTAATTGATTTTTATAATAGGGTTTAGCTGCTTTGCACTGCTGTGTTTATGCCGCTTTACACCCACTTGACTCACTTACAGAGAGATATCAATACATAGGTTTTAAGATTCTTACTAGTCAGATATATTCCTGGGGGGTGAATAGGGGTTGTTGAGTCCAGTTCACTGAGCAAGGAGTAGGTCTTGTCTATTACATATTGGGTTTATGGAACGGTATCTGAGCTAATTTGAGACCCTTGTTTTATGCATCACCCCACCTCACCTTTCCCGTTAAGCAGCCATAGTGTGTTTTCTAAACGTGCGACTCTGTTCTGTTTTGTAATTCAGTTCAAGGGTCGCGGTTTTTACATTCTCTCTGTAAGTGATATCTTATGATAAGTGTCTTTTTCTGTGTGACTTATTTCACTTAGAATCGTCGTACCTAAATCCACTCATCATGCTGCTCCTAGCCTTATGACGTTGATTTCATGGCTGAGTGATATTCCATTGTACATAAGGACCACAACTTCTTTATCCATTCTTCTCTTTCCTGGGATGTTTAAGGTGTAACGAAGTGGAGGTTCTTGTCAACAGAGCAGCCCTAAACTTTGGGGTGCCTGTGTCTTGCTGATTTTTAGTTTTCCCAATTTATACGCCCATGAGTGGAAGTGCCCTATGCTCTCTAAGCTGAGTTTTTTAGATGTTTCAGGACACACCGTACACTTCTCCAGAGTGGCTGTTGGCAATTTACAGCCCGCCCATCAGCGTAGCAAGGCTCCCATTTCTCCATGGCCTGTCCTGCATTTCTGGTTTTGACACTTTATTCAGCATGGCCCTTTTGACCGATGGGAAGCGAGACTTCTTTGTAGCGCTGATTTGCCTTTCCAGGTTGCTTGGTTGGCCAAAAAGGGCGTATGCGTTTTTTCCTGAATATATTCAGGAAAAAACGCATACGCCCTTTTTAGCCAAGGGCATCATTGTCGAGGTTTTGCCGCTTTTCCTGTGCTTTAAAGGCGATTCGAATCTACCTCCTGAAATCGGTTTCCTGCAATTCTGCCTTGCTTTCAAATCCTCTTCGTTGCCTTCCCTCCATATATTTGTGGACGAGAGTTATCATTTCTAACTCTGCAGGTTTGTGAATTGCAGTGCCCCTGCGCTCCATTTTTCAACTCGCTTTCTTGGGAGCTGGCCGCAAAAGCGCAGGATTGCTTCAGGCCCTATTCTGGCTCCGGGCGGCAGGCTGAGCCTGTGGTTAATTCTGCTTCCTGATGGGAAAATAGAGTGACCTCTGCCTGTCCCAACACCTAGAGCTAGTCTCTCATTGGTTCCCCCTCTTCCCGTTCATCCTCAGGACAAATTGCAACGTGTTCGGAACAGGAGGTTAAAGGTGCTGATTCTCCAAGGAGGGAGATTGCTAGTAAAGCGGCTGGAATGGCGAACCGGAGCACAAGGAGATGAGAAATGAGGTGCGTTTTAGAAACCTTTCCCGGTCACACGGTGTACCATCTTCTGGGTTTCTCGTGCATGTTTTCGACGTAGGACGATGCCCTTGAACCTGGAGATTTGGGACCCATGGGATGGGTACCACGCCGTATTACTTTACAGGGTCTGCGTTAGCTCACCCAACCTCACCAAACCTCTCAGCCCCAAGAGTGTCCTCCCTTATGTCTCAATCAGCTGTGGGTCTAGATATGGTCAATCCAGGTGGCATCGCAGCCCCTGAACGGATTTTGTAAGAATTTCTCTCTCTTTCACTGTCTTTGTTTCACGGGTTTTTAAAAGTAATTGATTTTTATAATAGGGTTTAGCTGCTTTGCACTGCTGTGTTTATGCCGCTTTACACCCACTTGACTCACTTACAGAGAGATATCAATACATAGGTTTTAAGATTCTTACTAGTCAGATATATTCTTGGGCGGTGAATAGGGGGCGTTGAGTCCAGTTCACTGAGCAAGGAGTAGGTCTTGTCTATTACATATTGGGTTTATGGAACGGTATCTGAGCTAATTTGAAACCCTTGTTTTATGCATCACCCCACCTCACCTTTCCCGTTAAGCAGCCATAGTGTGTTTTCTAAACGTGCGACTCTGTTCTGTTTTGTAATTCAGTTCAAGGGTAGCGGTTTTTACATTCCCTCTGTAAGTGATATCTTATGATAAATGTCTTTTTCTGTGTGACTTATTTCACTTAGAATCGTCGTACCTAAATCCACTCATCATGCTGCTCCTAGCCTTATGACGTTGATTTCATGGCTGAGTGATATTCCATTGTACATAAGGACCACAACTTCTTTATCCATTCTTCTCTTTCCTGGGATGTTTCAGGTGTAACGAAGTGGAGGTTCTTGTCAACAGAGCAGCCCTAAACTTTGGGGTGCCTGTGTCTTGCTGATTTTTAGTTTTCCCAATTTATACGCCCATGAGTGGAAGTGCCCTATGCTCTCTAAGCTGAGTTTTTTAGATGTTTCAGGACACACCGTACACTTCTCCAGAGTGGCTGTTGGCAATTTACAGCCCGCCCATCAGCGTAGCAAGGCTCCCATTTCTCCATGGCCTGTCCTGCATTTCTGGTTTTGACACTTTATTCAGCATGGCCCTTTTGACCGATGGGAAGCGAGACTTCTTTGTAGCGCTGATTTGCCTTTCCAGGTTGCTTGGTTGGCCAAAAAGGGCGTATGCGTTTTTTCCTGAATATATTCAGGAAAAAACGCATACGCCCTTTTTGGCCAAGGGCATCATTGTCGAGGTTTTGCCGCTTTTCCTGTGCTTTAAAGGCGATTCGAATCTACCTCCTGAAATCGGTTTCCTGCAATTCTGCCTTGCTTTCAAATCCTCTTCGTAGCCTTCCCTCCATATATTTGTGGACGAGAGTTATCATTTCTAACTCTGCAGGTTTGTGAATTGCAGTGCCCCTGAGCTCCATTTTTCAACTCGCTTTCTTGGGAGCTGGCCGCAAAAGCGCAGGATTGCTTCAGGCCCTATTCTGGCTCCGGGCGGCAGGCTGAGCCTGTGGTTAATTCTGCTTCCTGATGGGAAAATAGAGTGACCTCTGCCTGTCCCAACACCTAGAGCTAGTCTCTCATTGGTTCCCCCTCTTCCCGTTCATCCTCAGGACAAATTGCAACGTGTACGGAACAGGAGGTTAAAGGTGCTGATTCTCCAAGGAGGGAGATTGCTAGTAAAGCGGCTGGAATGGCGAACCGGAGCACAAGGAGATGAGAAATGAGGTGCGTTTTAGAAACCTTTCCCGGTCACACGGTGTACCATCTTCTGGGTTGCTCGTGCATGTTTTCGACGTAGGAAGATGCCCTTGAACCTGGAGATTTGGGACCCATGGGATGGGTACCATGCCATATTACTTTAAAGGGTCTGCGTTAGCTCACCCAACCTCACCAAACCTCTCAGCCCCAAGAGTGTCCACCCTTATGTCTCAATCAGCTGTGGGTCTAGATATGGTCAATCCAGGTGGCATCGCAGCCCCTGAATGAATTTTGTAAGAATTTCTCTCTCTTTCACTGTCTTTGTTTCACGGGTTTTTAAAAGTAATTGATTTTTATAATAGGGTTTAGCTGCTTTGCACTGCTGTGTTTATGCCGCTTTACACCCACTTGACTCACTTACAGAGAGATATCAATACATAGGTTTTAAGATTCTTACTAGTCAGATATATTCTTGGGCGGTGAATAGGGGGCGTTGAGTCCAGTTCACTGAGCAAGGAGTAGGTCTGGTCTATTACATATTGGGTTTATGGAACGGTATCTGAGCTAATTTGAAACCCTTGTTTTATGCATCACCCCACCTCACCTTTCCCGTTAAGCAGCCATAGTGTGTTTTCTAAACGTGCGACTCTGTTCTGTTTTGTAATTCAGTTCAAGGGTAGCGGTTTTTACATTCCCTCTGTAAGTGATATCTTATGATAAGTGTCTTTTTCTGTGTGACTTATTTCACTTAGAATCGTCGTACCTAAATCCACTCATCATGCTGCTCCTAGCCTTATGACGTTGATTTCATGGCTGAGTGATATTCCATTGTACATAAGGACCACAACTTCTTTATCCATTCTTCTCTTTCCTGGGATGTTTCAGGTGTAACGAAGTGGAGGTTCTTGTCAACAGAGCAGCCCTAAACTTTGGGGTGCCTGTGTCTTGCTGATTTTTAGTTTTCCCAATTTATACGCCCATGAGTGGAAGTGCCCTATGCTCTCTAAGCTGAGTTTTTTAGATGTTTCAGGACACACCGTACACTTCTCCAGAGTGGCTGTTGGCAATTTACAGCCCGCCCATCAGCGTAGCAAGGCTCCCATTTCTCCATGGCCTGTCCTGCATTTCTGGTTTTGACACTTTATTCAGCATGGCCCTTTTGACCGATGGGAAGCGAGACTTCTTTGTAGCGCTGATTTGCCTTTCCAGGTTGCTTGGTTGGCCAAAAAGGGCGTATGCGTTTTTTCCTGAATATATTCAGGAAAAAACGCATACGCCCTTTTTAGCCAAGGGCATCATTGTCGAGGTTTTGCCGCTTTTCCTGTGCTTTAAAGGCGATTCGAATCTACCTCCTGAAATCGGTTTCCTGCAATTCTGCCTTGCTTTCAAATCCTCTTCGTTGCCTTCCCTCCATATATTTGTGGACGAGAGTTATCATTTCTAACTCTGCAGGTTTGTGAATTGCAGTGCCCCTGCGCTCCATTTTTCAACTCGCTTTCTTGGGAGCTGGCCGCAAAAGCGCAGGATTGCTTCAGGCCCTATTCTGGCTCCGGGCGGCAGGCTGAGCCTGTGGTTAATTCTGCTTCCTGATGGGAAAATAGAGTGACCTCTGCCTGTCCCAACACCTAGAGCTAGTCTCTCATTGGTTCCCCCTCTTCCCGTTCATCCTCAGGACAAATTGCAACGTGTTCGGAACAGGAGGTTAAAGGTGCTGATTCTCCAAGGAGGGAGATTGCTAGTAAAGCGGCTGGAATGGCGAACCGGAGCACAAGGAGATGAGAAATGAGGTGCGTTTTAGAAACCTTTCCCGGTCACACGGTGTACCATCTTCTGGGTTTCTCGTGCATGTTTTCGACGTAGGACGATGCCCTTGAACCTGGAGATTTGGGACCCATGGGATGGGTACCACGCCGTATTACTTTACAGGGTCTGCGTTAGCTCACCCAACCTCACCAAACCTCTCAGCCCCAAGAGTGTCCTCCCTTATGTCTCAATCAGCTGTGGGTCTAGATATGGTCAATCCAGGTGGCATCGCAGCCCCTGAACGGATTTTGTAAGAATTTCTCTCTCTTTCACTGTCTTTGTTTCACGGGTTTTTAAAAGTAATTGATTTTTATAATAGGGTTTAGCTGCTTTGCACTGCTGTGTTTATGCCGCTTTACACCCACTTGACTCACTTACAGAGAGATATCAATACATAGGTTTTAAGATTCTTACTAGTCAGATATATTCTTGGGCGGTGAATAGGGGGCGTTGAGTCCAGTTCACTGAGCAAGGAGTAGGTCTTGTCTATTACATATTGGGTTTATGGAACGGTATCTGAGCTAATTTGAAACCCTTGTTTTATGCATCACCCCACCTCACCTTTCCCGTTAAGCAGCCATAGTGTGTTTTCTAAACGTGCGACTCTGTTCTGTTTTGTAATTCAGTTCAAGGGTAGCGGTTTTTACATTCCCTCTGTAAGTGATATCTTATGATAAATGTCTTTTTCTGTGTGACTTATTTCACTTAGAATCGTCGTACCTAAATCCACTCATCATGCTGCTCCTAGCCTTATGACGTTGATTTCATGGCTGAGTGATATTCCATTGTACATAAGGACCACAACTTCTTTATCCATTCTTCTCTTTCCTGGGATGTTTCAGGTGTAACGAAGTGGAGGTTCTTGTCAACAGAGCAGCCCTAAACTTTGGGGTGCCTGTGTCTTGCTGATTTTTAGTTTTCCCAATTTATACGCCCATGAGTGGAAGTGCCCTATGCTCTCTAAGCTGAGTTTTTTAGATGTTTCAGGACACACCGTACACTTCTCCAGAGTGGCTGTTGGCAATTTACAGCCCGCCCATCAGCGTAGCAAGGCTCCCATTTCTCCATGGCCTGTCCTGCATTTCTGGTTTTGACACTTTATTCAGCATGGCCCTTTTGACCGATGGGAAGCGAGACTTCTTTGTAGCGCTGATTTGCCTTTCCAGGTTGCTTGGTTGGCCAAAAAGGGCGTATGCGTTTTTTCCTGAATATATTCAGGAAAAAACGCATACGCCCTTTTTGGCCAAGGGCATCATTGTCGAGGTTTTGCCGCTTTTCCTGTGCTTTAAAGGCGATTCGAATCTACCTCCTGAAATCGGTTTCCTGCAATTCTGCCTTGCTTTCAAATCCTCTTCGTAGCCTTCCCTCCATATATTTGTGGACGAGAGTTATCATTTCTAACTCTGCAGGTTTGTGAATTGCAGTGCCCCTGAGCTCCATTTTTCAACTCGCTTTCTTGGGAGCTGGCCGCAAAAGCGCAGGATTGCTTCAGGCCCTATTCTGGCTCCGGGCGGCAGGCTGAGCCTGTGGTTAATTCTGCTTCCTGATGGGAAAATAGAGTGACCTCTGCCTGTCCCAACACCTAGAGCTAGTCTCTCATTGGTTCCCCCTCTTCCCGTTCATCCTCAGGACAAATTGCAACGTGTACGGAACAGGAGGTTAAAGGTGCTGATTCTCCAAGGAGGGAGATTGCTAGTAAAGCGGCTGGAATGGCGAACCGGAGCACAAGGAGATGAGAAATGAGGTGCGTTTTAGAAACCTTTCCCGGTCACACGGTGTACCATCTTCTGGGTTGCTCGTGCATGTTTTCGACGTAGGAAGATGCCCTTGAACCTGGAGATTTGGGACCCATGGGATGGGTACCACGCCATATTACTTTAAAGGGTCTGCGTTAGCTCACCCAACCTCACCAAACCTCTCAGCCCCAAGAGTGTCCACCCTTATGTCTCAATCAGCTGTGGGTCTAGATATGGTCAATCCAGGTGGCATCGCAGCCCGTGAATGAATTTTGTAAGAATTTCTCTCTCTTTCACTGTCTTTGTTTCACGGGTTTTTAAAAGTAATTGATTTTTATAATAGGGTTTAGCTGCTTTGCACTGCTGTGTTTATGCCGCTTTACACCCACTTGACTCACTTACAGAGAGATATCAATACATAGGTTTTAAGATTCTTACTAGTCAGATATATTCTTGGGCGGTGAATAGGGGGCGTTGAGTCCAGTTCACTGAGCAAGGAGTAGGTCTGGTCTATTACATATTGGGTTTATGGAACGGTATCTGAGCTAATTTGAAACCCTTGTTTTATGCATCACCCCACCTCACCTTTCCCGTTAAGCAGCCATAGTGTGTTTTCTAAACGTGCGACTCTGTTCTGTTTTGTAATTCAGTTCAAGGGTAGCGGTTTTTACATTCCCTCTGTAAGTGATATCTTATGATAAGTGTCTTTTTCTGTGTGACTTATTTCACTTAGAATCGTCGTACCTAAATCCACTCATCATGCTGCTCCTAGCCTTATGACGTTGATTTCATGGCTGAGTGATATTCCATTGTACATAAGGACCACAACTTCTTTATCCATTCTTCTCTTTCCTGGGATGTTTCAGGTGTAACGAAGTGGAGGTTCTTGTCAACAGAGCAGCCCTAAACTTTGGGGTGCCTGTGTCTTGCTGATTTTTAGTTTTCCCAATTTATACGCCCATGAGTGGAAGTGCCCTATGCTCTCTAAGCTGAGTTTTTTAGATGTTTCAGGACACACCGTACACTTCTCCAGAGTGGCTGTTGGCAATTTACAGCCCGCCCATCAGCGTAGCAAGGCTCCCATTTCTCCATGGCCTGTCCTGCATTTCTGGTTTTGACACTTTATTCAGCATGGCCCTTTTGACCGATGGGAAGCGAGACTTCTTTGTAGCGCTGATTTGCCTTTCCAGGTTGCTTGGTTGGCCAAAAAGGGCGTATGCGTTTTTTCCTGAATATATTCAGGAAAAAACGCATACGCCCTTTTTGGCCAAGGGCATCATTGTCGAGGTTTTGCCGCTTTTCCTGTGCTTTAAAGGCGATTCGAATCTACCTCCTGAAATCGGTTTCCTGCAATTCTGCCTTGCTTTCAAATCCTCTTCGTTGCCTTCCCTCCATATATTTGTGGACGAGAGTTATCATTTCTAACTCTGCAGGTTTGTGAATTGCAGTGCCCCTGAGCTCCATTTTTCAACTCGCTTTCTTGGGAGCTGGCCGCAAAAGCGCAGGATTGCTTCAGGCCCTATTCTGGCTCCGGGCGGCAGGCTGAGCCTGTGGTTAATTCTGCTTCCTGATGGGAAAATAGAGTGACCTCTGCCTGTCCCAACACCTAGAGCTAGTCTCTCATTGGTTCCCCCTCTTCCCGTTCATCCTCAGGACAAATTGCAACGTGTTCGGAACAGGAGGTTAAAGGTGCTGATTCTCCAAGGAGGGAGATTGCTAGTAAAGCGGCTGGAATGGCGAACCGGAGCACAAGGAGATGAGAAATGAGGTGCGTTTTAGAAACCTTTCCCGGTCACACGGTGTACCATCTTCTGGGTTTCTCGTGCATGTTTTCGACGTAGGACGATGCCCTTGAACCTGGAGATTTGGGACCCATGGGATGGGTACCACGCCGTATTACTTTACAGGGTCTGCGTTAGCTCACCCAACCTCACCAAACCTCTCAGCCCCAAGAGTGTCCTCCCTTATGTCTCAATCAGCTGTGGGTCTAGATATGGTCAATCCAGGTGGCATCGCAGCCCCTGAACGGATTTTGTAAGAATTTCTCTCTCTTTCACTGTCTTTGTTTCACGGGTTTTTAAAAGTAATTGATTTTTATAATAGGGTTTAGCTGCTTTGCACTGCTGTGTTTATGCCGCTTTACACCCACTTGACTCACTTACAGAGAGATATCAATACATAGGTTTTAAGATTCTTACTAGTCAGATATATTCTTGGGCGGTGAATAGGGGGCGTTGAGTCCAGTTCACTGAGCAAGGAGTAGGTCTTGTCTATTACATATTGGGTTTATGGAACGGTATCTGAGCTAATTTGAAACCCTTGTTTTATGCATCACCCCACCTCACCTTTCCCGTTAAGCAGCCATAGTGTGTTTTCTAAACGTGCGACTCTGTTCTGTTTTGTAATTCAGTTCAAGGGTAGCGGTTTTTACATTCCCTCTGTAAGTGATATCTTATGATAAGTGTCTTTTTCTGTGTGACTTATTTCACTTAGAATCGTCGTACCTAAATCCACTCATCATGCTGCTCCTAGCCTTATGACGTTGATTTCATGGCTGAGTGATATTCCATTGTACATAAGGACCACAACTTCTTTATCCATTCTTCTCTTTCCTGGGATGTTTCAGGTGTAACGAAGTGGAGGTTCTTGTCAACAGAGCAGCCCTAAACTTTGGGGTGCCTGTGTCTTGCTGATTTTTAGTTTTCCCAATTTATACGCCCATGAGTGGAAGTGCCCTATGCTCTCTAAGCTGAGTTTTTTAGATGTTTCAGGACACACCGTACACTTCTCCAGAGTGGCTGTTGGCAATTTACAGCCCGCCCATCAGCGTAGCAAGGCTCCCATTTCTCCATGGCCTGTCCTGCATTTCTGGTTTTGACACTTTATTCAGCATGGCCCTTTTGACCGATGGGAAGCGAGACTTCTTTGTAGCGCTGATTTGCCTTTCCAGGTTGCTTGGTTGGCCAAAAAGGGCGTATGCGTTTTTTCCTGAATATATTCAGGAAAAAACGCATACGCCCTTTTTGGCCAAGGGCATCATTGTCGAGGTTTTGCCGCTTTTCCTGTGCTTTAAAGGCGATTCGAATCTACCTCCTGAAATCGGTTTCCTGCAATTCTGCCTTGCTTTCAAATCCTCTTCGTAGCCTTCCCTCCATATATTTGTGGACGAGAGTTATCATTTCTAACTCTGCAGGTTTGTGAATTGCAGTGCCCCTGAGCTCCATTTTTCAACTCGCTTTCTTGGGAGCTGGCCGCAAAAGCGCAGGATTGCTTCAGGCCCTATTCTGGCTCCGGGCGGCAGGCTGAGCCTGTGGTTAATTCTGCTTCCTGATGGGAAAATAGAGTGACCTCTGCCTGTCCCAACACCTAGAGCTAGTCTCTCATTGGTTCCCCCTCTTCCCGTTCATCCTCAGGACAAATTGCAACGTGTTCGGAACAGGAGGTTAAAGGTGCTGATTCTCCAAGGAGGGAGATTGCTAGTAAAGCGGCTGGAATGGCGAACCGGAGCACAAGGAGATGAGAAATGAGGTGCGTTTTAGAAACCTTTCCCGGTCACACGGTGTACCATCTTCTGGGTTTCTCGTGCATGTTTTCGACGTAGGACGATGCCCTTGAACCTGGAGATTTGGGACCCATGGGATGGGTACCACGCCATATTACTTTAAAGGGTCTGCGTTAGCTCACCCAACCTCACCAAACCTCTCAGCCCCAAGAGTGTCCACCCTTATGTCTCAATCAGCTGTGGGTCTAGATATGGTCAATCCAGGTGGCATCGCAGCCCCTGAACGAATTTTGTAAGAATTTCTCTCTCTTTCACTGTCTTTGTTTCACGGGTTTTTAAAAGTAATTGATTTTTATAATAGGGTTTAGCTGCTTTGCACTGCTGTGTTTATGCCGCTTTACACCCACTTGACTCACTTACAGAGAGATATCAATACATAGGTTTTAAGATTCTTACTAGTCAGATATATTCTTGGGCGGTGAATAGGGGGCGTTGAGTCCAGTTCACTGAGCAAGGACTAGGTCTTGTCTATTACATATTGGGTTTATGGAACGGTATCTGAGCTAATTTGAAACCCTTGTTTTATGCATCACCCCACCTCACCTTTCCCGTTAAGCAGCCATAGTGTGTTTTCTAAACGTGCGACTCTGTTCTGTTTTGTAATTCAGTTCAAGGGTAGCGGTTTTTACATTCCCTCTGTAAGTGATATCTTATGATAAGTGTCTTTTTCTGTGTGACTTATTTCACTTAGAATCGTCGTACCTAAATCCACTCATCATGCTGCTCCTAGCCTTATGACGTTGATTTCATGGCTGAGTGATATTCCATTGTACATAAGGACCACAACTTCTTTATCCATTCTTCTCTTTCCTGGGATATTTCAGGTGTAACGAAGTGGAGGTTCTTGTCAACAGAGCAGCCCTAAACTTTGGGGTGCCTGTGTCTTGCTGATTTTTAGTTTTCCCAATTTATACGCCCATGAGTGGAAGTGCCCTATGCTCTCTAAGCTGAGTTTTTTAGATGTTTCAGGACACACCGTACACTTCTCCAGAGTGGCTGTTGGCAATTTACAGCCCGCCCATCAGCGTAGCAAGGCTCCCATTTCTCCATGGCCTGTCCTGCATTTCTGGTTTTGACACTTTATTCAGCATGGCCCTTTTGACCGATGGGAAGCGAGACTTCTTTGTAGCGCTGATTTGCCTTTCCAGGTTGCTTGGTTGGCCAAAAAGGGCGTATGCGTTTTTTCCTGAATATATTCAGGAAAAAACGCATACGCCCTTTTTGGCCAAGGGCATCATTGTCGAGGTTTTGCCGCTTTTCCTGTGCTTTAAAGGCGATTCGAATCTACCTCCTGAAATCGGTTTCCTGCAATTCTGCCTTGCTTTCAAATCCTCTTCGTTGCCTTCCCTCCATATATTTGTGGACGAGAGTTATCATTTCTAACTCTGCAGGTTTGTGAATTGCAGTGCCCCTGAGCTCCATTTTTCAACTCGCTTTCTTGGGAGCTGGCCGCAAAAGCGCAGGATTGCTTCAGGCCCTATTCTGGCTCCGGGCGGCAGGCTGAGCCTGTGGTTAATTCTGCTTCCTGATGGGAAAATAGAGTGACCTGTGCCTGTCCCAACACCTAGAGCTAGTCTCTCATTGGTTCCCCCTCTTCCCGTTCATCCTCAGGACAAATTGCAACGTGTTCGGAACAGGAGGTTAAAGGTGCTGATTCTCCAAGGAGGGAGATTGCTAGTAAAGCAGCTGGAATGGCGAACCGGAGCACAAGGAGATGAGAAATGAGGTGCGTTTTAGAAACCTTTCCCGGTCACACGGTGTACCATCTTCTGGGTTTCTCGTGCATGTTTTCGACGTAGGACGATGCCCTTGAACCTGGAGATTTGGGACCCATGGGATGGGTACCACGCCGTATTACTTTATAGGGTCTGCGTTAGCTCACCCAACCTCACCAAACCTCTCAGCCCCAAGAGTGTCCTCCCTTATGTCTCAATCAGCTGTGGGTCTAGATATGGTCAATCCAGGTGGCATCGCAGCCCCTGAACGAATTTTGTAAGAATTTCTCTCTCTTTCACTGTCTTTGTTTCACGGGTTTTTAAAAGTAATTGATTTTTATAACAGGGTTTAGCTGCTTTGCACTGCTGTGTTTATGCCGCTTTACACCCACTTGACTCACTTACAGAGAGATATCAATACATAGGTTTTAAGATTCTTACTAGTCAGATATATTCTTGGGCGGTGAATAGGGGGCGTTGAGTCCAGTTCACTGAGCAAGGAGTAGGCCTTGTCTATTACATATTGGGTTTATGGAACGGTATCTGAGCTAATTTGAAACCCTTGTTTTATGCATCACCCCACCTCACCTTTCCCGTTAAGCAGCCATAGTGTGTTTTCTAAACGTGCGACTCTGTTCTGTTTTGTAATTCAGTTCAAGGGTAGCGGTTTTTACATTCCCTCTGTAAGTGATATCTTATGATAAGTGTCTTTTTCTGTGTGACTTATTTCACTTAGAATCGTCGTACCTAAATCCACTCATCATGCTGCTCCTAGCCTTATGACGTTGATTTCATGGCTGAGTGATATTCCATTGTACATAAGGACCACAACTTCTTTATCCATTCTTCTCTTTCCTGGGATATTTCAGGTGTAACGAAGTGGAGGTTCTTGTCAACAGAGCAGCCCTAAACTTTGGGGTGCCTGTGTCTTGCTGATTTTTAGTTTTCCCAATTTATACGCCCATGAGTGGAAGTGCCCTATGCTCTCTAAGCTGAGTTTTTTAGATGTTTCAGGACACACCGTACACTTCTCCAGAGTGGCTGTTGGCAATTTACAGCCCGCCCATCAGCGTAGCAAGGCTCCCATTTCTCCATGGCCTGTCCTGCATTTCTGGTTTTGACACTTTATTCAGCATGGCCCTTTTGACCGATGGGAAGCGAGACTTCTTTGTAGCGCTGATTTGCCTTTCCAGGTTGCTTGGTTGGCCAAAAAGGGCGTATGCGTTTTTTCCTGAATATATTCAGGAAAAAACGCATACGCCCTTTTTGGCCAAGGGCATCATTGTCGAGGTTTTGCCGCTTTTCCTGTGCTTTAAAGGCGATTCGAATCTACCTCCTGAAATCGGTTTCCTGCAATTCTGCCTTGCTTTCAAATCCTCTTCGTTGCCTTCCCTCCATATATTTGTGGACGAGAGTTATCATTTCTAACTCTGCAGGTTTGTGAATTGCAGTGCCCCTGAGCTCCATTTTTCAACTCGCTTTCTTGGGAGCTGGCCGCAAAAGCGCAGGATTGCTTCAGGCCCTATTCTGGCTCCGGGCGGCAGGCTGAGCCTGTGGTTAATTCTGCTTCCTGATGGGAAAATAGAGTGACCTGTGCCTGTCCCAACACCTAGAGCTAGTCTCTCATTGGTTCCCCCTCTTCCCGTTCATCCTCAGGACAAATTGCAACGTGTTCGGAACAGGAGGTTAAAGGTGCTGATTCTCCAAGGAGGGAGATTGCTAGTAAAGCAGCTGGAATGGCGAACCGGAGCACAAGGAGATGAGAAATGAGGTGCGTTTTAGAAACCTTTCCCGGTCACACGGTGTACCATCTTCTGGGTTTCTCGTGCATGTTTTCGACGTAGGACGATGCCCTTGAACCTGGAGATTTGGGACCCATGGGATGGGTACCACGCCGTATTACTTTATAGGGTCTGCGTTAGCTCACCCAACCTCACCAAACCTCTCAGCCCCAAGAGTGTCCTCCCTTATGTCTCAATCAGCTGTGGGTCTAGATATGGTCAATCCAGGTGGCATCGCAGCCCCTGAACGAATTTTGTAAGAATTTCTCTCTCTTTCACTGTCTTTGTTTCACGGGTTTTTAAAAGTAATTGATTTTTATAACAGGGTTTAGCTGCTTTGCACTGCTGTGTTTATGCCGCTTTACACCCACTTGACTCACTTACAGAGAGATATCAATACATAGGTTTTAAGATTCTTACTAGTCAGATATATTCTTGGGCGGTGAATAGGGGGCGTTGAGTCCAGTTCACTGAGCAAGGAGTAGGTCTTGTCTATTACATATTGGGTTTATGGAACGGTATCTGAGCTAATTTGAAACCCTTGTTTTATGCATCACCCCACCTCACCTTTCCCGTTAAGCAGCCATAGTGTGTTTTCTAAACGTGCGACTCTGTTCTGTTTTGTAATTCAGTTCAAGGGTAGCGGTTTTTACATTCCCTCTGTAAGTGATATCTTATGATAAGTGTCTTTTTCTGTGTGACTTATTTCACTTAGAATCGTCGTACCTAAATCCACTCATCATGCTGCTCCTAGCCTTATGACGTTGATTTCATGGCTGAGTGATATTCCATTGTACATAAGGACCACAACTTCTTTATCCATTCTTCTCTTTCCTGGGATGTTTAAGGTGTAACGAAGTGGAGGTTCTTGTCAACAGAGCAGCCCTAAACTTTGGGGTGCCTGTGTCTTGCTGATTTTTAGTTTTCCCAATTTATACGCCCATGAGTGGAAGTGCCCTATGCTCTCTAAGCTGAGTTTTTTAGATGTTTCAGGACACACCGTACACTTCTCCAGAGTGGCTGTTGGCAATTTACAGCCCGCCCATCAGCGTAGCAAGGCTCCCATTTCTCCATGGCCTGTCCTGCATTTCTGGTTTTGACACTTTATTCAGCATGGCCCTTTTGACCGATGGGAAGCGAGACTTCTTTGTAGCGCTGATTTGCCTTTCCAGGTTGCTTGGTTGGCCAAAAAGGGCGTATGCGTTTTTTCCTGAATATATTCAGGAAAAAACGCATACGCCCTTTTTGGCCAAGGGCATCATTGTCGAGGTTTTGCCGCTTTTCCTGTGCTTTAAAGGCGATTCGAATCTACCTCCTGAAATCGGTTTCCTGCAATTCTGCCTTGCTTTCAAATCCTCTTCGTTGCCTTCCCTCCATATATTTGTGGACGAGAGTTATCATTTCTAACTCTGCAGGTTTGTGAATTGCAGTGCCCCTGAGCTCCATTTTTCAACTCGCTTTCTTGGGAGCTGGCCGCAAAAGCGCAGGATTGCTTCAGGCCCTATTCTGGCTCCGGGCGGCAGGCTGAGCCTGTGGTTAATTCTGCTTCCTGATGGGAAAATAGAGTGACCTCTGCCTGTCCCAACACCTAGAGCTAGTCTCTCATTGGTTCCCCCTCTTCCCGTTCATCCTCAGGACAAATTGCAACGTGTACGGAACAGGAGGTTAAAGGTGCTGATTCTCCAAGGAGGGAGATTGCTAGTAAAGCGGCTGGAATGGCGAACCGGAGCACAAGGAGATGAGAAATGAGGTGCGTTTTAGAAACCTTTCCCGGTCACACGGTGTACCATCTTCTGGGTTGCTCGTGCATGTTTTCGACGTAGGACGATGCCCTTGAACCTGGAGATTTGGGACCCATGGGATGGGTACCACGCCGTATTACTTTACAGGGTCTGCGTTAGCTCACCCAACCTCACCAAACCTCTCAGCCCCAAGAGTGTCCTCCCTTATGTCTCAATCAGCTGTGGGTCTAGATATGGTCAATCCAGGTGGCATCGCAGCCCCTGAACGAATTTTGTAAGAATTTCTCTCTCTTTCACTGTCTTTGTTTCACGGGTTTTTAAAAGTAATTGATTTTTATAATAGGGTTTAGCTGCTTTGCACTGCTGTGTTTATGCCGCTTTACACCCACTTGACTCACTTACAGAGAGATATCAATACATAGGTTTTAAGATTCTTACTAGTCAGATATATTCTTGGGCGGTGAATAGGGGGCGTTGAGTCCAGTTCACTGAGCAAGGAGTAGGTCTTGTCTATTACATATTGGGTTTATGGAACGGTATCTGAGCTAATTTGAAACCCTTGTTTTATGCATCACCCCACCTCACCTTTCCCGTTAAGCAGCCATAGTGTGTTTTCTAAACGTGCGACTCTGTTCTGTTTTGTAATTCAGTTCAAGGGTAGCGGTTTTTACATTCCCTCTGTAAGTGATATCTTATGATAAGTGTCTTTTTCTGTGTGACTTATTTCACTTAGAATCGTCGTACCTAAATCCACTCATCATGCTGCTCCTAGCCTTATGACGTTGATTTCATGGCTGAGTGATATTCCATTGTACATAAGGACCACAACTTCTTTATCCATTCTTCTCTTTCCTGGGATATTTCAGGTGTAACGAAGTGGAGGTTCTTGTCAACAGAGCAGCCCTAAACTTTGGGGTGCCTGTGTCTTGCTGATTTTTAGTTTTCCCAATTTATACGCCCATGAGTGGAAGTGCCCTATGCTCTCTAAGCTGAGTTTTTTAGATGTTTCAGGACACACCGTACACTTCTCCAGAGTGGCTGTTGGCAATTTACAGCCCGCCCATCAGCGTAGCAAGGCTCCCATTTCTCCATGGCCTGTCCTGCATTTCTGGTTTTGACACTTTATTCAGCATGGCCCTTTTGACCGATGGGAAGCGAGACTTCTTTGTAGCGCTGATTTGCCTTTCCAGGTTGCTTGGTTGGCCAAAAAGGGCGTATGCGTTTTTTCCTGAATATATTCAGGAAAAAACGCATACGCCCTTTTTGGCCAAGGGCATCATTGTCGAGGTTTTGCCGCTTTTCCTGTGCTTTAAAGGCGATTCGAATCTACCTCCTGAAATCGGTTTCCTGCAATTCTGCCTTGCTTTCAAATCCTCTTCGTTGCCTTCCCTCCATATATTTGTGGACGAGAGTTATCATTTCTAACTCTGCAGGTTTGTGAATTGCAGTGCCCCTGAGCTCCATTTTTCAACTCGCTTTCTTGGGAGCTGGCCGCAAAAGCGCAGGATTGCTTCAGGCCCTATTCTGGCTCCGGGCGGCAGGCTGAGCCTGTGGTTAATTCTGCTTCCTGATGGGAAAATAGAGTGACCTCTGCCTGTCCCAACACCTAGAGCTAGTCTCTCATTGGTTCCCCCTCTTCCCGTTCATCCTCAGGACAAATTGCAACGTGTTCGGAACAGGAGGTTAAAGGTGCTGATTCTCCAAGGAGGGAGATTGCTAGTAAAGCAGCTGGAATGGCGAACCGGAGCACAAGGAGATGAGAAATGAGGTGCGTTTTAGAAACCTTTCCCGGTCACACGGTGTACCATCTTCTGGGTTTCTCGTGCATGTTTTCGACGTAGGACGATGCCCTTGAACCTGGAGATTTGGGACCCATGGGATGGGTACCACGCCGTATTACTTTATAGGGTCTGCGTTAGCTCACCCAACCTCACCAAACCTCTCAGCCCCAAGAGTGTCCTCCCTTATGTCTCAATCAGCTGTGGGTCTAGATATGGTCAATCCAGGTGGCATCGCAGCCCCTGAACGAATTTTGTAAGAATTTCTCTCTCTTTCACTGTCTTTGTTTCACGGGTTTTTAAAAGTAATTGATTTTTATAATAGGGTTTAGCTGCTTTGCACTGCTGTGTTTATGCCGCTTTACACCCACTTGACTCACTTACAGAGAGATATCAATACATAGGTTTTAAGATTCTTACTAGTCAGATATATTCTTGGGCGGTGAATAGGGGGCGTTGAGTCCAGTTCACTGAGCAAGGAGTAGGTCTTGTCTATTACATATTGGGTTTATGGAACGGTATCTGAGCTAATTTGAAACCCTTGTTTTATGCATCACCCCACCTCACCTTTCCCGTTAAGCAGCCATAGTGTGTTTTCTAAACGTGCGACTCTGTTCTGTTTTGTAATTCAGTTCAAGGGTAGCGGTTTTTACATTCCCTCTGTAAGTGATATCTTATGATAAGTGTCTTTTTCTGTGTGACTTATTTCACTTAGAATCGTCGTACCTAAATCCACTCATCATGCTGCTCCTAGCCTTATGACGTTGATTTCATGGCTGAGTGATATTCCATTGTACATAAGGACCACAACTTCTTTATCCATTCTTCTCTTTCCTGGGATATTTCAGGTGTAACGAAGTGGAGGTTCTTGTCAACAGAGCAGCCCTAAACTTTGGGGTGCCTGTGTCTTGCTGATTTTTAGTTTTCCCAATTTATACGCCCATGAGTGGAAGTGCCCTATGCTCTCTAAGCTGAGTTTTTTAGATGTTTCAGGACACACCGTACACTTCTCCAGAGTGGCTGTTGGCAATTTACAGCCCGCCCATCAGCGTAGCAAGGCTCCCATTTCTCCATGGCCTGTCCTGCATTTCTGGTTTTGACACTTTATTCAGCATGGCCCTTTTGACCGATGGGAAGCGAGACTTCTTTGTAGCGCTGATTTGCCTTTCCAGGTTGCTTGGTTGGCCAAAAAGGGCGTATGCGTTTTTTCCTGAATATATTCAGGAAAAAACGCATACGCCCTTTTTGGCCAAGGGCATCATTGTCGAGGTTTTGCCGCTTTTCCTGTGCTTTAAAGGCGATTCGAATCTACCTCCTGAAATCGGTTTCCTGCAATTCTGCCTTGCTTTCAAATCCTCTTCGTTGCCTTCCCTCCATATATTTGTGGACGAGAGTTATCATTTCTAACTCTGCAGGTTTGTGAATTGCAGTGCCCCTGAGCTCCATTTTTCAACTCGCTTTCTTGGGAGCTGGCCGCAAAAGCGCAGGATTGCTTCAGGCCCTATTCTGGCTCCGGGCGGCAGGCTGAGCCTGTGGTTAATTCTGCTTCCTGATGGGAAAATAGAGTGACCTGTGCCTGTCCCAACACCTAGAGCTAGTCTCTCATTGGTTCCCCCTCTTCCCGTTCATCCTCAGGACAAATTGCAACGTGTTCGGAACAGGAGGTTAAAGGTGCTGATTCTCCAAGGAGGGAGATTGCTAGTAAAGCAGCTGGAATGGCGAACCGGAGCACAAGGAGATGAGAAATGAGGTGCGTTTTAGAAACCTTTCCCGGTCACACGGTGTACCATCTTCTGGGTTTCTCGTGCATGTTTTCGACGTAGGACGATGCCCTTGAACCTGGAGATTTGGGACCCATGGGATGGGTACCACGCCGTATTACTTTACAGGGTCTGCGTTAGCTCACCCAACCTCACCAAACCTCTCAGCCCCAAGAGTGTCCTCCCTTATGTCTCAATCAGCTGTGGGTCTAGATATGGTCAATCCAGGTGGCATCGCAGCCCCTGAACGAATTTTGTAAGAATTTCTCTCTCTTTCACTGTCTTTGTTTCACGGGTTTTTAAAAGTAATTGATTTTTATAACAGGGTTTAGCTGCTTTGCACTGCTGTGTTTATGCCGCTTTACACCCACTTGACTCACTTACAGAGAGATATCAATACATAGGTTTTAAGATTCTTACTAGTCAGATATATTCTTGGGCGGTGAATAGGGGGCGTTGAGTCCAGTTCACTGAGCAAGGAGTA
This sequence comes from Balaenoptera borealis, assembly GCF_965194805.1. NCBI lineage: Eukaryota > Metazoa > Chordata > Mammalia > Artiodactyla > Balaenopteridae > Balaenoptera > Balaenoptera borealis. The sequence continues at coordinate 71,407 of NW_028123467.1, read as the reverse complement.
GGTCTTGTCTATTACATATTGGGTTTATGGAACGGTATCTGAGCTAATTTGAAACCCTTGTTTTATGCATCACCCCACCTCACCTTTCCCGTTAAGCAGCCATAGTGTGTTTTCTAAACGTGCGACTCTGTTCTGTTTTGTAATTCAGTTCAAGGGTAGCGGTTTTTACATTCCCTCTGTAAGTGATATCTTATGATAAGTGTCTTTTTCTGTGTGACTTATTTCACTTAGAATCGTCGTACCTAAATCCACTCATCATGCTGCTCCTAGCCTTATGACGTTGATTTCATGGCTGAGTGATATTCCATTGTACATAAGGACCACAACTTCTTTATCCATTCTTCTCTTTCCTGGGATGTTTAAGGTGTAACGAAGTGGAGGTTCTTGTCAACAGAGCAGCCCTAAACTTTGGGGTGCCTGTGTCTTGCTGATTTTTAGTTTTCCCAATTTATACGCCCATGAGTGGAAGTGCCCTATGCTCTCTAAGCTGAGTTTTTTAGATGTTTCAGGACACACCGTACACTTCTCCAGAGTGGCTGTTGGCAATTTACAGCCCGCCCATCAGCGTAGCAAGGCTCCCATTTCTCCATGGCCTGTCCTGCATTTCTGGTTTTGACACTTTATTCAGCATGGCCCTTTTGACCGATGGGAAGCGAGACTTCTTTGTAGCGCTGATTTGCCTTTCCAGGTTGCTTGGTTGGCCAAAAAGGGCGTATGCGTTTTTTCCTGAATATATTCAGGAAAAAACGCATACGCCCTTTTTGGCCAAGGGCATCATTGTCGAGGTTTTGCCGCTTTTCCTGTGCTTTAAAGGCGATTCGAATCTACCTCCTGAAATCGGTTTCCTGCAATTCTGCCTTGCTTTCAAATCCTCTTCGTTGCCTTCCCTCCATATATTTGTGGACGAGAGTTATCATTTCTAACTCTGCAGGTTTGTGAATTGCAGTGCCCCTGAGCTCCATTTTTCAACTCGCTTTCTTGGGAGCTGGCCGCAAAAGCGCAGGATTGCTTCAGGCCCTATTCTGGCTCCGGGCGGCAGGCTGAGCCTGTGGTTAATTCTGCTTCCTGATGGGAAAATAGAGTGACCTCTGCCTGTCCCAACACCTAGAGCTAGTCTCTCATTGGTTCCCCCTCTTCCCGTTCATCCTCAGGACAAATTGCAACGTGTACGGAACAGGAGGTTAAAGGTGCTGATTCTCCAAGGAGGGAGATTGCTAGTAAAGCGGCTGGAATGGCGAACCGGAGCACAAGGAGATGAGAAATGAGGTGCGTTTTAGAAACCTTTCCCGGTCACACGGTGTACCATCTTCTGGGTTTCTCGTGCATGTTTTCGACGTAGGACGATGCCCTTGAACCTGGAGATTTGGGACCCATGGGATGGGTACCACGCCGTATTATTTTAAAGGGTCTGCGTTAGCTCACCCAACCTCACCAAACCTCTCAGCCCCAAGAGTGTCCACCCTTATGTCTCAATCAGCTGTGGGTCTAGATATGGTCAATCCAGGTGGCATCGCAGCCCCTGAACGAATTTTGTAAGAATTTCTCTCTCTTTCACTGTCTTTGTTTCACGGGTTTTTAAAAGTAATTGATTTTTATAACAGGGTTTAGCTGCTTTGCACTGCTGTGTTTATGCCGCTTTACACCCACTTGACTCACTTACAGAGAGATATCAATACATAGGTTTTAAGATTCTTACTAGTCAGATATATTCTTGGGCGGTGAATAGGGGGCGTTGAGTCCAGTTCACTGAGCAAGGAGTAGGTCTGGTCTATTACTTATTGGGTTTATGGAACGGTATCTGAGCTAATTTGAAACCCTTGTTTTATGCATCACCCCACCTCACCTTTCCCGTTAAGCAGCCATAGTGTGTTTTCTAAACGTGCGACTCTGTTCTGTTTTGTAATTCAGTTCAAGGGTAGCGGTTTTTACATTCCCTCTGTAAGTGATATCTTATGATAAGTGTCTTTTTCTGTGTGACTTATTTCACTTAGAATCGTCGTACCTAAATCCACTCATCATGCTGCTCCTAGCCTTATGACGTTGATTTCATGGCTGAGTGATAGTCCATTGTACATAAGGATCACAACTTCTTTATCCATTCTTCTCTTTCCTGGGATGTTTCAGGTGTAACGAAGTGGAGGTTCTTGTCAACAGAGCAGCCCTAAACTTTGGGGTGCCTGTGTCTTGCTGATTTTTAGTTTTCCCAATTTATACGCCCATGAGTGGAAGTGCCCTATGCTCTCTAAGCTGAGTTTTTTAGATGTTTCAGGACACACCGTACACTTCTCCAGAGTGGCTGTTGGCAATTTACAGCCCGCCCATCAGCGTAGCAAGGCTCCCATTTCTCCATGGCCTGTCCTGCATTTCTGGTTTTGACACTTTATTCAGCATGGCCCTTTTGACCGATGGGAAGCGAGACTTCTTTGTAGCGCTGATTTGCCTTTCCAGGTTGCTTGGTTGGCCAAAAAGGGCGTATGCGTTTTTTCCTGAATATATTCAGGAAAAAACGCATACGCCCTTTTTGGCCAAGGGCATCATTGTCGAGGTTTTGCCGCTTTTCCTGTGCTTTAAAGGCGATTCGAATCTACCTCCTGAAATCGGTTTCCTGCAATTCTGCCTTGCTTTCAAATCCTCTTCGTAGCCTTCCCTCCATATATTTGTGGACGAGAGTTATCATTTCTAACTCTGCAGGTTTGTGAATTGCAGTGCCCCTGAGCTCCATTTTTCAACTCGCTTTCTTGGGAGCTGGCCGCAAAAGCGCAGGATTGCTTCAGGCCCTATTCTGGCTCCGGGCGGCAGGCTGAGCCTGTGGTTAATTCTGCTTCCTGATGGGAAAATAGAGTGACCTCTGCCTGTCCCAACACCTAGAGCTAGTCTCTCATTGGTTCCCCCTCTTCCCGTTCATCCTCAGGACAAATTGCAACGTGTACGGAACAGGAGGTTAAAGGTGCTGATTCTCCAAGGAGGGAGATTGCTAGTAAAGCGGCTGGAATGGCGAACCGGAGCACAAGGAGATGAGAAATGAGGTGCGTTTTAGAAACCTTTCCCGGTCACACGGTGTACCATCTTCTGGGTTTCTCGTGCATGTTTTCGACGTAGGACGATGCCCTTGAACCTGGAGATTTGGGACCCATGGGATGGGTACCACGCCGTATTACTTTAAAGGGTCTGCGTTAGCTCACCCAACCTCACCAAACCTCTCAGCCCCAAGAGTGTCCACCCTTATGTCTCAATCAGCTGTGGGTCTAGATATGGTCAATCCAGGTGGCATCGCAGCCCCTGAACGAATTTTGTAAGAATTTCTCTCTCTTTCACTGTCTTTGTTTCACGGGTTTTTAAAAGTAATTGATTTTTATAACAGGGTTTAGCTGCTTTGCACTGCTGTGTTTATGCCGCTTTACACCCACTTGACTCACTTACAGAGAGATATCAATACATAGGTTTTAAGATTCTTACTAGTCAGATATATTCTTGGGCGGTGAATAGGGGGCGTTGAGTCCAGTTCACTGAGCAAGGAGTAGGTCTGGTCTATTACATATTGGGTTTATGGAACGGTATCTGAGCTAATTTGAAACCCTTGTTTTATGCATCACCCCACCTCACCTTTCCCGTTAAGCAGCCATAGTGTGTTTTCTAAACGTGCGACTCTGTTCTGTTTTGTAATTCAGTTCAAGGGTAGCGGTTTTTACATTCCCTCTGTAAGTGATATCTTATGATAAGTGTCTTTTTCTGTGTGACTTATTTCACTTAGAATCGTCGTACCTAAATCCACTCATCATGCTGCTCCTAGCCTTATGACGTTGATTTCATGGCTGAGTGATATTCCATTGTACATAAGGACCACAACTTCTTTATCCATTCTTCTCTTTCCTGGGATGTTTAAGGTGTAACGAAGTGGAGGTTCTTGTCAACAGAGCAGCCCTAAACTTTGGGGTGCCTGTGTCTTGCTGATTTTTAGTTTTCCCAATTTATACGCCCATGAGTGGAAGTGCCCTATGCTCTCTAAGCTGAGTTTTTTAGATGTTTCAGGACACACCGTACACTTCTCCAGAGTGGCTGTTGGCAATTTACAGCCCGCCCATCAGCGTAGCAAGGCTCCCATTTCTCCATGGCCTGTCCTGCATTTCTGGTTTTGACACTTTATTCAGCATGGCCCTTTTGACCGATGGGAAGCGAGACTTCTTTGTAGCGCTGATTTGCCTTTCCAGGTTGCTTGGTTGGCCAAAAAGGGCGTATGCGTTTTTTCCTGAATATATTCAGGAAAAAACGCATACGCCCTTTTTGGCCAAGGGCATCATTGTCGAGGTTTTGCCGCTTTTCCTGTGCTTTAAAGGCGATTCGAATCTACCTCCTGAAATCGGTTTCCTGCAATTCTGCCTTGCTTTCAAATCCTCTTCGTTGCCTTCCCTCCATATATTTGTGGACGAGAGTTATCATTTCTAACTCTGCAGGTTTGTGAATTGCAGTGCCCCTGAGCTCCATTTTTCAACTCGCTTTCTTGGGAGCTGGCCGCAAAAGCGCAGGATTGCTTCAGGCCCTATTCTGGCTCCGGGCGGCAGGCTGAGCCTGTGGTTAATTCTGCTTCCTGATGGGAAAATAGAGTGACCTCTGCCTGTCCCAACACCTAGAGCTAGTCTCTCATTGGTTCCCCCTCTTCCCGTTCATCCTCAGGACAAATTGCAACGTGTACGGAACAGGAGGTTAAAGGTGCTGATTCTCCAAGGAGGGAGATTGCTAGTAAAGCGGCTGGAATGGCGAACCGGAGCACAAGGAGATGAGAAATGAGGTGCGTTTTAGAAACCTTTCCCGGTCACACGGTGTACCATCTTCTGGGTTTCTCGTGCATGTTTTCGACGTAGGACGATACCCTTGAACCTGGAGATTTGGGACCCATGGGATGGGTACCACGCCGTATTACTTTAAAGGGTCTGCGTTAGCTCACCCAACCTCACCAAACCTCTCAGCCCCAAGAGTGTCCACCCTTATGTCTCAATCAGCTGTGGGTCTAGATATGGTCAATCCAGGTGGCATCGCAGCCCCTGAACGAATTTTGTAAGAATTTCTCTCTCTTTCACTGTCTTTGTTTCACTGGTTTTTAAAAGTAATTGATTTTTATAATAGGGTTTAGCTGCTTTGCACTGCTGTGTTTATGCCGCTTTACACCCACTTGACTCACTTACAGAGAGATATCAATACATAGGTTTTAAGATTCTTACTAGTCAGATATATTCTTGGGCGGTGAATAGGGGTTGTTGAGTCCAGTTCACTGAGCAAGGAGTAGGTCTGGTCTATTACATATTGGGTTTATGGAACGGTATCTGAGCTAATTTGAAACCCTTGTTTTATGCATCACCCCACCTCACCTTTCCCGTTAAGCAGCCATAGTGTGTTTTCTAAACGTGCGACTCTGTTCTGTTTTGTAATTCAGTTCAAGGGTAGCGGTTTTTACATTCTCTCTGTAAGTGACATCTTATGATAAGTGTCTTTTTCTGTGTGACTTATTTCACTTAGAATCGTCGTACCTAAATCCACTCATCATGCTGCTCCTAGCCTTATGACTTTGATTTCATGGCTGAGTGATATTCCATTGTACATAAGGACCACAACTTCTTTATCCATTCTTCTCTTTCCTGGGATGTTTAAGGTGTAACGAAGTGGAGGTTCTTGTCAACAGAGCAGCCCTACACTTTGGGGTGCCTGTGTCTTGCTGATTTTTAGTTTTCCCAATTTATACGCCCATGAGTGGAAGTGCCCTATGCTCTCTAAGCTGAGTTTTTTAGATGTTTCAGGACACACCGTACACTTCTCCAGAGTGGCTGTTGGCAATTTACAGCCCGCCCATCAGCGTAGCAAGGCTCCCATTTCTCCATGGCCTGTCCTGCATTTCTGGTTTTGACACTTTATTCAGCATGGCCCTTTTGACCGATGGGAAGCGAGACTTCTTTGTAGCGCTGATTTGCCTTTCCAGGTTGCTTGGTTGGCCAAAAAGGGCGTATGCGTTTTTTCCTGAATATATTCAGGAAAAAACGCATACGCCCTTTTTGGCCAAGGGCATCATTGTCGAGGTTTTGCCGCTTTTCCTGTGCTTTAAAGGCAATTCGAATCTACCTCCTGAAATCGGTTTCCTGCAATTCTGCCTTGCTTTCAAATCCTCTTCGTTGCCTTCCCTCCATATATTTGTGGACGAGAGTTATCATTTCTAACTCTGCAGGTTTGTGAATTGCAGTGCCCCTGAGCTCCATTTTTCAACTCGCTTTCTTGGGAGCTGGCCGCAAAAGCGCAGGATTGCTTCAGGCCCTATTCTGGCTCCGGGCGGCAGGCTGAGCCTGTGGTTAATTCTGCTTCCTGATGGGAAAATAGAGTGACCTCTGCCTGTCCCAACACCTAGAGCTAGTCTCTCATTGGTTCCCCCTCTTCCCGTTCATCCTCAGGACAAATTGCAACGTGTACGGAACAGGAGGTTAAAGGTGCTGATTCGCCAAGGAGGGAGATTGCTAGTAAAGCGGCTGGAATGGCGAACCGGAGCACAAGGAGATGAGAAATGAGGTGCGTTTTAGAAACCTTTCCCGGTCACACGGTGTACCATCTTCTGGGTTTCTCGTGCATGTTTTCGACGTAGGAAGATGCCCTTGAACCTGGAGATTTGGGACCCATGGGATGGGTACCACGCCGTATTACTTTAAAGGGTCTGCGTTTGCTCACCCAACCTCACCAAACCTCTCAGCCCCAAGAGTGTCCACCCTTATGTCTCAGTCATCTGTGGGTCTAGATATGGTCAATCCAGGTGGCATCGCAGCCCCTGAACGAATTTTGTAAGAATTTCTCTCTCTTTCACTGTCTTTGTTTCACGGGTTTTTAAAAGTAATTGATTTTTATAATAGGGTTTAGCTGCTTTGCACTGCTGTGTTTATGCCGCTTTACACCCACTTGACTCACTTACAGAGAGATATCAATACATAGGTTTTAAGATTCTTACTAGTCAGATATATTCTTGGGCGGTGAATAGGGGGCGTTGAGTCCAGTTCACTGAGCAAGGAGTAGGTCTTGTCTATTACATATTGTGTTTATGGAACGGTATCTGAGCTAATTTGAAACCCTTGTTTTATGCATCACCCCACCTCACCTTTCCCGTTAAGCAGCCATAGTGTGTTTTCTAAACGTGCGACTCTGTTCTGTTTTGTAATTCAGTTCAAGGGTAGCGGTTTTTACATTCCCTCTATAAGTGATATCGTATGATAAGTGTCTTTTTCTGTGTGACTTATTTCACTTAGAATCGTCGTACCTAAATGCACTCATCATGCTGCTCCTAGCCTTATAACGTTGATTTCACGGCTGAGTGATATTCCATTGTACATAAGGACCACAAATTCTTTATCCATTCTTCTCTTTCCTGGGATATTTAAGGTGTAACGAAGTGGAGGTTCTTGTCAACAGAGCAGCCCTAAACGTTGGGGTGCCTGTGTCTTGCTGATTTTTAGTTTTCCCAATTTATACGCCCATGAGTGGAAGTGCCCTATGCGCTCTAAGCTGAGTTTTTTAGATGTTTCAGGACACACCGTACACTTCTCCAGAGTGGCTGTTGGCAATTTACATGCCGCCCATCAGCGTAGCAAGGCTCCCGTTTCTCCATGGCCTGTCCTGCATTTCTGGTTTTGACACTTTATTCAGCATGGCCCTTTTGACCGATGGAAAGCGAGACTTCTTTGTAGCGCTGATTTGCCTTTCCAGATTGCTTGGTTGGCCAAAAAGGGCGTATGCGTTTTTTCCTGAATATATTCAGGAAAAAACGCATACGCCCTTTTGGGCCAAGGGCATCATTGTCGAGGTTTTGCCGCTTCTCCTGTGCTTTAAAGGCGATTCGAATCTACCTCCTGAAATCTGTTTCCTGCAATTCTGCCTTGATTTCAAATCCTCTTCGTTGCCTTCCCTCAATCTATTTGTGGACGAGAGTTATCATTTCTAACTCTGCAGGTTTGTGAATTGCAGTGCCCCTGAGCTCCATTTTTCAACTCGCTTTCTTGGGAGCTGGCCGCAAAAGCGCAGGATTGCTTCAGGCCCTATTCTGGCTCCGGGCGGCAAGCTGAGCCTGTGGTTAATTCTTCTTCCTGATGGGAAAATAGAGTGAACTCTGCCTGTCCCAACACCTAGAGCTAGTCTCTCATTGGTTCCCCCTCTTCCCGTTCATCCTCAGGACAAATTGCAACCTGTACGGAACAGGAGGTTAAAGGTGCTGATTCTCCAAGGAGGGAGATTGCTAGTAAAGCGGCTGGAATGGCGAACTGGAGTACAAGGAGATGAGAAATGAGGTGTGTTTTAGAAACCTTTCCCGATCACACGGTGTACCATCTTCTGGGTTTCTTATGCATGTTTTCGATGTAGGAAGATGCCCTTGAACCTGGAGATTTGGGACCCATGGGATGGGTACCACGCCGTATTACTTTAAAGGGTCTGCGCTAGCTCATCCAACCTCCCCAAACCTCTCAGCCCCAATAGTGTCCACCCTTATGTCTCAATCAGCTGTGGGTCTAGATATGGTCAATCAAGGTGGCATCACTGCCCCTGAATGAATTTTTTAAGAATTTCTCTCTCTTGCACTGTCTTTGTTTCACGGGTTTTTAAAAGTAATTGATTTTTATAATGGGGTTTAGCTGCTTTTCACTCCTGTGTTTATGCCGCTTTACACACACTTGACTCACTTACAGAGAGATAGCAATACATAGGTTTTAAGATTCTTACTAGTCAAATATATTCTTGGACGGTGAATAGGGGGTGTTGAGTCCAGTTCACTGAGCAAGGACTAGGTCTTGTCTATTACATATTGGGTTTATGGAACGGTATCTGAGCTAATTTGAAACCCTTGTTTTATGCATCACCCCACCTCACCTTTCCCGTTAAGCAGCCATAGTGTGTTTTCTAAACGTGTGACTCTGTTCTGTTTTGTAATTCAGTTCAAGTGTAGCGGTTTTTACATTCCCTCTATAAGTGATATCTTATGATAAGTGTCTTTTTCTGTGTGACTTATTTCACTTAGAATCGTCGTACCTAAATCCGCTCATCATGCTGCTCCTAGCCTTATGACGTTGATTTCATGGCTGAGTGATATTCCATTGTACATAAGAACCACAACTTCTTTATCCATTCTTCTCTTTCCTGGGATATTTAAGGTGTAACGAAGTGGAGGTTCTTGTCAACAGAGCAGCCCTAAACTTTGGGGTGCCTGTGCCTTGCTGATTTTTAGTTTTCTCAATTTATACGCCCATGAGTAGAAGTGCCCTATGCTCTCTAAGCTGAGTTTTTTAGATGTTTCAGGACACACCGTACACTTCTCCAGAGTGGCTGTTGGCCATTTACAGCCCGCCCATCAGCGTAGCAAGGCTCCCATTTCTCCATGGCCTGTCCTGCATTTCTGGTTTTGACACTTTATTCAGCATGGCCCTTTTGAACGATGGGAAGCGAGGCTTCTTTGTAGCACTGATTTGCCTTTCCTGGTTGCTTGGTTGGCCAAAGAGGGCGTATGCGTTTTTTCCTGAATATATTCAGGAAAAAACGTATACGCCCTCTTTGGCCAAGGGCATGATTGTCGAGGATTTGCCGCTTCTCCTGTGCTTTAAAGGCGATTCGAATCTACCTCCTGAAATCTGTTTCCTGCAATTCTGCCTTGCTTTCAAATCCTCTTCGTTGCCTTCCCTCAATATATTCGTGGACGAGAGTTATCATTTCTAACTCTGCAGGTTTGTGAATTGCAGTGCCCCTGAGCTCCATTTTTCAACTCGCTTTCTTGGGAGCTGGCCGCAAAAGCGCAGGATTGCTTCAGGCCCTATTCTGGCTCCGGGCGGCAGGCTGGGCCTGTGGTTAATTCTTCTTCCTGATGGGAAGATAGAGTGACCTGTGCCTGTCCCAACACCTAGAGCTAGTCTCTCATTGGTTCCCCCTCTTCCCGTTCATCTTCAGGACAAACTGCAACCTGTACGGAACAGGAGGTTAAAGGTGCTGATTCGCCAAGGAGGGAGATTGCTAGTAAAGCGGCTGGAATGGCGAACAGGAGCACTAGGAGATGAGAAATGAGGTGCGTTTTAGAAACCTTTCCCGATCACACGGTGTACCATCTTTTCGGTATCTCATGCATGTTTTCGATGTAGGAAGATGCCCTTGAACCTGGAGATTTGGGACCCATGGGATGGGTACCACGCCGTATTACTTTAAAGGGTCTGCGTTAGCTCACCCAACCTCCCCAAACCTCTTAGCCCCAAGAGTGTCCACCCTTATGTCTCAATCAGCTGTGGGTCTAGATATGGTCAATCCAGGTGGCATCACAGCCCCTGAACGAATTTTGTAAGCATTTCTCTCTCTTTCACTGTCTTTGTTTCACGGATTTTTAAAAGTAATTGATTTTTATAATGGGGTTTAGCTGTTTTTCACTGCTGTGTTTATGCCGCTTTACACCCACTAGACTCACTACAGAGAGATATCAATACATAGGTTTTAAGATTCTTACTAGTCAGATATATTCTTGGGCGGTGAATAGGGGGTGTTGAGTCCAGTTCATTGAGCAAGGAGTAGGTCTTGTCTATTACATATTGGGTTTATGGAACGGTATCTGAGCTAATTTGAAACCCTTGCTTTATGCATCACCCCACCTCACCTTTCCCGTTAAGCAGCCATAGTGTGTTTTCTAAACGTGTGACTCTGTTCTGTTTTGTAATTCAGTTCAAGGGTAGCGGTTTTTACATTCCTCTATAAGTGATATCTTATGATAAGAATCTTTTTCTGTGTGACTTATTTCACTTAGAATCGTCGTACCTAAATCCACTCATCATTCTGCTACTAGCCTTATGACGTTGATTTCATGGCTGAGTGATATTCCATTGTACATAAGGACCACAACTTCTTTATCCATTCTTCTCTTTCCTGGGATATTTAAGGTGTAACGAAGTGGAGGTTCTTGTCAACACAGCAGCCCTAAACTTTGGGGTGCCTGTGTCTTGCTGATTTTTAGTTTTCCCAATTTATACGCCCATGAGTTGAAGTGCCCTATGCTCTCTAAGCTGAGTTTTTTAGATGTTTCAGGACACACCGTACACTTCTCCAGAGTGGCTGTTGGCAATTTACATTCCGCCCATCAGCGTAGCAAGGCTCCCATTTCTCCATGGCCTGTCCTGCATTTCTGGTTTTGACACTTTATTCAGCATGGCCCTTTTGACCGATGGGAAGCGAGGCTTCTTTGTAGCGCTGATTTGCCTTTCCAGGTTGCTTTGTTGGCCAAAAAGGGCGTATGCGTTTTTTCCTGAATATATTCAGGAAAAAACGCATACGCCCTTTTGGGCCAAGGGCATCATTGTCGAGGTTTTGCCGCTTCTCCTGTGCTTTAAAGGCGATTCGAATCTACCTCCTGAAATCTGTTTCCTGCAATTCTGCCTTGATTTCAAATCCTCTTCGTTGCCTTCCCTCAATCTATTTGTGGACGAGAGTTATCATTTCTAACTCTGCAGGTTTGTGAATTGCAGTGCCCCTGAGCTCCATTTTTCAACTCGCTTTCTTGGGAGCTGGCCGCAAAAGCGCAGGATTGCTTCAGGCCCTATTCTGGCTCTGGGCGGCAGGCTGAGCCTGTGGTTAATTCTTCTTCCTGATGGGAAAATAGAGTGACCTGTGCCTGTCCCAACACCTAGAGCTAGTCTCTCATTGGCTCTCCCTCTTCCCGTTCATCCTCAGGACAAATTGCAACGTGTACGGAACAGGAGGTTAAAGGTGCTGATTCTCCAAGGAGGGAGATTGCTAGTAAAGCGGCTGGAATGGCGAACCGGAGTACAAGGAGATGAGAAATGAGGTGTGTTTTAGAAACCTTTCCCGATCACACGGTGTACCATCTTCTGGGTTTCTTATGCATGTTTTCGGTGTAGGAAGATGCCCTTGAACCTGGAGATTTGGGACCCATGGGATGGGTACCACGCCGTATTACTTTAAAGGGTCTGCGTTAGCTCACCCAACCTCCCCAAACCTCTTAGCCCCAAGAGTGTCCACCCTTATGTCTCAATCAGCTGTGGGTCTAGATATGGACAATTCAGGTGGCATCACAGCCCCTGAACGAATTTTGTAAGCATTTCTCTCTCTTTCACTGTCTTTGTTTCACGGATTTTTAAAAGTAATTGATTTTTATAATGGGGTTTAGCTGCTTTTCACTGCTGTGTTTATGCCGCTTTACACCCACTTGACTCACTTACAGAGAGATATCAATACATAGGTTTTAAGATTCTTACTAGTCAGATATATTCTTGGGCGGTGAATAGGGGGTGTTGAGTCTAGTTCACTGAGCAAGGAGTAGGTCTTGTCTATTACATATTGGGTTTATGGTACGGTATCTGAGCTAATTTGAAACCCTTGTTTTATGCATCACCCCACCTCACCTTTCCCGTTAAGCAGCCATAGTGTGTTTTCTAAACGTGTGACTCTGTTCTGTTTTGTAATTCAGTTCAAGGGTAGCGGTTTTTACATTCCCTCTATAAGTGATATCTTATGATAAGTGTCTTTTTCTGTGTGACTTATTTCACTTAGAATCGTCGTACCTAAATCCACTCATCATGCTGCTACTAGCCTTATGACGTTGATTTCATGGCTGAGTGATATTCCATTGTACATAAGAACCACAACTTCTTTATCCATTCTTCTCTTTCCTGGGATATTTAAGGTGTAACGAAGTGGAGGTTCTTGTCAACAGAGCAGCCCTAAATTTTCGGGTGCCTGTGTCTTGCTGATTTTTAGTATTCTCAATTTATACGCCCATGAGTGGAAGTGCCCTATGCTCTCTAAGCTGAGTTTTTTAGATGTTTCAGGACACACCGTACACTTCTCCAGAGTGGCTGTTGGCAATTTACAGCCCGCCCATCAGCGTAGCAAGGCTCCCATTTCTCCATGGCCTGTCCTGCATTTCTGGTTTTGACACTTTATTCAGCATGGCCCTTTTGACCGATGGGAAGCGAGGCTTCTTTGTAGCGCTGATTTGCCTTTCCAGGTTGCTTGGTTGGCCAAAAAGGGCGTATGCGTTTTTTCCTGAATATATTCAGGAAAAAACGCATACGCCCTTTTTGGCCAAGGGCATGATTGTCGAGGTTTTGCGGCTTCTCCTGTGATTTAAAGGCGATTCGAATCTACCTCCTGAAATCTGTTTCCTGCAATTCTGCCTTGCTTTCAAATCCTCTTCTTTGCCTTCCCTCAATATATTTGTGGACGAGAGTTATCATTTCTTACTCTGCAGGTTTGTGAATTGCAGTGCCCCTGAGCTCCATTTTTCAACTCGCTTTCTTGGGAGCTGGCCGCAAAAGCGCAGGATTGCTTCAGGCCCTATTCTGGCTCTGGGCGGCAGGCTGAGCCTGTGGTTAATTCTTCTTCCTGATGGGAAAATAGAGTGACCTGTGCCTGTCCCAACACCTAGAGCTAGTCTCTCATTGGCTCCCCCTCTTCCTGTTCATCCTCAGGACAAATTGCAACCTGTACGGAACAGGAGGTTAAAGGTGCTGATTCTCCAAGGAGGGAGATTGCTAGTAAAGCGGCTGGAATGGCGAACCGGAGTACAAGGAGATGAGAAATGAGGTGTGTTTTAGAAACCTTTCCCCATCACACGGTGTACCATCTTCTGGGTTTTTTATGCATGTTTTCGATGTAGGAAGATGCCCTTGAACCTGGAGATTCGGGACCCATGGGATAGGTACCACGCCGTATTACTTTAAAGGGTCTGCGTTAGCTCACCCAACCTCCCCAAACCTCTTAGCCCCAAGAGTGTCCACCCTTATGTCTCAATCATCTGTGGGTCTAGATATGGTCAATCCAGGTGGCATCACAGCCCGTGAATGAATATTGTAAGAATTTCTCTCTCTTTTACTGTCTTTGTTTCACGGGTTTTTAAAAGTAATAGATTTGTATAATGGGGTTTAGCTGCTTTTCACTGCTGTGTTTATGCCGCTTTACACCCACTTGACTCACTTACAGAGAGATATCAATACATAGGTTTTAAGATTCTTACTAGTCAGATTTATTCTTGGGCGGTGAATAGGGGGTGTTGAGTCCAGTTCACTGAGCAAGGAGTAGGTCTTGTCTATTACATATTGGGTTTATGGAACGGTATCTGAGCTAATTTGAAACCCTTGTTTTATGCATCACCCCACCTCACCTTTCCCGTTAAGCAGCCATAGTGTGTTTTCTAAACGTGTGACTCTGTTCTGTTTTGTAATTCAGTTCAAGGGTAGCGGTTTTTACGTTCCCTCTATAAGTGATATCTTATGATAAGTGTCTATTTCTGTGTGACTTATTTCACTTAGAATCGTCGTACCTAAATCCACTCCTCATGCTGCTACTAGCCTTATGACGTTGATTTCATGGCTCAGTGATATTCCATTGTATATAAGGACCACAACTTCTTTATCCATTCTTCTCTTTCCTGGAATATTTAAGGTGTAACGAAGTGGAGGTTCTTCTCAACAGAGGAGCCCTAAACTTTGGGGTGCCTGTGCCTTGCTGATTTTTAGTTTTCCCAATTTATACGCCCATGAGTAGAAGTGCCCTATGCTCTCTAAGCTGAGTTTTTTAGATGTTTCTGGACACACCGTACACCTCTCCAGAGTGGCTGTTGGCAATTGAAATCCCGCCCATCAGCGTAGCAAGGCTCCCATTTCTCCATGGCCTGTCCTGCATTTCTGGTTTTGACACTTTATTCAGCATGGCCCTTTGACCGATGGGAAGCGACACTTCTTTGTAGCGGTGATTTGCCTTTCCAGGTTGCTTGGTTGGCCAAAAAGGGCGTATGCGTTTTTTCCTGAATATATTCAGGAAAAAACGCATACGCCCTTTTTGGCCAAGGGCATCATAGTCGAGGTTTTGCCGCTTTTCCTGTGCTTTAAAGGCGATTCGAATCTACCTCCTGAAATCTGTTTCCTGCAATTCTGCCTTGCTTTCAAATCCTCTTCGTTGCCTTCCCTCAATATATTTTTAGATGAGAGTTATCATTTCTAACTCTGCAGGTTTGTGAATTGCAGTGCCCCTGAGCTCCATTTTTCAACTCGCTTTCTTGGGAGCTGGCCGCAAAAGCGCAGGATTGCTTCAGGCCCTATTATGGCTCTGGGCGGCAGGCTGGGCCTGTGGTTAATTCTTCTTCCAGATGGGAAGTTAGAGTGACCTGTGCCTGTCCCAACACCTAGAGCTAGTCTCTCATTGGTTCCCCCTCTTCCCGTTCATCTTCAGGACAAACTGCAACCTGTACGGAACAGGAGGTTAAAGGTGCTGATTCTCCAAGGAGGGAGATTGCTAGGAAAGCGGCTGGAATGGCGAACCGGAGCACAAGGAGATGAGAAATGAGGGGGGTTTTAGAAACCTTTCCCGATCACACGGTGTACCATCTTCTGGGTTTCTCATGCATGTTTTCGCTGTAGGAAGATGCCCTTAGAACCTGGTGATTTGGGACCCATGGGATGGGTACCACACCGTATTACTTTAAAGGGTCTGCGTTAGCTCACCCAACCTCAACAAACCTCTCAGCCCCAAGAGTGTCCACCCTTATGTCTCAGTCAGCTGTGGGTCTAGATATGGTCAATCCAGGTGGCATCACTGCCCCTGAATGAAGTTTGTAAGAATTTCTCTCTATTACACTGTCTTTGTTTCACGGGTTTTAAAAGTAATTGATTTTTATAATGGGGTTTAGCTGCTTTTCACTGCTGTGTTTATGCCGCTTTACACCCACTTGACTCACTTACAGAGAGATATCAATACATAGGTTTTAAGATTCTTACTAGTCAGATATATTCTTGTGCGGTGAATAGGGGTTGTTGAGTCCAGTTCACTGAGCAAGGAGTAGGTCTTGTCTATTACATATTGGGTTTATGGAACGGTATCTGAGCTAATTTGAAACCCTTGTTTTATGCATCACCCCACCTCACCCTTCCGGTTAAGCAGCCATAGTGTGTTTTCTAAACGTGCGACTCTATTCTGTTTTTTAATTCAGTTCAAGGGTAGCGGTTTTTACATTCCCTCTATAAGTGATATCGTATGATAAGTGTCTTTTTCTCTGTCACTTATTTCACTTAGAATCGTCGTACCTAAATGCACTCATCATGCTGCTCCTAGCCTTATAACGTTGATTTCACGGCTGAGTGATATTCCATTGTACATAAGGACCACAAATTCTTTATCCATTCTTCTCTTTCCTGGGATATTTAAGGTGTAACGAAGTGGAGGTTCTTGTCAACAGAGCAGCGCTAAACATTGGGGTGCCTGTGTCTTGCTGATTTTTAGTTTTCCCAATTTATACGCCCATGAGTGGAAGTGCCCTATGCGCTCTAAGCTGAGTTTTTTAGATGTTTCAGGACACACCGTACACTTCTCCAGAGTGGCTGTTGGCAATTTACATGCCGCCCATCAGCGTAGCAAGGGTCCCGTTTCTCCATGGCCTGTCCTGCATTTCTGGTTTTGACACTTTATTCAGCATGGCCCTTTTGACCGATGGAAAGCGAGACTTCTTTGTAGCGCTGATTTGCCTTTCCAGGTTGCTTGGTTGGCCAAAAAGGGCGTATGCGTTTTTTCCTGAATATATTCAGGAAAAAACGCATACGCCCTTTTGGGCCAAGGGCATCATTGTCGAGGTTTTGCCGCTTCTCCTGTGCTTTAAAGGCGATTCGAATCTACCTCCTGAAATCTGTTTCCTGCAATTCTGCCTTGATTTCAAATCCTCTTCGTTGCCTTCCCTCAATCTATTTGTGGACGAGAGTTATCATTTCTAACTCTGCAGGTTTGTGAATTGCAGTGCCCCTGAGCTCCATTTTTCAACTCGCTTTCTTGGGAGCTGGCCGCAAAAGCGCAGGATTGCTTCAGGCCCTATTCTGGCTCCGTGCGGCAGGCTGAGCCTGTGGTTAATTCTTCTTCCTGATGGGAAAATAGAGTGAACTCTGCCTGTCCCAACACCTAGAGCTAGTCTCTCATTGGCTCCCCCTCTTCCCGTTCATCCTCAGGACAAATTGCAACCTGTACGGAACAGGAGGTTAAAGGTGCTGATTCTCCAAGGAGGGAGATTGCTAGTAAAGCGGCTGGAATGGCGAACCGGAGTACAAGGAGATGAGAAATGAGGTGTGTTTTAGAAACCTTTCCCCATCACACGGTGTACCATCTTCTGGGTTTTTTATGCATGTTTTCGATGTAGGAAGATGCCCTTGAACCTGGAGATTCGGGACCCATGGGATGGGTACCACGCCGTATTACTTTAAAGGGTCTGCGTTAGCTCACCCAACCTCCCCAAACCTCTTAGCCCCAAGAGTGTCCACCCTTATGTCTCAATCATCTGTGGGTCTAGATATGGTCAATCC
The DNA here is from genome assembly GCF_965194805.1 of Balaenoptera borealis. Lineage (NCBI taxonomy): Eukaryota > Metazoa > Chordata > Mammalia > Artiodactyla > Balaenopteridae > Balaenoptera > Balaenoptera borealis. The sequence goes on along the minus strand of NW_028123467.1, from coordinate 54,068 downwards.
AGGTGGCATCACAGCCCGTGAATGAATATTGTAAGAATTTCTCTCTCTTTTACTGTCTTTGTTTCACGGGTTTTTAAAAGTAATAGATTTGTATAATGGGGTTTAGCTGCTTTTCACTGCTGTGTTTATGCCGCTTTACACCCACTTGACTCACTTACAGAGAGATATCAATACATAGGTTTTAAGATTCTTACTAGTCAGATATATTCTTGGGCGGTGAATAGGGGGTGTTGAGTCCAGTTCACTGAGCAAGGAGTAGGTCTTGTCTATTACATATTGGGTTTATGGAACGGTATCTGAGCTAATTTGAAACCCTTGTTTTATGCATCACCCCACCTCACCTTTCCCGTTAAGCAGCCATAGTGTGTTTTCTAAACGTGTGACTCTGTTCTGTTTTGTAATTCAGTTCAAGGGTAGCGGTTTTTACGTTCCCTCTATAAGTGATATCTTATGATAAGTGTCTATTTCTGTGTGACTTATTTCACTTAGAATCGTCGTACCTAAATCCACTCCTCATGCTGCTACTAGCCTTATGACGTTGATTTCATGGCTCAGTGATATTCCATTGTATATAAGGACCACAACTTCTTTATCCATTCTTCTCTTTCCTGGAATATTTAAGGTGTAACGAAGTGGAGGTTCTTCTCAACAGAGGAGCCCTAAACTTTGGGGTGCCTGTGCCTTGCTGATTTTTAGTTTTCCCAATTTATACGCCCATGAGTAGAAGTGCCCTATGCTCTCTAAGCTGAGTTTTTTAGATGTTTCTGGACACACCGTACACCTCTCCAGAGTGGCTGTTGGCAATTGAAATCCCGCCCATCAGCGTAGCAAGGCTCCCATTTCTCCATGGCCTGTCCTGCATTTCTGGTTTTGACACTTTATTCAGCATGGCCCTTTGACCGATGGGAAGCGACACTTCTTTGTAGCGGTGATTTGCCTTTCCAGGTTGCTTGGTTGGCCAAAAAGGGCGTATGCGTTTTTTCCTGAATATATTCAGGAAAAAACGCATACGCCCTTTTTGGCCAAGGGCATCATAGTCGAGGTTTTGCCGCTTTTCCTGTGCTTTAAAGGCGATTCGAATCTACCTCCTGAAATCTGTTTCCTGCAATTCTGCCTTGCTTTCAAATCCTCTTCGTTGCCTTCCCTCAATATATTTTTAGATGAGAGTTATCATTTCTAACTCTGCAGGTTTGTGAATTGCAGTGCCCCTGAGCTCCATTTTTCAACTCGCTTTCTTGGGAGCTGGCCGCAAAAGCGCAGGATTGCTTCAGGCCCTATTATGGCTCTGGGCGGCAGGCTGGGCCTGTGGTTAATTCTTCTTCCAGATGGGAAGTTAGAGTGACCTGTGCCTGTCCCAACACCTAGAGCTAGTCTCTCATTGGTTCCCCCTCTTCCCGTTCATCTTCAGGACAAACTGCAACCTGTACGGAACAGGAGGTTAAAGGTGCTGATTCTCCAAGGAGGGAGATTGCTAGGAAAGCGGCTGGAATGGCGAACCGGAGCACAAGGAGATGAGAAATGAGGGGGGTTTTAGAAACCTTTCCCGATCACACGGTGTACCATCTTCTGGGTTTCTCATGCATGTTTTCGCTGTAGGAAGATGCCCTTAGAACCTGGTGATTTGGGACCCATGGGATGGGTACCACACCGTATTACTTTAAAGGGTCTGCGTTAGCTCACCCAACCTCAACAAACCTCTCAGCCCCAAGAGTGTCCACCCTTATGTCTCAGTCAGCTGTGGGTCTAGATATGGTCAATCCAGGTGGCATCACTGCCCCTGAATGAAGTTTGTAAGAATTTCTCTCTATTACACTGTCTTTGTTTCACGGGTTTTAAAAGTAATTGATTTTTATAATGGGGTTTAGCTGCTTTTCACTGCTGTGTTTATGCCGCTTTACACCCACTTGACTCACTTACAGAGAGATATCAATACATAGGTTTTAAGATTCTTACTAGTCAGATATATTCTTGTGCGGTGAATAGGGGTTGTTGAGTCCAGTTCACTGAGCAAGGAGTAGGTCTTGTCTATTACATATTGGGTTTATGGAACGGTATCTGAGCTAATTTGAAACCCTTGTTTTATGCATCACCCCACCTCACCCTTCCGGTTAAGCAGCCATAGTGTGTTTTCTAAACGTGCGACTCTGTTCTGTTTTGTAATTCAGTTCAAGGGTAGCGGTTTTTACATTCCCTCTATAAGTGATATCGTATGATAAGTGTCTTTTTCTCTGTCATTTATTTCACTTAGAATCGTCGTACCTAAATGCACTCATCATGCTGCTCCTAGCCTTATAACGTTGATTTCACGGCTGAGTGATGTTCCATTGTACATAAGGACCACAAATTCTTTATCCATTCTTCTCTTTCCTGGGATATTTAAGGTGTAACGAAGTGGAGGTTCTTGTCAACAGAGCAGCGCTAAACGTTGGGGTGCCTATGTCTTGCTGATTTTTAGTTTTCCCAATTTATACGCCCATGAGTGGAAGTGCCCTATGCGCTCTAAGCTGAGTTTTTTAGATGTTTCAGGACACACCGTACACTTCTCCAGAGTGGCTGTTGGCAATTTACATGCCGCCCATCAGCGTAGCAAGGGTCCCGTTTCTCCATGGCCTGTCCTGCATTTCTGGTTTTGACACTTTATTCAGCATGGCCCTTTTGACCGATGGAAAGCGAGACTTCTTTGTAGCGCTGATTTGCCTTTCCAGGTTGCTTGGTTGGCCAAAAAGGGCGTATGCGTTTTTTCCTGAATATATTCAGGAAAAAACGCATACGCCCTTTTGGGCCAAGGGCATCATTGTCGAGGTTTTGCCGCTTCTCCTGTGCTTTAAAGGCGATTCGAATCTACCTCCTGAAATCTGTTTCCTGCAATTCTGCCTTGATTTCAAATCCTCTTCGTTGCCTTCCCTCAATCTATTTGTGGACGAGAGTTATCATTTCTAACTCTGCAGGTTTGTGAATTGCAGTGCCCCTGAGCTCCATTTTTCAACTCGCTTTCTTGGGAGCTGGCCGCAAAAGCGCAGGATTGCTTCAGGCCCTATTCTGGCTCCGTGCGGCAGGCTGAGCCTGTGGTTAATTCTTCTTCCTGATGGGAAAATAGAGTGAACTCTGCCTGTCCCAACACCTAGAGCTAGTCTCTCATTGGCTCCCCCTCTTCCCGTTCATCCTCAGGACAAATTGCAACCTGTACGGAACAGGAGGTTAAAGGTGCTGATTCTCCAAGGAGGGAGATTGCTAGTAAAGCGGCTGGAATGGCGAACTGGAGTACAAGGAGATGAGAAATGAGGTGTGTTTTAGAAACCTTTCCCGATCACACGGTGTACCATCTTCTGGGTTTCTTATGCATGTTTTCGATGTAGGAAGATGCCCTTGAACCTGGAGATTTGGGACCCATGGGATGGGTACCACGCCGTAGTACTTTAAAGGGTCTGCGCTAGCTCATCCAACCTCCCCAAACCTCTCAGCCCCAATAGTGTCCACCCTTATGTCTCAATCAGCTGTGGGTCTAGATATGGTCAATCCAGGTGGCATCACTGCCCCTGAATGAATTTTTTAAGAATTTCTCTCTCTTGCACTGTCTTTGTTTCACGGGTTTTTAAAAGTAATTGATTTTTATAATGGGGTTTAGCTGCTTTTCACTCCTGTTTTTATGCCGCTTTACACACACTTGACTCACTTACAGAGAGATAGCAATACATAGGTTTTAAGATTCTTACTAGTCAAATATATTCTTGGACGGTGAATAGGGGGTGTTGAGTCCAGTTCACTGAGCAAGGGGTAGGTCTTGTCTATTACATATTGGGTTTATGGAACGGTATCTGAGCTAATTTGAAACCCTTGTTTTATGCATCACCCCACCTCACCTTTCCCGTTAAGCAGCCATAGTGTGTTTTCTAAACGTGTGACTCTGTTCTGTTTTGTAATTCAGTTCAAGGGTAGCGGTTTTTACATTCCCTCTATAAGTGATATCTTATGATAAGTGTCTTTTTCTGTGTGACTTATTTCACTTAGAATCGTCGTACCTAAATCCACTCATCATGCTGCTACTAGCCTTATGACGTTGATTTCATGGCTGAGTGATATTCCATTGTACATAAGAACCACAACTTCTTTATCCATTCTTCTCTTTCCTGGGATATTTAAGGTGTAACGAAGTGGAGGTTCTTGTCAACAGAGCAGCCCTAAACTTTGGGGTGCCTGTGCCTTGCTGATTTTTAGTTTTCTCAATTTATACGCCCATGAGTAGAAGTGCCCTATGCTCTCTAAGCTGAGTTTTTTAGATGTTTCAGGACACACCGTACACTTCTCCAGAGTGGCTGTTGGCAATTTACAGCCCGCCCATCAGCGTAGCAAGGCTCCCATTTCTCCATGGCCTGTCCTGCATTTCTGGTTTTGACACTTTATTCAGCATGGCCCTTTTGAACGATGGGAAGCGAGGCTTCTTTGTAGCACTGATTTGCCTTTCCTGGTTGCTTGGTTGGCCAAAGAGGGCGTATGCGTTTTTTCCTGAATATATTCAGGAAAAAACGTATACGCCCTCTTTGGCCAAGGGCATGATTGTCGAGGATTTGCCGCTTCTCCTGTGCTTTAAAGGCGATTCGAATCTACCTCCTGAAATCTGTTTCCTGCAATTCTGCCTTGCTTTCAAATCCTCTTCGTTGCCTTCCCTCAATATATTTGTGGACGAGAGTTATCATTTCTAACTCTGCAGGTTTGTGAATTGCAGTGCCCCTGAGCTCCATTTTTCAACTCGCTTTCTTGGGAGCTGGCCGCAAAAGCGCAGGATTGCTTCAGGCCCTATTCTGGCTCCGGGCGGCAGGCTGGGCCTGTGGTTAATTCTTCTTCCTGATGGGAAGATAGAGTGACCTGTGCCTGTCCCAACACCTAGAGCTAGTCTCTCATTGGTTCCCCCTCTTCCCGTTCATCTTCAGGACAAACTGCAACCTGTACGGAACAGGAGGTTAAAGGTGCTGATTCGCCAAGGAGGGAGATTGCTAGTAAAGCGGCTGGAATGGCGAACAGGAGCACAAGGAGATGAGAAATGAGGTGCGTTTTAGAAACCTTTCCCGATCACACGGTGTACCATCTTTTCGGTATCTCATGCATGTTTTCGATGTAGGAAGATGCCCTTGAACCTGGACATTTGGGACCCATGGGATGGGTACCACGCCGTATTACTTTAAAGGGTCTGCGTTAGCTCACCCAGCCTCCCCAAACTTCTTAGCCCCAAGAGTGTCCACCCTTATGTCTCAATCAGCTGTGGGTCTAGATATGGTCAATCCAGGTGGCATCACAGCCCCTGAACGAATTTTGTAAGCATTTCTCTCTCTTTCACTGTCTTTGTTTCACGGATTTTTAAAAGTAATTGATTTTTATAATGGGGTTTAGCTGCTTTTCACTGCTGTGTTTATGCCGCTTTACACCCACTTGACTCACTTACAGAGAGATATCAATACATAGGTTTTAAGATTCTTACTAGTCAGATATATTCTTGGGCGGTGAATAGGGGGTGTTGAGTCTAGTTCACTGAGCAAGGAGTAGGTCTTGTCTATTACATATTGGGTTTATGGTACGGTATCTGAGCTAATTTGAAACCCTTGTTTTATGCATCACCCCACCTCACCTTTCCCGTTAAGCAGCCATAGTGTGTTTTCTAAACGTGTGACTCTGTTCTGTTTTGTAATTCAGTTCAAGGGTAGCGGTTTTTACATTCCCTCTATAAGTGATATCTTATGATAAGTGTCTTTTTCTGTGTGACTTATTTCACTTAGAATCGTCGTACCTAAATCCACTCATCATGCTGCTACTAGCCTTATGACGTTGATTTCATGGCTGAGTGATATTCCATTGTACATAAGAACCACAACTTCTTTATCCATTCTTCTCTTTCCTGGGATATTTAAGGTGTAACGAAGTGGAGGTTCTTGTCAACAGAGCAGCCCTAAATTTTCGGGTGCCTGTGTCTTGCTGATTTTTAGTATTCTCAATTTATACGCCCATGAGTGGAAGTGCCCTATGCTCTCTAAGGTGAGTTTTTTAGATGTTTCAGGACACACCGTACACTTCTCCAGAGTGGCTGTTGGCAATTTACAGCCCGCCCATCAGCGTAGCAAGGCTCCCATTTCTCCATGGCCTGTCCTGCATTTCTGGTTTTGACACTTTATTCAGCATGGCCCTTTTGACCGATGGGAAGCGAGGCTTCTTTGTAGCGCTGATTTGCCTTTCCAGGTTGCTTGGTTGGCCAAAAAGGGCGTATGCGTTTTTTCCTGAATATATTCAGGAAAAAACGCATACGCCCTTTTTGGCCAAGGGCATGATTGTCGAGGTTTTGCGGCTTCTCCTGTGATTTAAAGGCGATTCGAATCTACCTCCTGAAATCTGTTTCCTGCAATTCTGCCTTGCTTTCAAATCCTCTTCTTTGCCTTCCCTCAATATATTTGTGGACGAGAGTTATCATTTCTTACTCTGCAGGTTTGTGAATTGCAGTGCCCCTGAGCTCCATTTTTCAACTCGCTTTCTTGGGAGCTGGCCGCAAAAGCGCAGGATTGCTTCAGGCCCTATTCTGGCTCCGTGCGGCAGGCTGAGCCTGTGGTTAATTCTTCTTCCTGATGGGAAAATAGAGTGACCTGTGCCTGTCCCAACACCTAGAGCTAGTCTCTCATTGGCTCCCCCTCTTCCTGTTCATCCTCAGGACAAATTGCAACCTGTACGGAACAGGAGGTTAAAGGTGCTGATTCTCCAAGGAGGGAGATTGCTAGTAAAGCGGCTGGAATGGCGAACCGGAGTACAAGGAGATGAGAAATGAGGTGTGTTTTAGAAACCTTTCCCCATCACACGGTGTACCATCTTCTGGGTTTTTTATGCATGTTTTCGATGTAGGAAGATGCCCTTGAACCTGGAGATTCGGGACCCATGGGATGGGTACCACGCCGTATTACTTTAAAGGGTCTGCGTTAGCTCACCCAACCTCCCCAAACCTCTTAGCCCCAAGAGTGTCCACCCTTATGTCTCAATCATCTGTGGGTCTAGATATGGTCAATCCAGGTGGCATCACAGCCCGTGAATGAATATTGTAAGAATTTCTCTCTCTTTTACTGTCTTTGTTTCACGGGTTTTTAAAAGTAATAGATTTGTATAATGGGGTTTAGCTGCTTTTCACTGCTGTGTTTATGCCGCTTTACACCCACTTGACTCACTTACAGAGAGATATCAATACATAGGTTTTAAGATTCTTACTAGTCAGATTTATTCTTGGGCGGTGAATAGGGGGTGTTGAGTCCAGTTCACTGAGCAAGGAGTAGGTCTTGTCTATTACATATTGGGTTTATGGAACGGTATCTGAGCTAATTTGAAACCCTTGTTTTATGCATCACCCCACCTCACCTTTCCCGTTAAGCAGCCATAGTGTGTTTTCTAAACGTGTGACTCTGTTCTGTTTTGTAATTCAGTTCAAGGGTAGCGGTTTTTACGTTCCCTCTATAAGTGATATCTTATGATAAGTGTCTATTTCTGTGTGACTTATTTCACTTAGAATCGTCGTACCTAAATCCACTCCTCATGCTGCTACTAGCCTTATGACGTTGATTTCATGGCTCAGTGATATTCCATTGTATATAAGGACCACAACTTCTTTATCCATTCTTCTCTTTCCTGGAATATTTAAGGTGTAACGAAGTGGAGGTTCTTCTCAACAGAGGAGCCCTAAACTTTGGGGTGCCTGTGCCTTGCTGATTTTTAGTTTTCCCAATTTATACGCCCATGAGTAGAAGTGCCCTATGCTCTCTAAGCTGAGTTTTTTAGATGTTTCTGGACACACCGTACACCTCTCCAGAGTGGCTGTTGGCAATTGAAATCCCGCCCATCAGCGTAGCAAGGCTCCCATTTCTCCATGGCCTGTCCTGCATTTCTGGTTTTGACACTTTATTCAGCATGGCCCTTTGACCGATGGGAAGCGACACTTCTTTGTAGCGGTGATTTGCCTTTCCAGGTTGCTTGGTTGGCCAAAAAGGGCGTATGCGTTTTTTCCTGAATATATTCAGGAAAAAACGCATACGCCCTTTTTGGCCAAGGGCATCATAGTCGAGGTTTTGCCGCTTTTCCTGTGCTTTAAAGGCGATTCGAATCTACCTCCTGAAATCTGTTTCCTGCAATTCTGCCTTGCTTTCAAATCCTCTTCGTTGCCTTCCCTCAATATATTTTTAGATGAGAGTTATCATTTCTAACTCTGCAGGTTTGTGAATTGCAGTGCCCCTGAGCTCCATTTTTCAACTCGCTTTCTTGGGAGCTGGCCGCAAAAGCGCAGGATTGCTTCAGGCCCTATTATGGCTCTGGGCGGCAGGCTGGGCCTGTGGTTAATTCTTCTTCCAGATGGGAAGTTAGAGTGACCTGTGCCTGTCCCAACACCTAGAGCTAGTCTCTCATTGGTTCCCCCTCTTCCCGTTCATCTTCAGGACAAACTGCAACCTGTACGGAACAGGAGGTTAAAGGTGCTGATTCTCCAAGGAGGGAGATTGCTAGGAAAGCGGCTGGAATGGCGAACCGGAGCACAAGGAGATGAGAAATGAGGGGGGTTTTAGAAACCTTTCCCGATCACACGGTGTACAATCTTCTGGGTTTCTCATGCATGTTTTCGCTGTAGGAAGATGCCCTTAGAACCTGGTGATTTGGGACCCATGGGATGGGTACCACACCGTATTACTTTAAAGGGTCTGCGTTAGCTCACCCAACCTCAACAAACCTCTCAGCCCCAAGAGTGTCCACCCTTATGTCTCAGTCAGCTGTGGGTCTAGATATGGTCAATCCAGGTGGCATCACTGCCCCTGAATGAAGTTTGTAAGAATTTCTCTCTATTACACTGTCTTTGTTTCACGGGTTTTAAAAGTAATTGATTTTTATAATGGGGTTTAGCTGCTTTTCACTGCTGTGTTTATGCCGCTTTACACCCACTTGACTCACTTACAGAGAGATATCAATACATAGGTTTTAAGATTCTTACTAGTCAGATATATTCTTGTGCGGTGAATAGGGGTTGTTGAGTCCAGTTCACTGAGCAAGGAGTAGGTCTTGTCTATTACATATTGGGTTTATGGAACGGTATCTGAGCTAATTTGAAACCCTTGTTTTATGCATCACCCCACCTCACCCTTCCGGTTAAGCAGCCATAGTGTGTTTTCTAAACGTGCGACTCTGTTCTGTTTTGTAATTCAGTTCAAGGGTAGCGGTTTTTACATTCCCTCTATAAGTGATATCGTATGATAAGTGTCTTTTTCTCTGTCACTTATTTCACTTAGAATCGTCGTACCTAAATGCACTCATCATGCTGCTCCTAGCCTTATAACGTTGATTTCACGGCTGAGTGATATTCCATTGTACATAAGGACCACAAATTCTTTATCCATTCTTCTCTTTCCTGGGATATTTAAGGTGTAACGAAGTGGAGGTTCTTGTCAACAGAGCAGCGCTAAACGTTGGGGTGCCTGTGTCTTGCTGATTTTTAGTTTTCCCAATTTATACGCCCATGAGTGGAAGTGCCCTATGCGCTCTAAGCTGAGTTTTTTAGATGTTTCAGGACACACCGTACACTTCTCCAGAGTGGCTGTTGGCAATTTACATGCCGCCCATCAGCGTAGCAAGGGTCCCGTTTCTCCATGGCCTGTCCTGCATTTCTGGTTTTGACACTTTATTCAGCATGGCCCTTTTGACCGATGGAAAGCGAGACTTCTTTGTAGCGCTGATTTGCCTTTCCAGGTTGCTTGGTTGGCCAAAAAGGGCGTATGCGTTTTTTCCTGAATATATTCAGGAAAAAACGCATACGCCCTTTTGGGCCAAGGGCATCATTGTCGAGGTTTTGCCGCTTCTCCTGTGCTTTAAAGGCGATTCGAATCTACCTCCTGAAATCTGTTTCCTGCAATTCTGCCTTGATTTCAAATCCTCTTCGTTGCCTTCCCTCAATCTATTTGTGGACGAGAGTTATCATTTCTAACTCTGCAGGTTTGTGAATTGCAGTGCCCCTGAGCTCCATTTTTCAACTCGCTTTCTTGGGAGCTGGCCGCAAAAGCGCAGGATTGCTTCAGGCCCTATTCTGGCTCCGTGCGGCAGGCTGAGCCTGTGGTTAATTCTTCTTCCTGATGGGAAAATAGAGTGAACTCTGCCTGTCCCAACACCTAGAGCTAGTCTCTCATTGGCTCCCACTCTTCCCGTTCATCCTCAGGACAAATTGCAACCTGTACGGAACAGGAGGTTAAAGGTGCTGATTCTCCAAGGAGGGAGATTGCTAGTAAAGCGGCTGGAATGGCGAACCGGAGTACAAGGAGATGAGAAATGAGGTGTGTTTTAGAAACCTTTCCCCATCACACGGTGTACCATCTTCTGGGTTTTTTATGCATGTTTTCGATGTAGGAAGATGCCCTTGAACCTGGAGATTCGGGACCCATGGGATGGGTACCACGCCGTATTACTTTAAAGGGTCTGCGTTAGCTCACCCAACCTCCCCAAACCTCTTAGCCCCAAGAGTGTCCACCCTTATGTCTCAATCATCTGTGGGTCTAGATATGGTCAATCCAGGTGGCATCACAGCCCGTGAATGAATATTGTAAGAATTTCTCTCTCTTTTACTGTCTTTGTTTCACGGGTTTTTAAAAGTAATAGATTTGTATAATGGGGTTTAGCTGCTTTTCACTGCTGTGTTTATGCCGCTTTACACCCACTTGACTCACTTACAGAGAGATATCAATACATAGGTTTTAAGATTCTTACTAGTCAGACATATTCTTGGGCGGTGAATAGGGGGTGTTGAGTCCAGTTCACTGAGCAAGGAGTAGGTCTTGTCTATTACATATTGGGTTTATGGAACGGTATCTGAGCTAATTTGAAACCCTTGTTTTATGCATCACCCCACCTCACCTTTCCCGTTAAGCAGCCATAGTGTGTTTTCTAAACGTGTGACTCTGTTCTGTTTTGTAATTCAGTTCAAGGGTAGCGGTTTTTACGTTCCCTCTATAAGTGATATCTTATGATAAGTGTCTATTTCTGTGTGACTTATTTCACTTAGAATCGTCGTACCTAAATCCACTCCTCATGCTGCTACTAGCCTTATGACGTTGATTTCATGGCTCAGTGATATTCCATTGTATATAAGGACCACAACTTCTTTATCCATTCTTCTCTTTCCTGGAATATTTAAGGTGTAACGAAGTGGAGGTTCTTCTCAACAGAGGAGCCCTAAACTTTGGGGTGCCTGTGCCTTGCTGATTTTTAGTTTTCCCAATTTATACGCCCATGAGTAGAAGTGCCCTATGCTCTCTAAGCTGAGTTTTTTAGATGTTTCTGGACACACCGTACACCTCTCCAGAGTGGCTGTTGGCAATTGAAATCCCGCCCATCAGCGTAGCAAGGCTCCCATTTCTCCATGGCCTGTCCTGCATTTCTGGTTTTGACACTTTATTCAGCATGGCCCTTTGACCGATGGGAAGCGACACTTCTTTGTAGCGGTGATTTGCCTTTCCAGGTTGCTTGGTTGGCCAAAAAGGGCGTATGCGTTTTTTCCTGAATATATTCAGGAAAAAACGCATACGCCCTTTTTGGCCAAGGGCATCATAGTCGAGGTTTTGCCGCTTTTCCTGTGCTTTAAAGGCGATTCGAATCTACCTCCTGAAATCTGTTTCCTGCAATTCTGCCTTGCTTTCAAATCCTCTTCGTTGCCTTCCCTCAATATATTTTTAGATGAGAGTTATCATTTCTAACTCTGCAGGTTTGTGAATTGCAGTGCCCCTGAGCTCCATTTTTCAACTCGCTTTCTTGGGAGCTGGCCGCAAAAGCGCAGGATTGCTTCAGGCCCTATTATGGCTCTGGGCGGCAGGCTGGGCCTGTGGTTAATTCTTCTTCCAGATGGGAAGTTAGAGTGACCTGTGCCTGTCCCAACACCTAGAGCTAGTCTCTCATTGGTTCCCCCTCTTCCCGTTCATCTTCAGGACAAACTGCAACCTGTACGGAACAGGAGGTTAAAGGTGCTGATTCTCCAAGGAGGGAGATTGCTAGGAAAGCGGCTGGAATGGCGAACCGGAGCACAAGGAGATGAGAAATGAGGGGGGTTTTAGAAACCTTTCCCGATCACACGGTGTACCATCTTCTGGGTTTCTCATGCATGTTTTCGCTGTAGGAAGATGCCCTTAGAACCTGGTGATTTGGGACCCATGGGATGGGTACCACACCGTATTACTTTAAAGGGTCTGCGTTAGCTCACCCAACCTCAACAAACCTCTCAGCCCCAAGAGTGTCCACCCTTATGTCTCAGTCAGCTGTGGGTCTAGATATGGTCAATCCAGGTGGCATCACTGCCCCTGAATGAAGTTTGTAAGAATTTCTCTCTATTACACTGTCTTTGTTTCACGGGTTTTAAAAGTAATTGATTTTTATAATGGGGTTTAGCTGCTTTTCACTGCTGTGTTTATGCCGCTTTACACCCACTTGACTCACTTACAGAGAGATATCAATACATAGGTTTTAAGATTCTTACTAGTCAGATATATTCTTGTGCGGTGAATAGGGGTTGTTGAGTCCAGTTCACTGAGCAAGGAGTAGGTCTTGTCTATTACATATTGGGTTTATGGAACGGTATCTGAGCTAATTTGAAACCCTTGTTTTATGCATCACCCCACCTCACCCTTCCGGTTAAGCAGCCATAGTGTGTTTTCTAAACGTGCGACTCTGTTCTGTTTTGTAATTCAGTTCAAGGGTAGCGGTTTTTACATTCCCTCTATAAGTGATATCGTATGATAAGTGTCTTTTTCTCTGTCATTTATTTCACTTAGAATCGTCGTACCTAAATGCACTCATCATGCTGCTCCTAGCCTTATAACGTTGATTTCACGGCTGAGTGATATTCCATTGTACATAAGGACCACAAATTCTTTATCCATTCTTCTCTTTCCTGGGATATTTAAGGTGTAACGAAGTGGAGGTTCTTGTCAACAGAGCAGCGCTAAACGTTGGGGTGCCTATGTCTTGCTGATTTTTAGTTTTCCCAATTTATACGCCCATGAGTGGAAGTGCCCTATGCGCTCTAAGCTGAGTTTTTTAGATGTTTCAGGACACACCGTACACTTCTCCAGAGTGGCTGTTGGCAATTTACATGCCGCCCATCAGCGTAGCAAGGGTCCCGTTTCTCCATGGCCTGTCCTGCATTTCTGGTTTTGACACTTTATTCAGCATGGCCCTTTTGACCGATGGAAAGCGAGACTTCTTTGTAGCGCTGATTTGCCTTTCCAGGTTGCTTGATTGGCCAAAAAGGGCGTATGCGTTTTTTCCTGAATATATTCAGGAAAAAACGCATACGCCCTTTTGGGCCAAGGGCATCATTGTCGAGGTTTTGCCGCTTCTCCTGTGCTTTAAAGGCGATTCGAATCTACCTCCTGAAATCTGTTTCCTGCAATTCTGCCTTGATTTCAAATCCTCTTCGTTGCCTTCCCTCAATCTATTTGTGGACGAGAGTTATCATTTCTAACTCTGCAGGTTTGTGAATTGCAGTGCCCCTGAGCTCCATTTTTCAACTCGCTTTCTTGGGAGCTGGCCGCAAAAGCGCAGGATTGCTTCAGGCCCTATTCTGGCTCCGTGCGGCAGGCTGAGCCTGTGGTTAATTCTTCTTCCTGATGGGAAAATAGAGTGAACTCTGCCTGTCCCAACACCTAGAGCTAGTCTCTCATTGGCTCCCCCTCTTCCCGTTCAACCTCAGGACAAATTGCAACCTGTACGGAACAGGAGGTTAAAGGTGCTGATTCTCCAAGGAGGGAGATTGCTAGTAAAGCGGCTGGAATGGCGAACTGGAGTACAAGGAGATGAGAAATGAGGTGTGTTTTAGAAACCTTTCCCGATCACACGGTGTACCATCTTCTGGGTTTCTTATGCATGTTTTCGATGTAGGAAGATGCCCTTGAACCTGGAGATTTGGGACCCATGGGATGGGTACCACGCCGTAGTACTTTAAAGGGTCTGCGCTAGCTCATCCAACCTCCCCAAACCTCTCAGCCCCAATAGTGTCCACCCTTATGTCTCAATCAGCTGTGGGTCTAGATATGGTCAATCCAGGTGGCATCACTGCCCCTGAATGAATTTTTTAAGAATTTCTCTCTCTTGCACTGTCTTTGTTTCACGGGTTTTTAAAAGTAATTGATTTTTATAATGGGGTTTAGCTGCTTTTCACTCCTGTTTTTATGCCGCTTTACACACACTTGACTCACTTACAGAGAGATAGCAATACATAGGTTTTAAGATTCTTACTAGTCAAATATATTCTTGGACGGTGAATAGGGGGTGTTGAGTCCAGTTCACTGAGCAAGGGGTAGGTCTTGTCTATTACATATTGGGTTTATGGAACGGTATCTGAGCTAATTTGAAACCCTTGTTTTATGCATCACCCCACCTCACCTTTCCCGTTAAGCAGCCATAGTGTGTTTTCTAAACGTGTGACTCTGTTCTGTTTTGTAATTCAGTTCAAGGGTAGCGGTTTTTACATTCCCTCTATAAGTGATATCTTATGATAAGTGTCTTTTTCTGTGTGACTTATTTCACTTAGAATCGTCGTACCTAAATCCACTCATCATGCTGCTACTAGCCTTATGACGTTGATTTCATGGCTGAGTGATATTCCATTGTACATAAGAACCACAACTTCTTTATCCATTCTTCTCTTTCCTGGGATATTTAAGGTGTAACGAAGTGGAGGTTCTTGTCAACAGAGCAGCCCTAAACTTTGGGGTGCCTGTGCCTTGCTGATTTTTAGTTTTCTCAATTTATACGCCCATGAGTAGAAGTGCCCTATGCTCTCTAAGCTGAGTTTTTTAGATGTTTCAGGACACACCGTACACTTCTCCAGAGTGGCTGTTGGCAATTTACAGCCCGCCCATCAGCGTAGCAAGGCTCCCATTTCTCCATGGCCTGTCCTGCATTTCTGGTTTTGACACTTTATTCAGCATGGCCCTTTTGAACGATGGGAAGCGAGGCTTCTTTGTAGCACTGATTTGCCTTTCCTGGTTGCTTGGTTGGCCAAAGAGGGCGTATGCGTTTTTTCCTGAATATATTCAGGAAAAAACGTATACGCCCTCTTTGGCCAAGGGCATGATTGTCGAGGATTTGCCGCTTCTCCTGTGCTTTAAAGGCGATTCGAATCTACCTCCTGAAATCTGTTTCCTGCAATTCTGCCTTGCTTTCAAATCCTCTTCGTTGCCTTCCCTCAATATATTTGTGGACGAGAGTTATCATTTCTAACTCTGCAGGTTTGTGAATTGCAGTGCCCCTGAGCTCCATTTTTCAACTCGCTTTCTTGGGAGCTGGCCGCAAAAGCGCAGGATTGCTTCAGGCCCTATTCTGGCTCCGGGCGGCAGGCTGGGCCTGTGGTTAATTCTTCTTCCTGATGGGAAGATAGAGTGACCTGTGCCTGTCCCAACACCTAGAGCTAGTCTCTCATTGGTTCCCCCTCTTCCCGTTCATCTTCAGGACAAACTGCAACCTGTACGGAACAGGAGGTTAAAGGTGCTGATTCGCCAAGGAGGGAGATTGCTAGTAAAGCGGCTGGAATGGCGAACAGGAGCACAAGGAGATGAGAAATGAGGTGCGTTTTAGAAACCTTTCCCGATCACACGGTGTACCATCTTTTCGGTATCTCATGCATGTTTTCGATGTAGGAAGATGCCCTTGAACCTGGACATTTGGGACCCATGGGATGGGTACCACGCCGTATTACTTTAAAGGGTCTGCGTTAGCTCACCCAGCCTCCCCAAACTTCTTAGCCCCAAGAGTGTCCACCCTTATGTCTCAATCAGCTGTGGGTCTAGATATGGTCAATCCAGGTGGCATCACAGCCCCTGAACGAATTTTGTAAGCATTTCTCTCTCTTTCACTGTCTTTGTTTCACGGATTTTTAAAAGTAATTGATTTTTATAATGGGGTTTAGCTGTTTTTCACTGCTGTGTTTATGCCGCTTTACACCCACTAGACTCACTACAGAGAGATATCAATACATAGGTTTTAAGATTTTTACTAGTCAGATATATTCTTGGGCGGTGAATAGGGGGTGTTGAGTCCAGTTCATTGAGCAAGGAGTAGGTCTTGTGTATTACATATTGGGTTTATGGAACGGTATCTGAGCTAATTTGAAACCCTTGCTTTATGCATCACCCCACCTCACCTTTCCCGTTAAGCAGCCATAGTGTGTTTTCTAAACGTGTGACTCTGTTCTGTTTTGTAATTCAGTTCAAGGGTAGCGGTTTTTACATTCCTCTATAAGTGATATCTTATGATAAGAGTCTTTTTCTGTGTGACTTATTTCACTTAGAATCGTCGTACCTAAATCCACTCATCATTCTGCTACTAGCCTTATGACGTTGATTTCATGGCTGAGTGATATTCCATTGTACATAAGGACCACAACTTCTTTATCCATTCTTCTCTTTCCTGGGATATTTCAGGTGTAACGAAGTGGAGGTTCTTGTCAACAGAGCAGCCCTAAACTTTGGGGTGCCTGTGTCTTGCTGATTTTTAGTTTTCCCAATTTATACGCCCATGAGTTGAAGTGCCCTATGCTCTCTAAGCTGAGTTTTTTAGATGTTTCAGGACACACCGTACACTTCTCCAGAGTGGCTGTTGGCAATTTACATTCCGCCCATCAGCGTAGCAAGGCTCCCATTTCTCCATGGCCTGTCCTGCATTTCTGGTTTTGACACTTTATTCAGCATGGCCCTTTTGACCGATGGGAAGCGAGGCTTCTTTGTAGCGCTGATTTGCCTTTCCAGGTTGCTTTTTTGGCCAAAAAGGGCGTATGCGTTTTTTCCTGAATATATTCAGGAAAAAACGCATACGCCCTTTTTGGCCAAGGGCATGATTGTCGAGGTTTTGCCGCTTCTCCTGTGCTTTAAAGGCGATTCGAATCTACCTCCTGAAATCTGTTTCCTGCAATTCTGCCTTTCTTTCAAATCCTCTTCGTTGCCTTCCCTCAATATATTTGTGGACGAGAGTTATCATTTCTTACTCTGCAGGTTTGTGAATTGCAGTGCCCCTGAGCTCCATTTTTCAACTCGCTTTCTTGGGAGCTGGCCGCAAAAGCGCAGGATTGCTTCAGGCCCTATTCTGGCTCCGGGCGGCAGGCTGAGCCTGTGGTTAATTCTTCTTCCTGATGGGAAAATAGAGTGACCTGTGCCTGTCCCAACACCTAGAGCTAGTCTCTCATTGGCTCCCCCTCTTCCCGTTCATCCTCAGGACAAATTGCAACGTGTACGGAACAGGAGGTTAAAGGTGCTGATTCTCCAAGGAGGGAGATTGCTAGTAAAGCGGCTGGAATGGCGAACCGGAGTACAAGGAGATGAAAAATGAGGTGTGTTTTAGAAACCTTTCCCCATCACACGATGTACCATCTTCTGGGTTTCTTATGCATGTTTTCGATGTAGGAAGATGCCCTTGAACCTGGAGATTTGGGACCCATGGGATGGGTACCTCGCCGTATTACTTTAAAGGGTCTGCGTTTGCTCACCCAACCTCACCAAACCTCTCAGCCCCAAGAGTGTCCACCCTAATGTCTCAATCAGCTGTGGGTCTAGATTTGGTCAATCCAGGTGGCATCACAGACCCTGAACGAATTTTGTAAGAACTTCTCTCTCTTTCACTGTCTTTGTTTCACGGGTTTTTAAAAGTAATTGATTTTTATAATGGGGTTTAGCTGCTTTTCACTCCTGTGTTTATGCCACTTTACACACACTTGACTCACTTACAGAGAGATATCAATTCATAGGTTTTAAGATTCTTACTAGTCAGATATATTATTTGGCAGTGAATAGGGGGTGTTGAGTCCAGTTCACTGAGCAAGGAGTAGGTCTTGTCTATTACATAGTGGGTTTATGGAACGGTATCTGAGCTAATTTGAAACCCTTGTTTTATGCATCACCCCACCTCACCTTTCCCGTTAAGCAGCCATAGTGTGTTTTCTAAACGTGTGACTCTGTTCTGTTTTGTAATTCAGTTCAAGGGTAGCGGTTTTTACATTCCCTCTATAAGTGATATCTTATGATAAGTGTCTTTTTCTGTGTGACTTATTTCACTTAGAATCGTCGTACCTAAATCCACTCATCATGCTGCTACTAGCCTTATGACGTTGATTTCATGGCTGAGTGATATTCCATTGTACATAAGAACCACAACTTCTTTAGCCATTCTTCTCTTTCCTGGGATATTTAAGGTGTAATGAAGTGGAGGTTCTTGTCAACAGAGCAGCCCTAAGTTTTGGGGTGCCTGTGTCTTGCTGATTTTTAGTTTTCTCAATTTATACGCCCATGAGTGGAAGTGCCCTATGCTCTCTAAGCTGAGTTTTTTAGATGTTTCAGGACACACCGTACACTTCTCCAGAGTGGCTGTTGGCAATTTACCGCCCGCCCATCAGCGTGGCAAGGCTCCCATTTCTCCATGGCCTGTCCTGCATTTCTGGTTTTGACACTTTATTCAGCATGGCCCTTTTGAACGATGGGAAGCGAGGCTTCTTTGTAGCACTGATTTCCCTTTCCAGGTTGCTTGGTTGGCCAAAGAGGGCGTATGCGTTTTTTCCTGAATATATTCAGGAAAAAACGTATACGCCCTCTTTGGCCAAGGGCATGATTGTCGAGGATTTGCCGCTTCTCCTGTGCTTTAAAGGCGATTCGAATCTACCTCCTGAAATCTGTTTCCTGCAATTCTGCCTTGCTTTCAAATCCTCTTCGTTGCCTTCCCTCAATATATTTGTGGACGAGAGTTATCATTTCTAACTCTGCAGGTTTGTGAATTGCAGTGCCCCTGAGCTCCATTTTTCAACTCGCTTTCTTGGGAGCTGGCCGCAAAAGCGCAGGATTGCTTCAGGCCCTATTCTGGCTCCGGGCGGCAGGCTGGGCCTGTGGTTAATTCTTCTTCCTGATGGGAAGATAGAGTGACCTGTGCCTGTCCCAACACCTAGAGCTAGTCTCTCATTGGTTCCCCCTCTTCCCGTTCATCCTCAGGACAAATTGCAACCTGTACGGAACAGGAGGTTAAAGGTGCTGATTCTCCAAGGAGGGAGATTGCTAGTAAAGCGGCTGGAATGGCGAACAGGAGCACAAGGAGATGAGAAATGAGGTGCGTTTTAGAAACCTTTCCCGATCACACGGTGTACCATCTTTTCGGTATCTCATGCATGTTTTCGCTGTAGGAAGATGCCCTTGAACCTGGACATTTGGGACCCATGGGATGGGTACCACGCCGTATTACTTTAAAGGGTCTGCGTTAGCTCACCCAACCTCCCCAAACCTCTTAGCCCCAAGAGTGTCCACCCTTATGTCTCAATCAGCTGTGGGTCTAGATATGGTCAATCCAGGTGGCATCACAGCCCCTGAACGAATTTTGTAAGCATTTCTCTCTCTTTCACTGTCTTTGTTTCACGGATTTTTAAAAGTAATTGATTTTTATAATGGGGTTTAGCTGCTTTTCACTGCTGTGTTTATGCCGCTTTACACCCACTAGACTCACTACAGAGAGATATCAATACATAGGTTTTAAGATTCTTACTAGTCAGATATATTCTTGGGCGGTGAATAGGGGGTGTTGAGTCCAGTTCATTGAGCAAGGAGTAGGTCTTGTCTATTACATATTGGGTTTATGGAACGGTATCTGAGCTAATTTGAAACCCTTGCTTTATGCATCACCCCACCTCACCTTTCCCGTTAAGCAGCCATAGTGTGTTTTCTAAACGTGTGACTCTGTTCTGTTTTGTAATTCAGTTCAAGGGTAGCGGTTTTTACATTCCTCTATAAGTGATATCTTATGATAAGTGTCTTTTTCTGTGTGACTTATTTCACTTAGAATCGTCGTACCTAAATCCACTTATCATGCTGCTACTAGCCTTATGACGTTGATTTCATGGCTGAGTGATATTCCATTGTACATAAGGACCACAACTTCTTTATCCATTCTTCTCTTTCCTGGGATATTTCAGGTGTAACGAAGTGGAGGTTCTTTTCAACAGAGCAGCCCTAAACTTTGGGGTGCCTGTGTCTTGCTGATTTTTAGTTTTCCCAATTTATACGACCATGAGTGGAAGTGCCCTGTGCTCTCTAAGCTGAGTTTTTGAGATGTTTCAGGACACACCGTACACTTCTCCAGAGTGGCTGTTGGCAATTTACATCCCGCCCATCTGCGTAGCAAGGCTCCCATTTCTCCACGGCCTGTCCTGCATTTCTGGTTTTGACACTTTATTCAGCATGGCCCTTTGTCCGATGGGAAGCGACACTTCTTTGTAGCGGTGATTTGCCTTTCCAGGTTGCTTGGTTGGCCAAAAAGGGCGTATGCGTTTTTTCCTGAATATATTCAGGAAAAAACGCATACGCCCTTTTTGGCCAAGGGCATCATTGTCGAGGTTTTGCCGCTTTTCCTGTGCTTTAAAGGCGATTCGAATCTACCTCCTGAAATCTGTTTCCTGCAATTCTGCCTTGCTTTCAAATCCTCTTCGTTGCCTTCCCTCAATATATTTTTAGATGAGAGTTATCATTTCTAAGTCTGCAGGTTTGTGAATTGCAGTGCCCCTGAGCTCCATTTTTCAACTCGCTTTCTTGGGAGCTGGCCGCAAAAGCGCAGGATTGCTTCAGGCCCTATTATGGCTCTGGGCGGCAGGCTGGGCCTGTGGTTAATTCTTCTTCCAGATGGGAAGTTAGAGTGACCTGTGCCTGTCCCAACACCTAGAGCTAGTCTCTCATTGGTTCCCCCTCTTCCCGTTCATCTTCAGGACAAACTGCAACCTGTACGGAACAGGAGGTTAAAGGTGCTGATTCTCCAAGGAGGGAGATTGCTAGTAAAGCGGCTGGAATGGCGAACCGGAGCACAAGGAGATGAGAAATGAGGGGGGTTTTAGAAACCTTTCCCGATCACACGGTGTACCATCTTCTGGGTTTCTCATGCATGTTTTCGCTGTAGGAAGATGCCCTTAGAACCTGGTGATTTGGGACCCATGGGATGGGTACCACACCGTATTACTTTAAAGGGTCTGCGTTAGCTCACCCAACCTCAACAAACCTCTCAGCCCCAAGAGTGTCCACCCTTATGTCTCAGTCAGCTGTGGGTCTAGATATGGTCAATCCAGGTGGCATCACTGCCCCTGAATGAAGTTTGTAAGAATTTCTCTCTATTTCACTGTCTTTGTTTCACGGGTTTTAAAAGTAATTGATTTTTATAATGGGGTTTAGCTGCTTTTCACTGCTGTGTTTATGCCGCTTTACACCCACTTGACTCACTTACAGAGAGATATCAATACATAGGTTTTAAGATTCTTACTAGTCAGATATACTCTTGTGCGGTGAATAGGGGGTGTTGAGTCCAGTTCACTGAGCAAGGAGTAGGTCTTGTCTATTACATATTGGGTTTATGGAACGGTATCTGAGCTAATTTGAAACCCTTGTTTTATGCATCACCCCACCTCACCTTTCCCGTTAAGCAGCCATAGTGTGTTTTCTAAACGTGCGACTCTGTTCTGTTTTGTAATTCAGTTCAAGGGTAGCGGTTTTTACATTCCCTCTATAAGTGATATCGTATGATAAGTGTCTTTTTCTCTGTCACTTATTTCACTTAGAATCGTCGTACCTAAATGCACTCATCATGCTGCTCCTAGCCTTATAACGTTGATTTCACGGCTGAGTGATATTCCATTGTACATAAGGACCACAAATTCTTTATCCATTCTTCTCTTTCCTGGGATATTTAAGGTGTAACGAAGTGGAGGTTCTTGTCAACAGAGCAGCCCTAAACGTTGGGGTGCCTGTGTCTTGCTGATTTTTAGTTTTCCCAATTTATACGCCCATGAGTGGAAGTGCCCTATGCGCTCTAAGCTGAGTTTTTTAGATGTTTCAGGACACACCGTACACTTCTCCAGAGTGGCTGTTGGCAATTTACAGCCCGCCCATCAGCGTAGCAAGGCTCCCGTTTCTCCATGGCCTGTCCTGCATTTCTGGTTTTGACACTTTATTCAGCATGGCCCTTTTGAACGATGGGAAGCGAGGCTTCTTTGTAGCACTGATTTGCCTTTCCTGGTTGCTTGGTTGGCCAAAGAGGGCGTATGCGTTTTTTCCTGAATATATTCAGGAAAAAACGTATACGCCCTCTTTGGCCAAGGGCATGATTGTCGAGGATTTGCCGCTTCTCCTGTGCTTTAAAGGCGATTCGAATCTACCTCCTGAAATCTGTTTCCTGCAATTCTGCCTTTCTTTCAAATCCTCTTCGTTGCCTTCCCTCAATATATTCGTGGACGAGAGTTATCATTTCTAACTCTGCAGGTTTGTGAATTGCAGTGCCCCTGAGCTCCATTTTTCAACTCGCTTTCTTGGGAGCTGGCCGCAAAAGCGCAGGATTGCTTCAGGCCCTATTCTGGCTCCGGGCGGCAGGCTGGGCCTGTGGTTAATTCTTCTTCCTGATGGGAAGATAGAGTGACCTGTGCCTGTCCCAACACCTAGAGCTAGTCTCTCATTGGTTCCCCCTCTTCCCGTTCATCTTCAGGACAAACTGCAACCTGTACGGAACAGGAGGTTAAAGGTGCTGATTCGCCAAGGAGGGAGATTGCTAGTAAAGCGGCTGGAATGGCGAACAGGAGCACAAGGAGATGAGAAATGAGGTGCGTTTTAGAAACCTTTCCCGATCACACGGTGTACCATCTTTTCGGTATCTCATGCATGTTTTCGATGTAGGAAGATGCCCTTGAACCTGGACATTTGGGACCCATGGGATGGGTACCACGCCGTATTACTTTAAAGGGTCTGCGTTAGCTCACCCAGCCTCCCCAAACTTCTTAGCCCCAAGAGTGTCCACCCTTATGTCTCAATCAGCTGTGGGTCTAGATATGGTCAATCCAGGTGGCATCACAGCCCCTGAACGAATTTTGTAAGCATTTCTCTCTCTTTCACTGTCTTTGTTTCACGGATTTTTAAAAGTAATTGATTTTTATAATGGGGTTTAGCTGTTTTTCACTGCTGTGTTTATGCCGCTTTACACCCACTAGACTCACTACAGAGAGATATCAATACATAGGTTTTAAGATTTTTACTAGTCAGATATATTCTTGGGCGGTGAATAGGGGGTGTTGAGTCCAGTTCATTGAGCAAGGAGTAGGTCTTGTCTATTACATATTGGGTTTATGGAACGGTATCTGAGCTAATTTGAAACCCTTGCTTTATGCATCACCCCACCTCACCTTTCCCGTTAAGCAGCCATAGTGTGTTTTCTAAACGTGTGACTCTGTTCTGTTTTGTAATTCAGTTCAAGGGTAGCGGTTTTTACATTCCTCTATAAGTGATATCTTATGATAAGAGTCTTTTTCTGTGTGACTTATTTCACTTAGAATCGTCGTACCTAAATCCACTCATCATTCTGCTACTAGCCTTATGACGTTGATTTCATGGCTGAGTGATATTCCATTGTACATAAGGACCACAACTTCTTTATCCATTCTTCTCTTTCCTGGGATATTTCAGGTGTAACGAAGTGGAGGTTCTTGTCAACAGAGCAGCCCTAAACTTTGGGGTGCCTGTGTCTTGCTGATTTTTAGTTTTCCCAATTTATACGCCCATGAGTTGAAGTGCCCTATGCTCTCTAAGCTGAGTTTTTTAGATGTTTCAGGACACACCGTACACTTCTCCAGAGTGGCTGTTGGCAATTTACATTCCGCCCATCAGCGTAGCAAGGCTCCCATTTCTCCATGTCCTGTCCTGCATTTCTGGTTTTGACACTTTATTCAGCATGGCCCTTTTGACCGATGGGAAGCGAGGCTTCTTTGTAGCGCTGATTTGCCTTTCCAGGTTGCTTTTTTGGCCAAAAAGGGCGTATGCGTTTTTTCCTGAATATATTCAGGAAAAAACGCATACGCCCTTTTTGGCCAAGGGCATGATTGTCGAGGTTTTGCCGCTTCTCCTGTGCTTTAAAGGCGATTCGAATCTACCTCCTGAAATCTGTTTCCTGCAATTCTGCCTTTCTTTCAAATCCTCTTCGTTGCCTTCCCTCAATATATTTGTGGACGAGAGTTATCATTTCTTACTCTGCAGGTTTGTGAATTGCAGTGCCCCTGAGCTCCATTTTTCAACTCGCTTTCTTGGGAGCTGGCCGCAAAAGCGCAGGATTGCTTCAGGCCCTATTCTGGCTCCGGGCGGCAGGCTGAGCCTGTGGTTAATTCTTCTTCCTGATGGGAAAATAGAGTGACCTGTGCCTGTCCCAACACCTAGAGCTAGTCTCTCATTGGCTCCCCCTCTTCCCGTTCATCCTCAGGACAAATTGCAACGTGTACGGAACAGGAGGTTAAAGGTGCTGATTCTCCAAGGAGGGAGATTGCTAGTAAAGCGGCTGGAATGGCGAACCGGAGTACAAGGAGATGAAAAATGAGGTGTGTTTTAGAAACCTTTCCCCATCACACGATGTACCATCTTCTGGGTTTCTTATGCATGTTTTCGATGTAGGAAGATGCCCTTGAACCTGGAGATTTGGGACCCATGGGATGGGTACCACGCCGTATTACTTTAAAGGGTCTGCGTTAGCTCACCCAACCTCACCAAACCTCTCAGCCCCAATAGTGTCCACCCTTATGTCTCAATCAGCTGTGGGTCTAGATTTGGTCAATCCATGTGTCATCACAGACCCTGAACGAATTTTGTAAGCATTTCTCTCTCTTTCACTGTCTTTGTTTCACGGGTTTTTAAAAGTAATTGATTTTTATAATGGGGTTTAGCTGCTTTTCACTCCTGTGTTTATGCCACTTTACACCCACTTGACTCACTTACAGAGAGATATCAATACATAGGTTTTAAGATTCTTACTAGTCAGACATATTCTTGGGCGGTGAATAGGGGGTGTTGAGTCCAGTTCACTGAGCAAGGAGTAGGTCTTGTCTATTACATATTGGGTTTATGGAACGGTATCTGAGCTAATTTGAAACCCTTGTTTTATGCATCACCCCACCTCACCTTTCCCGTTAAGCAGCCATAGTGTGTTTTCTAAACGTGTGACTCTGTTCTGTTTTGTAATTCAGTTCAAGGGTAGCGGTTTTTACGTTCCCTCTATAAGTGATATCTTATGATAAGTGTCTATTTCTGTGTGACTTATTTCACTTAGAATCGTCGTACCTAAATCCACTCCTCATGCTGCTACTAGCCTTATGACGTTGATTTCATGGCTCAGTGATATTCCATTGTATATAAGGACCACAACTTCTTTATCCATTCTTCTCTTTCCTGGAATATTTAAGGTGTAACGAAGTGGAGGTTCTTCTCAACAGAGGAGCCCTAAACTTTGGGGTGCCTGTGCCTTGCTGATTTTTAGTTTTCCCAATTTATACGCCCATGAGTAGAAGTGCCCTATGCTCTCTAAGCTGAGTTTTTTAGATGTTTCTGGACACACCGTACACCTCTCCAGAGTGGCTGTTGGCAATTGAAATCCCGCCCATCAGCGTAGCAAGGCTCCCATTTCTCCATGGCCTGTCCTGCATTTCTGGTTTTGACACTTTATTCAGCATGGCCCTTTTGACCGATGGGAAGCGAGGCTTCTTTGTAGCGGTGATTTGCCTTTCCAGGTTGCTTGGTTGGCCAAAAAGGGCGTATGCGTTTTTTCCTGAATATATTCAGGAAAAAACGCATACGCCCTTTTTGGCCAAGGGCATCATAGTCGAGGTTTTGCCGCTTTTCCTGTGCTTTAAAGGCGATTCGAATCTACCTCCTGAAATCTGTTTCCTGCAATTCTGCCTTGCTTTCAAATCCTCTTCGTTGCCTTCCCTCAATATATTTTTAGATGAGAGTTATCATTTCTAAGTCTGCAGGTTTGTGAATTGCAGTGCCCCTGAGCTCCATTTTTCAACTCGCTTTCTTGGGAGCTGGCCGCAAAAGCGCAGGATTGCTTCAGGCCCTATTATGGCTCTGGGCGGCAGGCTGGGCCTGTGGTTAATTCTTCTTCCAGATGGGAAGTTAGAGTGACCTGTGCCTGTCCCAACACCTAGAGCTAGTCTCTCATTGGTTCCCCCTCTTCCCGTTCATCTTCAGGACAAACTGCAACCTGTACGGAACAGGAGGTTAAAGGTGCTGATTCTCCAAGGAGGGAGATTGCTAGTAAAGCGGCTGGAATGGCGAACCGGAGCACAAGGAGATGAGAAATGAGGGGGGTTTTAGAAACCTTTCCCGATCACACGGTGTACCATCTTCTGGGTTTCTCATGCATGTTTTCGCTGTAGGAAGATGCCCTTAGAACCTGGTGATTTGGGACCCATGGGATGGGTACCACACCGTATTACTTTAAAGGGTCTGCGTTAGCTCACCCAACCTCAACAAACCTCTCAGCCCCAAGAGTGTCCACCCTTATGTCTCAGTCAGCTGTGGGTCTAGATATGGTCAATCCAGGTGGCATCACTGCCCCTGAATGAAGTTTGTAAGAATTTCTCTCTATTTCACTGTCTTTGTTTCACGGGTTTTAAAAGTAATTGATTTTTATAATGGGGTTTAGCTGCTTTTCACTGCTGTGTTTATGCCGCTTTACACCCACTTGACTCACTTACAGAGAGATATCAATACATAGGTTTTAAGATTCTTACTAGTCAGATATACTCTTGTGCGGTGAATAGGGGGTGTTGAGTCCAGTTCACTGAGCAAGGAGTAGGTCTTGTCTATTACATATTGGGTTTATGGAACGGTATCTGAGCTAATTTGAAACCCTTGTTTTATGCATCACCCCACCTCACCTTTCCCGTTAAGCAGCCATAGTGTGTTTTCTAAACGTGCGACTCTGTTCTGTTTTGTAATTCAGTTCAAGGGTAGCGGTTTTTACATTCCCTCTATAAGTGATATCGTATGATAAGTGTCTTTTTCTCTGTCACTTATTTCACTTAGAATCGTCGTACCTAAATGCACTCATCATGCTGCTCCTAGCCTTATAACGTTGATTTCACGGCTGAGTGATATTCCATTGTACATAAGGACCACAAATTCTTTATCCATTCTTCTCTTTCCTGGGATATTTAAGGTGTAACGAAGTGGAGGTTCTTGTCAACAGAGCAGCCCTAAACGTTGGGGTGCCTGTGTCTTGCTGATTTTTAGTTTTCCCAATTTATACGCCCATGAGTGGAAGTGCCCTATGCGCTCTAAGCTGAGTTTTTTAGATGTTTCAGGACACACCGTACACTTCTCCAGAGTGGCTGTTGGCAATTTACAGCCCGCCCATCAGCGTAGCAAGGCTCCCATTTCTCCATGGCCTGTCCTGCATTTCTGGTTTTGACACTTTATTCAGCATGGCCCTTTTGAACGATGGGAAGCGAGGCTTCTTTGTAGCACTGATTTGCCTTTCCTGGTTGCTTGGTTGGCCAAAGAGGGCGTATGCGTTTTTTCCTGAATATATTCAGGAAAAAACGTATACGCCCTCTTTGGCCAAGGGCATGATTGTCGAGGATTTGCCGCTTCTCCTGTGCTTTAAAGGCGATTCGAATCTACCTCCTGAAATCTGTTTCCTGCAATTCTGCCTTTCTTTCAAATCCTCTTCGTTGCCGTCCCTCAATATATTCGTGGACGAGAGTTATCATTTCTAACTCTGAAGGTTTGTGAATTGCAGTGCCCCTGAGCTCCATTTTTCAACTCGCTTTCTTGGGAGCTGGCCGCAAAAGCGCAGGATTGCTTCAGGCCCTATTCTGGCTCCGGGCGGCAGGCTGGGCCTGTGGTTAATTCTTCTTCCTGATGGGAAGATAGAGTGACCTGTGCCTGTCCCAACACCTAGAGCTAGTCTCTCATTGGTTCCCCCTCTTCCCGTTCATCTTCAGGACAAACTGCAACCTGTACGGAACAGGAGGTTAAAGGTGCTGATTCGCCAAGGAGGGAGATTGCTAGTAAAGCGGCTGGAATGGCGAACAGGAGCACAAGGAGATGAGAAATGAGGTGCGTTTTAGAAACCTTTCCCGATCACACGGTGTACCATCTTTTCGGTATCTCATGCATGTTTTCGATGTAGGAAGATGCCCTTGAACCTGGACATTTGGGACCCATGGGATGGGTACCACGCCGTATTACTTTAAAGGGTCTGCGTTAGCTCACCCAGCCTCCCCAAACTTCTTAGCCCCAAGAGTGTCCACCCTTATGTCTCAATCAGCTGTGGGTCTAGATATGGTCAATCCAGGTGGCATCACAGCCCCTGAACGAATTTTGTAAGCATTTCTCTCTCTTTCACTGTCTTTGTTTCACGGATTTTTAAAAGTAATTGATTTTTATAATGGGGTTTAGCTGTTTTTCACTGCTGTGTTTATGCCGCTTTACACCCACTAGACTCACTACAGAGAGATATCAATACATAGGTTTTAAGATTTTTACTAGTCAGATATATTCTTGGGCGGTGAATAGGGGGTGTTGAGTCCAGTTCATTGAGCAAGGAGTAGGTCTTGTCTATTACATATTGGGTTTATGGAACGGTATCTGAGCTAATTTGAAACCCTTGCTTTATGCATCACCCCACCTCACCTTTCCCGTTAAGCAGCCATAGTGTGTTTTCTAAACGTGTGACTCTGTTCTGTTTTGTAATTCAGTTCAAGGGTAGCGGTTTTTACATTCCTCTATAAGTGATATCTTATGATAAGAGTCTTTTTCTGTGTGACTTATTTCACTTAGAATCGTCGTACCTAAATCCACTCATCATTCTGCTACTAGCCTTATGACGTTGATTTCATGGCTGAGTGATATTCCATTGTACATAAGGACCACAACTTCTTTATCCATTCTTCTCTTTCCTGGGATATTTCAGGTGTAACGAAGTGGAGGTTCTTGTCAACAGAGCAGCCCTAAACTTTGGGGTGCCTGTGTCTTGCTGATTTTTAGTTTTCCCAATTTATACGCCCATGAGTTGAAGTGCCCTATGCTCTCTAAGCTGAGTTTTTTAGATGTTTCAGGACACACCGTACACTTCTCCAGAGTGGCTGTTGGCAATTTACATTCCGCCCATCAGCGTAGCAAGGCTCCCATTTCTCCATGGCCTGTCCTGCATTTCTGGTTTTGACACTTTATTCAGCATGGCCCTTTTGACCGATGGGAAGCGAGGCTTCTTTGTAGCACTGATTTGCCTTTCCAGGTTGCTTTTTTGGCCAAAAAGGGCGTATGCGTTTTTTCCTGAATATATTCAGGAAAAAACGCATACGCCCTTTTTGGCCAAGGGCATGATTGTCGAGGTTTTGCCGCTTCTCCTGTGCTTTAAAGACGATTCGAATCTACCTCCTGAAATCTGTTTCCTGCAATTCTGCCTTTCTTTCAAATCCTCTTCGTTGCCTTCCCTCAATATATTTGTGGACGAGAGTTATCATTTCTTACTCTGCAGGTTTGTGAATTGCAGTGCCCCTGAGCTCCATTTTTCAACTCGCTTTCTTGGGAGCTGGCCGCAAAAGCGCAGGATTGCTTCAGGCCCTATTCTGGCTCCGGGCGGCAGGCTGAGCCTGTGGTTAATTCTTCTTCCTGATGGGAAAATAGAGTGACCTGTGCCTGTCCCAACACCTAGAGCTAGTCTCTCATTGGCTCCCCCTCTTCCCGTTCATCCTCAGGACAAATTGCAACGTGTACGGAACAGGAGGTTAAAGGTGCTGATTCTCCAAGGAGGGAGATTGCTAGTAAAGCGGCTGGAATGGCGAACCGGAGTACAAGGAGATGAAAAATGAGGTGTGTTTTAGGAACCTTTCCCCATCACACGATGTACCATCTTCTGGGTTTCTTATGCATGTTTTCGATGTAGGAAGATGCCCTTGAACCTGGAGATTTGGGACCCATGGGATGGGTACCTCGCCGTATTACTTTAAAGGGTCTGCGTTTGCTCACCCAACCTCACCAAACCTCTCAGCCCCAAGAGTGTCCACCCTAATGTCTCAATCAGCTGTGGGTCTAGATTTGGTCAATCCAGGTGGCATCACAGACCCTGAACGAATTTTGTAAGAACTTCTCTCTCTTTCACTGTCTTTGTTTCACGGGTTTTTAAAAGTAATTGATTTTTATAATGGGGTTTAGCTGCTTTTCACTCCTGTGTTTATGCCACTTTACACACACTTGACTCACTTACAGAGAGATATCAATTCATAGGTTTTAAGATTCTTACTAGTCAGATATATTATTTGGCAGTGAATAGGGGGTGTTGAGTCCAGTTCACTGAGCAAGGAGTAGGTCTTGTCTATTACATATTGGGTTTATGGAACGGTATCTGAGCTAATTTGAAACCCTTGTTTTATGCATCACCCCACCTCACCTTTCCCGTTAAGCAGCCATAGTGTGTTTTCTAAACGTGTGACTCTGTTCTGTTTTGTAATTCAGTTCAAGGGTAGCGGTTTTTACATTCCCTCTATAAGTGATATCTTATGATAAGTGTCTTTTTCTGTGTGACTTATTTCACTTAGAATCGTCGTACCTAAATCCACTCATCATGCTGCTACTAGCCTTATGACGTTGATTTCATGGCTGAGTGATATTCCATTGTACATAAGAACCACAACTTCTTTATCCATTCTTCTCTTTCCTGGGATATTTAAGGTGTAACGAAGTGGAGGTTCTTGTCAACAGAGCAGCCCTAAGTTTTGGGGTGCCTGTGTCTTGCTGATTTTTAGTTTTCTCAATTTATACGCCCATGAGTGGAAGTGCCCTATGCTCTCTAAGCTGAGTTTTTTAGATGTTTCAGGACACACCGTACACTTCTCCAGAGTGGCTGTTGGCAATTTACCGCCCGCCCATCAGCGTGGCAAGGCTCCCATTTCTCCATGGCCTGTCCTGCATTTCTGGTTTTGACACTTTATTCAGCATGGCCCTTTTGAACGATGGGAAGCGAGGCTTCTTTGTAGCACTGATTTCCCTTTCCAGGTTGCTTGGTTGGCCAAAGAGGGCGTATGCGTTTTTTCCTGAATATATTCAGGAAAAAACGTATACGCCCTCTTTGGCCAAGGGCATGATTGTCGAGGATTTGCCGCTTCTCCTGTGCTTTAAAGGCGATTCGAATCTACCTCCTGAAATCTGTTTCCTGCAATTCTGCCTTGCTTTCAAATCCTCTTCGTTGCCTTCCCTCAATATATTCGTGGACGAGAGTTATCATTTCTAACTCTGCAGGTTTGTGAATTGCAGTGCCCCTGAGCTCCATTTTTCAACTCGCTTTCTTGGGAGCTGGCCGCAAAAGCGCAGGATTGCTTCAGGCCCTATTCTGGCTCCGGGCGGCAGGCTGGGCCTGTGGTTAATTCTTCTTCCTGATGGGAAGATAGAGTGACCTGTGCCTGTCCCAACACCTAGAGCTAGTCTCTCATTGGTTCCCCCTCTTCCCGTTCATCTTCAGGACAAACTGCAACCTGTACGGAACAGGAGGTTAAAGGTGCTGATTCGCCAAGGAGGGAGATTGCTAGTAAAGCGGCTGGAATGGCGAACAGGAGCACAAGGAGATGAGAAATGAGGTGCGTTTTAGAAACCTTTCCCGATCACACGGTGTACCATCTTTTCGGTATCTCATGCATGTTTTCGATGTAGGAAGATGCCCTTGAACCTGGAGATTTGGGACCCATGGGATGGGTACCACGCCGTATTACTTTAAAGGGTCTGCGTTAGCTCACCCAACCTCCCCAAACTTCTTAGCCCCAAGAGTGTCCACCCTTATGTCTCAATCAGCTGTGGGTCTAGATATGGTCAATCCAGGTGGCATCACAGCCCCTGAACGAATTTTGTAAGCATTTCTCTCTCTTTCACTGTCTTTGTTTCACGGATTTTTAAAAGTAATTGATTTTTATAATGGGGTTTAGCTGTTTTTCACTGCTGTGTTTATGCCGCTTTACACCCACTAGACTCACTACAGAGAGATATCAATACATAGGTTTTAAGATTCTTACTAGTCAGATATATTCTTGGGCGGTGAATAGGGGGTGTTGAGTCCAGTTCATTGAGCAAGGAGTAGGTCTTGTCTATTACATATTGGGTTTATGGAACGGTATCTGAGCTAATTTGAAACCCTTGCTTTATGCATCACCCCACCTCACCTTTCCCGTTAAGCAGCCATAGTGTGTTTTCTAAACGTGTGACTCTGTTCTGTTTTGTAATTCAGTTCAAGGGTAGCGGTTTTTACATTCCTCTATAAGTGATATCTTATGATAAGAGTCTTTTTCTGTGTGACTTATTTCACTTAGAATCGTCGTACCTAAATCCACTCATCATTCTGCTACTAGCCTTATGACGTTGATTTCATGGCTGAGTGATATTCCATTGTACATAAGGACCACAACTTCTTTATCCATTCTTCTCTTTCCTGGGATATTTAAGGTGTAACGAAGTGGAGGTTCTTGTCAACAGAGCAGCCCTAAACTTTGGGGTGCCTGTGTCTTGCTGATTTTTAGTTTTCCCAATTTATACGCCCATGAGTTGAAGTGCCCTATGCTCTCTAAGCTGAGTTTTTTAGATGTTTCAGGACACACCGTACACTTCTCCAGAGTGGCTGTTGGCAATTTACAGCCCGCCCATCAGCGTAGCAAGGCTCCCATTTCTCCATGGCCTGTCCTGCATTTCTGGTTTTGACACTTTATTCAGCATGGCCCTTTTGACCGATGGGAAGCGAGGCTTCTTTGTAGCGCTGATTTGCCTTTCCAGGTTGCTTTTTTGGCCAAAAAGGGCGTATGCGTTTTTTCCTGAATATATTCAGGAAAAAACGCATACGCCCTTTTTGGCCAAGGGCATGATTGTCGAGGTTTTGCCGCTTCTCCTGTGCTTTAAAGGCGATTCGAATCTACCTCCTGAAATCTGTTTCCTGCAATTCTGCCTTTCTTTCAAATCCTCTTCGTTGCCTTCCCTCAATATATTTGTGGACGAGAGTTATCATTTCTTACTCTGCAGGTTTGTGAATTGCAGTGCCCCTGAGCTCCATTTTTCAACTCGCTTTCTTGGGAGCTGGCCGCAAAAGCGCAGGATTGCTTCAGGCCCTATTCTGGCTCCGGGCGGCAGGCTGAGCCTGTGGTTAATTCTTCTTCCTGATGGGAAAATAGAGTGACCTGTGCCTGTCCCAACACCTAGAGCTAGTCTCTCATTGGCTCCCCCTCTTCCCGTTCATCCTCAGGACAAATTGCAACGTGTACGGAACAGGAGGTTAAAGGTGCTGATTCTCCAAGGAGGGAGATTGCTAGTAAAGCGGCTGGAATGGCGAACCGGAGTACAAGGAGATGAAAAATGAGGTGTGTTTTAGAAACCTTTCCCCATCACACGATGTACCATCTTCTGGGTTTCTTATGCATGTTTTCGATGTAGGAAGATGCCCTTGAACCTGGAGATTTGGGACCCATGGGATGGGTACCTCGCCGTATTACTTTAAAGGGTCTGCGTTTGCTCACCCAACCTCACCAAACCTCTCAGCCCCAAGAGTGTCCACCCTAATGTCTCAATCAGCTGTGGGTCTAGATTTGGTCAATCCAGGTGGCATCACAGACCCTGAACGAATTTTGTAAGAACTTCTCTCTCTTTCACTGTCTTTGTTTCACGGGTTTTTAAAAGTAATTGATTTTTATAATGGGGTTTAGCTGCTTTTCACTCCTGTGTTTATGCCACTTTACACACACTTGACTCACTTACAGAGAGATATCAATTCATAGGTTTTAAGATTCTTACTAGTCAGATATATTATTTGGCAGTGAATAGGGGGTGTTGAGTCCAGTTCACTGAGCAAGGAGTAGGTCTTGTCTATTACATATTGGGTTTATGGAACGGTATCTGAGCTAATTTGAAACCCTTGTTTTATGCATCACCCCACCTCACCTTTCCCGTTAAGCAGCCATAGTGTGTTTTCTAAACGTGTGACTCTGTTCTGTTTTGTAATTCAGTTCAAGGGTAGCGGTTTTTACATTCCCTCTATAAGTGATATCTTATGATAAGTGTCTTTTTCTGTGTGACTTATTTCACTTAGAATCGTCGTACCTAAATCCACTCATCATGCTGCTACTAGCCTTATGACGTTGATTTCATGGCTGAGTGATATTCCATTGTACATAAGAACCACAACTTCTTTATCCATTCTTCTCTTTCCTGGGATATTTAAGGTGTAACGAAGTGGAGGTTCTTGTCAACAGAGCAGCCCTAAGTTTTGGGGTGCCTGTGTCTTGCTGATTTTTAGTTTTCTCAATTTATACGCCCATGAGTGGAAGTGCCCTATGCTCTCTAAGCTGAGTTTTTTAGATGTTTCAGGACACACCGTACACTTCTCCAGAGTGGCTGTTGGCAATTTACCGCCCGCCCATCAGCGTGGCAAGGCTCCCATTTCTCCATGGCCTGTCCTGCATTTCTGGTTTTGACACTTTATTCAGCATGGCCCTTTTGAACGATGGGAAGCGAGGCTTCTTTGTAGCACTGATTTCCCTTTCCAGGTTGCTTGGTTGGCCAAAGAGGGCGTATGCGTTTTTTCCTGAATATATTCAGGAAAAAACGTATACGCCCTCTTTGGCCAAGGGCATGATTGTCGAGGATTTGCCGCTTCTCCTGTGCTTTAAAGGCGATTCGAATCTACCTCCTGAAATCTGTTTCCTGCAATTCTGCCTTGCTTTCAAATCCTCTTCGTTGCCTTCCCTCAATATATTCGTGGACGAGAGTTATCATTTCTAACTCTGCAGGTTTGTGAATTGCAGTGCCCCTGAGCTCCATTTTTCAACTCGCTTTCTTGGGAGCTGGCCGCAAAAGCGCAGGATTGCTTCAGGCCCTATTCTGGCTCCGGGCGGCAGGCTGGGCCTGTGGTTAATTCTT
Source organism: Balaenoptera borealis (assembly GCF_965194805.1). Taxonomy (NCBI): domain Eukaryota; kingdom Metazoa; phylum Chordata; class Mammalia; order Artiodactyla; family Balaenopteridae; genus Balaenoptera; species Balaenoptera borealis. The sequence continues at coordinate 19,323 of NW_028123467.1, read as the reverse complement.
CTTCCTGATGGGAAGATAGAGTGACCTGTGCCTGTCCCAACACCTAGAGCTAGTCTCTCATTGGTTCCCCCTCTTCCCGTTCATCTTCAGGACAAACTGCAACCTGTACGGAACAGGAGGTTAAAGGTGCTGATTCGCCAAGGAGGGAGATTGCTAGTAAAGCGGCTGGAATGGCGAACAGGAGCACAAGGAGATGAGAAATGAGGTGCGTTTTAGAAACCTTTCCCGATCACACGGTGTACCATCTTTTCGGTATCTCATGCATGTTTTCGATGTAGGAAGATGCCCTTGAACCTGGACATTTGGGACCCATGGGATGGGTACCACGCCGTATTACTTTAAAGGGTCTGCGTTAGCTCACCCAACCTCCCCAAACTTCTTAGCCCCAAGAGTGTCCACCCTTATGTCTCAATCAGCTGTGGGTCTAGATATGGTCAATCCAGGTGGCATCACAGCCCCTGAACGAATTTTGTAAGCATTTCTCTCTCTTTCACTGTCTTTGTTTCACGGATTTTTAAAAGTAATTGATTTTTATAATGGGGTTTAGCTGTTTTTCACTGCTGTGTTTATGCCGCTTTACACCCACTAGACTCACTACAGAGAGATATCAATACATAGGTTTTAAGATTCTTACTAGTCAGATATATTCTTGGGCGGTGAATAGGGGGTGTTGAGTCCAGTTCATTGAGCAAGGAGTAGGTCTTGTCTATTACATATTGGGTTTATGGAACGGTATCTGAGCTAATTTGAAACCCTTGCTTTATGCATCACCCCACCTCACCTTTCCCGTTAAGCAGCCATAGTGTGTTTTCTAAACGTGTGACTCTGTTCTGTTTTGTAATTCAGTTCAAGGGTAGCGGTTTTTACATTCCTCTATAAGTGATATCTTATGATAAGAGTCTTTTTCTGTGTGACTTATTTCACTTAGAATCGTCGTACCTAAATCCACTCATCATTCTGCTACTAGCCTTATGACGTTGATTTCATGGCTGAGTGATATTCCATTGTACATAAGGACCACAACTTCTTTATCCATTCTTCTCTTTCCTGGGATATTTAAGGTGTAACGAAGTGGAGGTTCTTGTCAACAGAGCAGCCCTAAACTTTGGGGTGCCTATGTCTTGCTGATTTTTAGTTTTCCCAATTTATACGCCCATGAGTTGAAGTGCCCTATGCTCTCTAAGCTGAGTTTTTTAGATGTTTCAGGACACACCGTACACTTCTCCAGAGTGGCTGTTGGCAATTTACAGCCCGCCCATCAGCGTAGCAAGGCTCCCATTTCTCCATGGCCTGTCCTGCATTTCTGGTTTTGACACTTTATTCAGCATGGCCCTTTTGACCGATGGGAAGCGAGGCTTCTTTGTAGCGCTGATTTGCCTTTCCAGGTTGCTTTGTTGGCCAAAAAGGGCGTATGCGTTTTTTCCTGAATATATTCAGGAAAAAACGCATACGCCCTTTTTGGCCAAGGGCATGATTGTCGAGGTTTTGCCGCTTCTCCTGTGCTTTAAAGGCGATTCGAATCTACCTCCTGAAATCTGTTTCCTGCAATTCTGCCTTTCTTTCAAATCCTCTTCGTTGCCTTCCCTCAATATATTTGTGGACGAGAGTTATCATTTCTTACTCTGCAGGTTTGTGAATTGCAGTGCCCCTGAGCTCCATTTTTCAACTGGCTTTCTTGGGAGCTGGCCGCAAAAGCGCAGGATTGCTTCAGGCCCTATTCTGGCTCCGGGCGGCAGGCTGAGCCTGTGGTTAATTCTTCTTCCTGATGGGAAAATAGAGTGACCTGTGCCTGTCCCAAAACCTAGAGCTAGTCTCTCATTGGCTCCCCCTCTTCCCGTTCATCCTCAGGACAAATTGCAACCTGTACGGAACAGGAGGTTAAAGGTGCTGATTCTCCAAGGAGGGAGATTGCTAGTAAAGCGGCTGGAATGGCGAACCGGAGTACAAGGAGATGAAAAATGAGGTGTGTTTTAGAAACCTTTCCCCATCACACGATGTACCATCTTCTGGGTTTCTTATGCATGTTTTCGATGTAGGAAGATGCCCTTGAACCTGGAGATTTGGGACCCATGGGATGGGTACCTCGCCGTATTACTTTAAAGGGTCTGCGTTTGCTCACCCAACCTCACCAAAACTTTCAGCCCCAAGAGTGTCCACCCTAATGTCTCAATCAGCTGTGGGTCTAGATTTGGTCAATCCAGGTGGCATCACAGACCCTGAACGAATTTTGTAAGAACTTCTCTCTCTTTCACTGTCTTTGTTTCACGGGTTTTTAAAAGTAATTGACTTTTATAATGGGGTTTAGCTGCTTTTCACTCCTGTGTTTATGCCACTTTACACACACTTGACTCACTTACAGAGAGATATCAATTCATAGGTTTTAAGATTCTTACTAGTCAGATATATTATTTGGCAGTGAATAGGGGGTGTTGAGTCCAGTTCACTGAGCAAGGAGTAGGTCTTCTCTATTACATAGTGGGTTTATGGAACGGTATCTGAGCTAATTTGAAACCCTTGTTTTATGCATCACCCCACCTCACCTTTCCCGTTAAGCAGCCATAGTGTGTTTTCTAAACGTGTGACTCTGTTCTGTTTTGTAATTCAGTTCAAGGGTAGCGGTTTTTACATTCCCTCTATAAGTGATATCTTATGATAAGTGTCTTTTTCTGTGTGACTTATTTCACTTAGAATCGTCGTACCTAAATCCACTCATCATGCTGCTACTAGCCTTATGACGTTGATTTCATGGCTGAGTGATATTCCATTGTACATAAGAACCACAACTTCTTTATCCATTCTTCTCTTTCCTGGGATATTTAAGGTGTAACGAAGTGGAGGTTCTTGTCAACAGAGCAGCCCTAAGTTTTGGGGTGCCTGTGTCTTGCTGATTTTTAGTTTTCTCAATTTATACGCCCATGAGTGGAAGTGCCCTATGCTCTCTAAGCTGAGTTTTTTAGATGTTTCAGGACACACCGTACACTTCTCCAGAGTGGCTGTTGGCAATTTACCGCCCGCCCATCAGCGTGGCAAGGCTCCCATTTCTCAATGGCCTGTCCTGCATTTCTGGTTTTGACACTTTATTCAGCATGGCCCTTTTGAACGATGGGAAGCGAGGCTTCTTTGTAGCACTGATTTCCCTTTCCAGGTTGCTTGGTTGGCCAAAGAGGGCGTATGCGTTTTTTCCTGAATATATTCAGGAAAAAACGTATACGCCCTCTTTGGCCAAGGGCATGATTGTCGAGGATTTGCCGCTTCTCCTGTGCTTTAAAGGCGATTCGAATCTACCTCCTGAAATCTGTTTCCTGCAATTCTGCCTTGCTTTCAAATCCTCTTCGTTGCCTTCCCTCAATATATTTGTGGACGAGAGTTATCATTTCTAACTCTGCAGGTTTTTGAATTGCAGTGCCCCTGAGCTCCATTTTTCAACTCGCTTTCTTGGGAGCTGGCCGCAAAAGCGCAGGATTGCTTCAGGCCCTATTCTGGCTCCGGGCGGCAGGCTGGGCCTGTGGTTAATTCTTCTTCCTGATGGGAAGATAGAGTGACCTGTGCCTGTCCCAACACCTAGAGCTAGTCTCTCATTGGTTCCCCCTCTTCCCGTTCATCTTCAGGACAAACTGCAACCTGTACGGAACAGGAGGTTAAAGGTGCTGATTCGCCAAGGAGGGAGATTGCTAGTAAAGCGGCTGGAATGGCGAACAGGAGCACAAGGAGATGAGAAATGAGGTGCGTTTTAGAAACCTTTCCCGATCACACGGTGTACCATCTTTTCGGTATCTCATGCATGTTTTCGATGTAGGAAGATGCCCTTGAACCTGGACATTTGGGACCCATGGGATGGGTACCACGCCGTATTACTTTAAAGGGTCTGCGTTAGCTCACCCAACCTCCCCAAACCTCTTAGCCCCAAGAGTGTCCACCCTTATGTCTCAATCAGCTGTGGGTCTAGATATGGTCAATCCATGTGTCATCACAGCCCCTGAACGAATTTTGTAAGCATTTCTCTCTCTTTCACTGTCTTTGTTTCACGGATTTTTAAAAGTAATTGATTTTTATAATGGGGTTTAGCTGCTTTTCACTGGTGTGTTTATGCCGCTTTACACCCACTAGACTCACTACAGAGAGATATCAATACATAGGTTTTAAGATTCTTACTAGTCAGATATATTCTTGGGCGGTGAATAGGGGGTGTTGAGTCCAGTTCATTGAGCAAGGAGTAGGTCTTGTCTATTACATATTGGGTTTATGGAACGGTATCTGAGCTAATTTGAAACCCTTGCTTTATGCATCACCCCACCTCACCTTTCCCGTTAAGCAGCCATAGTGTGTTTTCTAAACGTGTGACTCTGTTCTGTTTTGTAATTCAGTTCAAGGGTAGCGGTTTTTACATTCCTCTATAAGTGATATCTTATGATAAGTGTCTTTTTCTGTGTGACTTATTTCACTTAGAATCGTCGTACCTAAATCCACTCATCATGCTGCTACTAGCCTTATGACGTTGATTTCATGGCTGAGTGATATTCCATTGTACATAAGGACCACAACTTCTTTATCCATTCTTCTCTTTCCTGGGATATTTCAGGTGTAACGAAGTGGAGGTTCTTGTCAACAGAGCAGCCCTAAACTTTGGGGTGCCTGTGTCTTGCTGATTTTTAGTTTTCCCAATTTATACGACCATGAGTGGAAGTGCCCTATGCTCTCTAAGCTGAGTTTTTTAGATGTTTCAGGACACACCGTACACTTCTCCAGAGTGGCTGTTGGCAATTTACCGCCCGCCCATCAGCGTGGCAAGGCTCCCATTTCTCCATGGCCTGTCCTGCATTTCTGGTTTTGACACTTTATTCAGCATGGCCCTTTTGAACGATGGGAAGCGAGGCTTCTTTGTAGCACTGATTTCCCTTTCCAGGTTGCTTGGTTGGCCAAAGAGGGCGTATGCGTTTTTTCCTGAATATATTCAGGAAAAAACGTATACGCCCTCTTTGGCCAAGGGCATGATTGTCGAGGATTTGCCGCTTCTCCTGTGCTTTAAAGGCGATTCGAATCTACCTCCTGAAATCTGTTTCCTGCAATTCTGCCTTGCTTTCAAATCCTCTTCGTTGCCTTCCCTCAATATATTCGTGGACGAGAGTTATCATTTCTAACTCTGCAGGTTTGTGAATTGCAGTGCCCCTGAGCTCCATTTTTCAACTCGCTTTCTTGGGAGCTGGCCGCAAAAGCGCAGGATTGCTTCAGGCCCTATTCTGGCTCCGGGCGGCAGGCTGGGCCTGTGGTTAATTCTTCTTCCTGATGGGAAGATAGAGTGACCTGTGCCTGTCCCAACACCTAGAGCTAGTCTCTCATTGGTTCCCCCTCTTCCCGTTCATCTTCAGGACAAACTGCAACCTGTACGGAACAGGAGGTTAAAGGTGCTGATTCGCCAAGGAGGGAGATCGCTAGTAAAGCGGCTGGAATGGCGAACAGGAGCACAAGGAGATGAGAAATGAGGTGCGTTTTAGAAACCTTTCCCGATCACACGGTGTACCATCTTTTCGGTATCTCATGCATGTTTTCGATGTAGGAAGATGCCCTTGAACCTGGACATTTGGGACCCATGGGATGGGTACCACGCCGTATTACTTTAAAGGGTCTGCGTTAGCTCACCCAACCTCCCCAAACTTCTTAGCCCCAAGAGTGTCCACCCTTATGTCTCAATCAGCTGTGGGTCTAGATATGGTCAATCCAGGTGGCATCACAGCCCCTGAACGAATTTTGTAAGCATTTCTCTCTCTTTCACTGTCTTTGTTTCACGGATTTTTAAAAGTAATTGATTTTTATAATGGGGTTTAGCTGTTTTTCACTGCTGTGTTTATGCCGCTTTACACCCACTAGACTCACTACAGAGAGATATCAATACATAGGTTTTAAGATTCTTACTAGTCAGATATATTCTTGGGCGGTGAATAGGGGGTGTTGAGTCCAGTTCATTGAGCAAGGAGTAGGTCTTGTCTATTACATATTGGGTTTATGGAACGGTATCTGAGCTAATTTGAAACCCTTGCTTTATGCATCACCCCACCTCACCTTTCCCGTTAAGCAGCCATAGTGTGTTTTCTAAACGTGTGACTCTGTTCTGTTTTGTAATTCAGTTCAAGGGTAGCGGTTTTTACATTCCTCTATAAGTGATATCTTATGATAAGAGTCTTTTTCTGTGTGACTTATTTCACTTAGAATCGTCGTACCTAAATCCACTCATCATTCTGCTACTAGCCTTATGACGTTGATTTCATGGCTGAGTGATATTCCATTGTACATAAGGACCACAACTTCTTTATCCATTCTTCTCTTTCCTGGGATATTTAAGGTGTAACGAAGTGGAGGTTCTTGTCAACAGAGCAGCCCTAAACTTTGGGGTGCCTATGTCTTGCTGATTTTTAGTTTTCCCAATTTATACGCCCATGAGTTGAAGTGCCCTATGCTCTCTAAGCTGAGTTTTTTAGATGTTTCAGGACACACCGTACACTTCTCCAGAGTGGCTGTTGGCAATTTACAGCCCGCCCATCAGCGTAGCAAGGCTCCCATTTCTCCATGGCCTGTCCTGCATTTCTGGTTTTGACACTTTATTCAGCATGGCCCTTTTGACCGATGGGAAGCGAGGCTTCTTTGTAGCGCTGATTTGCCTTTCCAGGTTGCTTTGTTGGCCAAAAAGGGCGTATGCGTTTTTTCCTGAATATATTCAGGAAAAAACGCATACGCCCTTTTTGGCCAAGGGCATGATTGTCGAGGTTTTGCCGCTTCTCCTGTGCTTTAAAGGCGATTCGAATCTACCTCCTGAAATCTGTTTCCTGCAATTCTGCCTTTCTTTCAAATCCTCTTCGTTGCCTTCCCTCAATATATTTGTGGACGAGAGTTATCATTTCTTACTCTGCAGGTTTGTGAATTGCAGTGCCCCTGAGCTCCATTTTTCAACTCGCTTTCTTGGGAGCTGGCCGCAAAAGCGCAGGATTGCTTCAGGCCCTATTCTGGCTCCGGGCGGCAGGCTGAGCCTGTGGTTAATTCTTCTTCCTGATGGGAAAATAGAGTGACCTGTGCCTGTCCCAAAACCTAGAGCTAGTCTCTCATTGGCTCCCCCTCTTCCCGTTCATCCTCAGGACAAATTGCAACCTGTACGGAACAGGAGGTTAAAGGTGCTGATTCTCCAAGGAGGGAGATTGCTAGTAAAGCGGCTGGAATGGCGAACCGGAGTACAAGGAGATGAAAAATGAGGTGTGTTTTAGAAACCTTTCCCCATCACACGATGTACCATCTTCTGGGTTTCTTATGCATGTTTTCGATGTAGGAAGATGCCCTTGAACCTGGAGATTTGGGACCCATGGGATGGGTACCTCGCCGTATTACTTTAAAGGGTCTGCGTTTGCTCACCCAACCTCACCAAAACTTTCAGCCCCAAGAGTGTCCACCCTAATGTCTCAATCAGCTGTGGGTCTAGATTTGGTCAATCCAGGTGGCATCACAGACCCTGAACGAATTTTGTAAGAACTTCTCTCTCTTTCACTGTCTTTGTTTCACGGGTTTTTAAAAGTAATTGACTTTTATAATGGGGTTTAGCTGCTTTTCACTCCTGTGTTTATGCCACTTTACACACACTTGACTCACTTACAGAGAGATATCAATTCATAGGTTTTAAGATTCTTACTAGTCAGATATATTATTTGGCAGTGAATAGGGGGTGTTGAGTCCAGTTCACTGAGCAAGGAGTAGGTCTTGTCTATTACATAGTGGGTTTATGGAACGGTATCTGAGCTAATTTGAAACCCTTGTTTTATGCATCACCCCACCTCACCTTTCCCGTTAAGCAGCCATAGTGTGTTTTCTAAACGTGTGACTCTGTTCTGTTTTGTAATTCAGTTCAAGGGTAGCGGTTTTTACATTCCCTCTATAAGTGATATCTTATGATAAGTGTCTTTTTCTGTGTGACTTATTTCACTTAGAATCGTCGTACCTAAATCCACTCATCATGCTGCTACTAGCCTTATGACGTTGATTTCATGGCTGAGTGATATTCCATTGTACATAAGAACCACAACTTCTTTATCCATTCTTCTCTTTCCTGGGATATTTAAGGTGTAACGAAGTGGAGGTTCTTGTCAACAGAGCAGCCCTAAGTTTTGGGGTGCCTGTGTCTTGCTGATTTTTAGTTTTCTCAATTTATACGCCCATGAGTGGAAGTGCCCTATGCTCTCTAAGCTGAGTTTTTTAGATGTTTCAGGACACACCGTACACTTCTCCAGAGTGGCTGTTGGCAATTTACCGCCCGCCCATCAGCGTGGCAAGGCTCCCATTTCTCAATGGCCTGTCCTGCATTTCTGGTTTTGACACTTTATTCAGCATGGCCCTTTTGAACGATGGGAAGCGAGGCTTCTTTGTAGCACTGATTTCCCTTTCCAGGTTGCTTGGTTGGCCAAAGAGGGCGTATGCGTTTTTTCCTGAATATATTCAGGAAAAAACGTATACGCCCTCTTTGGCCAAGGGCATGATTGTCGAGGATTTGCCGCTTCTCCTGTGCTTTAAAGGCGATTCGAATCTACCTCCTGAAATCTGTTTCCTGCAATTCTGCCTTGCTTTCAAATCCTCTTCGTTGCCTTCCCTCAATATATTTGTGGACGAGAGTTATCATTTCTAACTCTGCAGGTTTTTGAATTGCAGTGCCCCTGAGCTCCATTTTTCAACTCGCTTTCTTGGGAGCTGGCCGCAAAAGCGCAGGATTGCTTCAGGCCCTATTCTGGCTCCGGGCGGCAGGCTGGGCCTGTGGTTAATTCTTCTTCCTGATGGGAAGATAGAGTGACCTGTGCCTGTCCCAACACCTAGAGCTAGTCTCTCATTGGTTCCCCCTCTTCCCGTTCATCTTCAGGACAAACTGCAACCTGTACGGAACAGGAGGTTAAAGGTGCTGATTCGCCAAGGAGGGAGATTGCTAGTAAAGCGGCTGGAATGGCGAACAGGAGCACAAGGAGATGAGAAATGAGGTGCGTTTTAGAAACCTTTCCCGATCACACGGTGTACCATCTTTTCGGTATCTCATGCATGTTTTCGATGTAGGAAGATGCCCTTGAACCTGGACATTTGGGACCCATGGGATGGGTACCACGCCGTATTACTTTAAAGGGTCTGCGTTAGCTCACCCAACCTCCCCAAACCTCTTAGCCCCAAGAGTGTCCACCCTTATGTCTCAATCAGCTGTGGGTCTAGATATGGTCAATCCATGTGTCATCACAGCCCCTGAACGAATTTTGTAAGCATTTCTCTCTCTTTCACTGTCTTTGTTTCACGGATTTTTAAAAGTAATTGATTTTTATAATGGGGTTTAGCTGCTTTTCACTGGTGTGTTTATGCCGCTTTACACCCACTAGACTCACTACAGAGAGATATCAATACATAGGTTTTAAGATTCTTACTAGTCAGATATATTCTTGGGCGGTGAATAGGGGGTGTTGAGTCCAGTTCATTGAGCAAGGAGTAGGTCTTGTCTATTACATATTGGGTTTATGGAACGGTATCTGAGCTAATTTGAAACCCTTGCTTTATGCATCACCCCACCTCACCTTTCCCGTTAAGCAGCCATAGTGTGTTTTCTAAACGTGTGACTCTGTTCTGTTTTGTAATTCAGTTCAAGGGTAGCGGTTTTTACATTCCTCTATAAGTGATATCTTATGATAAGTGTCTTTTTCTGTGTGACTTATTTCACTTAGAATCGTCGTACCTAAATCCACTCATCATGCTGCTACTAGCCTTATGACGTTGATTTCATGGCTGAGTGATATTCCATTGTACATAAGGACCACAACTTCTTTATCCATTCTTCTCTTTCCTGGGATATTTCAGGTGTAACGAAGTGGAGGTTCTTGTCAACAGAGCAGCCCTAAACTTTGGGGTGCCTGTGTCTTGCTGATTTTTAGTTTTCCCAATTTATACGACCATGAGTGGAAGTGCCCTATGCTCTCTAAGCTGAGTTTTTTAGATGTTTCAGGACACACCGTACACTTCTCCAGAGTGGCTGTTGGCAATTTACATCCCGCCCATCAGCGTAGCAAGGCTCCCATTTCTCCATGGCCTGTCCTGCATTTCTGGTTTTGACACTTTATTCAGCATGGCCCTTTTGACCGATGGGAAGCGAGGCTTCTTTGTAGCGCTGATTTGCCTTTCCAGGTTGCTTGGTTGGCCAAAAAGGGCGTATGCGTTTTTTCCTGAATATATTCAGGAAAAAACGCATACGCCCTTTTTGGCCAAGGGCATGATTGTCTAGGTTTTGCCGCTTCTCCTGTGCTTTAAAGGCGATTCGAATCTACCTCCTGAAATCTGTTTCCTGCAATTCTGCCTTGCTTTCAAATCCTCTTCGTTGCCTTCCCTCAATATATTTGTGGACGAGAGTTATCATTTCTTACTCTGCAAGTTTGTGAATTGCAGTGCCCCTGAGCTCCATTTTTCAACTGGCTTTCTTGGGAGCTGGCCGCAAAAGCACAGGATTGCTTCAGGCCCTATTCTGGCTCCGGGCGGCAGGCTGAGCCTGTGGTTAATTCTTCTTCCTGATGGGAAAATAGAGTGAACTCTGCCTGTCCCAACACCTAGAGCTAGTCTCTCATTGGCTCCCCCTCTTCCCGTTCATCCTCAGGACAAATTGCAACGTGTACGGAACAGGAGGTTAAAGGTGCTGATTTTCCAAGGAGGGAGATTGCTAGTAAAGCGGCTGGAATGGCGAACCGGAGTACAAGGAGATGAGAAATGAGGTGTGTTTTAGAAACCTTTCCCGATCACACGGTGTACCATCTTCTGGGTTTCTTATGCATGTTTTCGATGTAGGAAGATGCCCTTGAACCTGGAGATTTGGGACCCATGGGATGGGTACCACGCCGTATTACTTTAAAGGGTCTGCGTTAGCTCACCCAACCTCACCAAACCTCTCAGCCCCAATAGTGTCCACCCTTATGTCTCAATCAGCTGTGGGTCTAGATTTGGTCAATCCATGTGTCATCACAGACCCTGAACGAATTTTGTAAGCATTTCTCTCTCTTTCACTGTCTTTGTTTCACGGGTTTTTAAAAGTAATTGATTTTTATAATGGGGTTTAGCTGCTTTTCACTCCTGTGTTTATGCCACTTTACACCCACTTGACTCACTTACAGAGAGATATCAATACATAGGTTTTAAGATTCTTACTAGTCAGACATATTCTTGGGCGGTGAATAGGGGGTGTTGAGTCCAGTTCACTGAGCAAGGAGTAGGTCTTGTCTATTACATATTGGGTTTATGGAACGGTATCTGAGCTAATTTGAAACCCTTGTTTTATGCATCACCCCACCTCACCTTTCCCGTTAAGCAGCCATAGTGTGTTTTCTAAACGTGTGACTCTGTTCTGTTTTGTAATTCAGTTCAAGGGTAGCGGTTTTTACGTTCCCTCTATAAGTGATATCTTATGATAAGTGTCTATTTCTGTGTGACTTATTTCACTTAGAATCGTCGTACCTAAATCCACTCCTCATGCTGCTACTAGCCTTATGACGTTGATTTCATGGCTCAGTGATATTCCATTGTATATAAGGACCACAACTTCTTTATCCATTCTTCTCTTTCCTGGAATATTTAAGGTGTAACGAAGTGGAGGTTCTTCTCAACAGAGGAGCCCTAAACTTTGGGGTGCCTGTGCCTTGCTGATTTTTAGTTTTCCCAATTTATACGCCCATGAGTAGAAGTGCCCTATGCTCTCTAAGCTGAGTTTTTTAGATGTTTCTGGACACACCGTACACCTCTCCAGAGTGGCTGTTGGCAATTGAAATCCCGCCCATCAGCGTAGCAAGGCTCCCATTTCTCCATGGCCTGTCCTGCATTTCTGGTTTTGACACTTTATTCAGCATGGCCCTTTGACCGATGGGAAGCGACACTTCTTTGTAGCGGTGATTTGCCTTTCCAGGTTGCTTGGTTGGCCAAAAAGGGCGTATGCGTTTTTTCCTGAATATATTCAGGAAAAAACGCATACGCCCTTTTTGGCCAAGGGCATCATAGTCGAGGTTTTGCCGCTTTTCCTGTGCTTTAAAGGCGATTCGAATCTACCTCCTGAAATCTGTTTCCTGCAATTCTGCCTTGCTTTCAAATCCTCTTCGTTGCCTTCCCTCAATATATTTTTAGATGAGAGTTATCATTTCTAAGTCTGCAGGTTTGTGAATTGCAGTGCCCCTGAGCTCCATTTTTCAACTCGCTTTCTTGGGAACTGGCCGCAAAAGCGCAGGATTGCTTCAGGCCCTATTATGGCTCTGGGCGGCAGGCTGGGCCTGTGGTTAATTCTTCTTCCAGATGGGAAGTTAGAGTGACCTGTGCCTGTCCCAACACCTAGAGCTAGTCTCTCATTGGTTCCCCCTCTTCCCGTTCATCTTCAGGACAAACTGCAACCTGTACGGAACAGGAGGTTAAAGGTGCTGATTCTCCAAGGAGGGAGATTGCTAGTAAAGCGGCTGGAATGGCGAACCGGAGCACAAGGAGATGAGAAATGAGGGGGGTTTTAGAAACCTTTCCCGATCACACGGTGTACCATCTTCTGGGTTTCTCATGCATGTTTTCGCTGTAGGAAGATGCCCTTAGAACCTGGTGATTTGGGACCCATGGGATGGGTACCACACCGTATTACTTTAAAGGGTCTGCGTTAGCTCACCCAACCTCAACAAACCTCTCAGCCCCAAGAGTGTCCACCCTTATGTCTCAGTCAGCTGTGGGTCTAGATATGGTCAATCCAGGTGGCATCACTGCCCCTGAATGAAGTTTGTAAGAATTTCTCTCTATTTCACTGTCTTTGTTTCACGGGTTTTAAAAGTAATTGATTTTTATAATGGGGTTTAGCTGCTTTTCACTGCTGTGTTTATGCCGCTTTACACCCACTTGACTCACTTACAGAGAGATATCAATACATAGGTTTTAAGATTCTTACTAGTCAGATATACTCTTGTGCGGTGAATAGGGGGTGTTGAGTCCAGTTCACTGAGCAAGGAGTAGGTCTTGTCTATTACATATTGGGTTTATGGAACGGTATCTGAGCTAATTTGAAACCCTTGTTTTATGCATCACCCCACCTCACCTTTCCCGTTAAGCAGCCATAGTGTGTTTTCTAAACGTGCGACTCTGTTCTGTTTTGTAATTCAGTTCAAGGGTAGCGGTTTTTACATTCCCTCTATAAGTGATATCGTATGATAAGTGTCTTTTTCTCTGTCACTTATTTCACTTAGAATCGTCGTACCTAAATGCACTCATCATGCTGCTCCTAGCCTTATAACGTTGATTTCACGGCTGAGTGATATTCCATTGTACATAAGGACCACAAATTCTTTATCCATTCTTCTCTTTCCTGGGATATTTAAGGTGTAACGAAGTGGAGGTTCTTGTCAACAGAGCAGCCCTAAACGTTGGGGTGCCTGTGTCTTGCTGATTTTTAGTTTTCCCAATTTATACGCCCATGAGTGGAAGTGCCCTATGCGCTCTAAGCTGAGTTTTTTAGATGTTTCAGGACACACCGTACACTTCTCCAGAGTGGCTGTTGGCAATTTACAGCCCGCCCATCAGCGTAGCAAGGCTCCCATTTCTCCATGGCCTGTCCTGCATTTCTGGTTTTGACACTTTATTCAGCATGGCCCTTTTGAACGATGGGAAGCGAGGCTTCTTTGTAGCACTGATTTGCCTTTCCTGGTTGCTTGGTTGGCCAAAGAGGGCGTATGCGTTTTTTCCTGAATATATTCAGGAAAAAACGTATACGCCCTCTTTGGCCAAGGGCATGATTGTCGAGGATTTGCCGCTTCTCCTGTGCTTTAAAGGCGATTCGAATCTACCTCCTGAAATCTGTTTCCTGCAATTCTGCCTTGCTTTCAAATCCTCTTCGTTGCCTTCCCTCAATATATTCGTGGACGAGAGTTATCATTTCTAACTCTGCAGGTTTGTGAATTGCAGTGCCCCTGAGCTCCATTTTTCAACTCGCTTTCTTGGGAGCTGGCCGCAAAAGCGCAGGATTGCTTCAGGCCCTATTCTGGCTCCGGGCGGCAGGCTGGGCCTGTGGTTAATTCTTCTTCCTGATGGGAAGATAGAGTGACCTGTGCCTGTCCCAACACCTAGAGCTAGTCTCTCATTGGTTCCCCCTCTTCCCGTTCATCTTCAGGACAAACTGCAACCTGTACGGAACAGGAGGTTAAAGGTGCTGATTCGCCAAGGAGGGAGATTGCTAGTAAAGCGGCTGGAATGGCGAACAGGAGCACAAGGAGATGAGAAATGAGGTGCGTTTTAGAAACCTTTCCCGATCACACGGTGTACCATCTTTTCGGTATCTCATGCATGTTTTCGATGTAGGAAGATGCCCTTGAACCTGGACATTTGGGACCCATGGGATGGGTACCACGCCGTATTACTTTAAAGGGTCTGCGTTAGCTCACCCAGCCTCCCCAAACTTCTTAGCCCCAAGAGTGTCCACCCTTATGTCTCAATCAGCTGTGGGTCTAGATATGGTCAATCCAGGTGGCATCACAGCCCCTGAACGAATTTTGTAAGCATTTCTCTCTCTTTCACTGTCTTTGTTTCACGGATTTTTAAAAGTAATTGATTTTTATAATGGGGTTTAGCTGTTTTTCACTGCTGTGTTTATGCCGCTTTACACCCACTAGACTCACTACAGAGAGATATCAATACATAGGTTTTAAGATTTTTACTAGTCAGATATATTCTTGGGCGGTGAATAGGGGGTGTTGAGTCCAGTTCATTGAGCAAGGAGTAGGTCTTGTCTATTACATATTGGGTTTATGGAACGGTATCTGAGCTAATTTGAAACCCTTGCTTTATGCATCACCCCACCTCACCTTTCCCGTTAAGCAGCCATAGTGTGTTTTCTAAACGTGTGACTCTGTTCTGTTTTGTAATTCAGTTCAAGGGTAGCGGTTTTTACATTCCTCTATAAGTGATATCTTATGATAAGAGTCTTTTTCTGTGTGACTTATTTCACTTAGAATCGTCGTACCTAAATCCACTCATCATTCTGCTACTAGCCTTATGACGTTGATTTCATGGCTGAGTGATATTCCATTGTACATAAGGACCACAACTTCTTTATCCATTCTTCTCTTTCCTGGGATATTTCAGGTGTAACGAAGTGGAGGTTCTTGTCAACAGAGCAGCCCTAAACTTTGGGGTGCCTGTGTCTTGCTGATTTTTAGTTTTCCCAATTTATACGCCCATGAGTTGAAGTGCCCTATGCTCTCTAAGCTGAGTTTTTTAGATGTTTCAGGACACACCGTACACTTCTCCAGAGTGGCTGTTGGCAATTTACATTCCGCCCATCAGCGTAGCAAGGCTCCCATTTCTCCATGGCCTGTCCTGCATTTCTGGTTTTGACACTTTATTCAGCATGGCCCTTTTGACCGATGGGAAGCGAGGCTTCTTTGTAGCGCTGATTTGCCTTTCCAGGTTGCTTTTTTGGCCAAAAAGGGCGTATGCGTTTTTTCCTGAATATATTCAGGAAAAAACGCATACGCCCTTTTTGGCCAAGGGCATGATTGTCGAGGTTTTGCCGCTTCTCCTGTGCTTTAAAGGCGATTCGAATCTACCTCCTGAAATCTGTTTCCTGCAATTCTGCCTTTCTTTCAAATCCTCTTCGTTGCCTTCCCTCAATATATTTGTGGACGAGAGTTATCATTTCTTACTCTGCAGGTTTGTGAATTGCAGTGCCCCTGAGCTCCATTTTTCAACTCGCTTTCTTGGGAGCTGGCCGCAAAAGCGCAGGATTGCTTCAGGCCCTATTCTGGCTCCGGGCGGCAGGCTGAGCCTGTGGTTAATTCTTCTTCCTGATGGGAAAATAGAGTGACCTGTGCCTGTCCCAACACCTAGAGCTAGTCTCTCATTGGCTCCCCCTCTTCCCGTTCATCCTCAGGACAAATTGCAACGTGTACGGAACAGGAGGTTAAAGGTGCTGATTCTCCAAGGAGGGAGATTGCTAGTAAAGCGGCTGGAATGGCGAACCGGAGTACAAGGAGATGAAAAATGAGGTGTGTTTTAGAAACCTTTCCCCATCACACGATGTACCATCTTCTGGGTTTCTTATGCATGTTTTCGATGTAGGAAGATGCCCTTGAACCTGGAGATTTGGGACCCATGGGATGGGTACCTCGCCGTATTACTTTAAAGGGTCTGCGTTTGCTCACCCAACCTCACCAAACCTCTCAGCGCCAAGAGTGTCCACCCTAATGTCTCAATCAGCTGTGGGTCTAGATTTGGTCAATCCAGGTGGCATCACAGACCCTGAACGAATTTTGTAAGAACTTCTCTCTCTTTCACTGTCTTTGTTTCACGGGTTTTTAAAAGTAATTGATTTTTATAATGGGGTTTAGCTGCTTTTCACTCCTGTGTTTATGCCACTTTACACACACTTGACTCACTTACAGAGAGATATCAATTCATAGGTTTTAAGATTCTTACTAGTCAGATATATTATTTGGCAGTGAATAGGGGGTGTTGAGTCCAGTTCACTGAGCAAGGAGTAGGTCTTGTCTATTACATATTGGGTTTATGGAACGGTATCTGAGCTAATTTGAAACCCTTGTTTTATGCATCACCCCACCTCACCTTTCCCGTTAAGCAGCCATAGTGTGTTTTCTAAACGTGTGACTCTGTTCTGTTTTGTAATTCAGTTCAAGGGTAGCGGTTTTTACATTCCCTCTATAAGTGATATCTTATGATAAGTGTCTTTTTCTGTGTGACTTATTTCACTTAGAATCGTCGTACCTAAATCCACTCATCATGCTGCTACTAGCCTTATGACGTTGATTTCATGGCTGAGTAATATTCCATTGTACATAAGAACCACAACTTCTTTAGCCATTCTTCTCTTTCCTGGGATATTTAAGGTGTAACGAAGTGGAGGTTCTTGTCAACAGAGCAGCCCTAAGTTTTGGGGTGCCTGTGTCTTGCTGATTTTTAGTTTTCTCAATTTATACGCCCATGAGTGGAAGTGCCCTATGCTCTCTAAGCTGAGTTTTTTAGATGTTTCAGGACACACCGTACACTTCTCCAGAGTGGCTGTTGGCAATTTACCGCCCGCCCATCAGCGTGGCAAGGCTCCCATTTCTCCATGGCCTGTCCTGCATTTCTGGTTTTGACACTTTATTCAGCATGGCCCTTTTGAACGATGGGAAGCGAGGCTTCTTTGTAGCACTGATTTCCCTTTCCAGGTTGCTTGGTTGGCCAAAGAGGGCGTATGCGTTTTTTCCTGAATATATTCAGGAAAAAACGCATACGCCCTCTTTGGCCAAGGGCATGATTGTCGAGGATTTGCCGCTTCTCCTGTGCTTTAAAGGCGATTCGAATCTACCTCCTGAAATCTGTTTCCTGCAATTCTGCCTTGCTTTCAAATCCTCTTCGTTGCCTTCCCTCAATATATTCGTGGACGAGAGTTATCATTTCTAACTCTGCAGGTTTGTGAATTGCAGTGCCCCTGAGCTCCATTTTTCAACTCGCTTTCTTGGGAGCTGGCCGCAAAAGCGCAGGATTGCTTCAGGCCCTATTCTGGCTCCGGGCGGCAGGCTGGGCCTGTGGTTAATTCTTCTTCCTGATGGGAAGATAGAGTGACCTGTGCCTGTCCCAACACCTAGAGCTAGTCTCTCATTGGTTCCCCCTCTTCCCGTTCATCTTCAGGACAAACTGCAACCTGTACGGAACAGGAGGTTAAAGGTGCTGATTCGCCAAGGAGGGAGATTGCTAGTAAAGCGGCTGGAATGGCGAACAGGAGCACAAGGAGATGAGAAATGAGGTGCGTTTTAGAAACCTTTCCCGATCACACGGTGTACCATCTTTTCGGTATCTCATGCATGTTTTCGATGTAGGAAGATGCCCTTGAACCTGGACATTTGGGACCCATGGGATGGGTACCACGCCGTATTACTTTAAAGGGTCTGCGTTAGCTCACCCAACCTCCCCAAACTTCTTAGCCCCAAGAGTGTCCACCCTTATGTCTCAATCAGCTGTGGGTCTAGATATGGTCAATCCAGGTGGCATCACAGCCCCTGAACGAATTTTGTAAGCATTTCTCTCTCTTTCACTGTCTTTGTTTCACGGATTTTTAAAAGTAATTGATTTTTATAATGGGGTTTAGCTGTTTTTCACTGCTGTGTTTATGCCGCTTTACACCCACTAGACTCACTACAGAGAGATATCAATACATAGGTTTTAAGATTCTTACTAGTCAGATATATTCTTGGGCGGTGAATAGGGGGTGTTGAGTCCAGTTCATTGAGCAAGGAGTAGGTCTTGTCTATTACATATTGGGTTTATGGAACGGTATCTGAGCTAATTTGAAACCCTTGCTTTATGCATCACCCCACCTCACCTTTCCCGTTAAGCAGCCATAGTGTGTTTTCTAAACGTGTGACTCTGTTCTGTTTTGTAATTCAGTTCAAGGGTAGCGGTTTTTACATTCCTCTATAAGTGATATCTTATGATAAGAGTCTTTTTCTGTGTGACTTATTTCACTTAGAATCGTCGTACCTAAATCCACTCATCATTCTGCTACTAGCCTTATGACGTTGATTTCATGGCTGAGTGATATTCCATTGTACATAAGGACCACAACTTCTTTATCCATTCTTCTCTTTCCTGGGATATTTAAGGTGTAACGAAGTGGAGGTTCTTGTCAACAGAGCAGCCCTAAACTTTGGGGTGCCTATGTCTTGCTGATTTTTAGTTTTCCCAATTTATACGCCCATGAGTTGAAGTGCCCTATGCTCTCTAAGCTGAGTTTTTTAGATGTTTCAGGACACACCGTACACTTCTCCAGAGTGGCTGTTGGCAATTTACAGCCCGCCCATCAGCGTAGCAAGGCTCCCATTTCTCCATGGCCTGTCCTGCATTTCTGGTTTTGACACTTTATTCAGCATGGCCCTTTTGACCGATGGGAAGCGAGGCTTCTTTGTAGCGCTGATTTGCCTTTCCAGGTTGCTTTGTTGGCCAAAAAGGGCGTATGCGTTTTTTCCTGAATATATTCAGGAAAAAACGCATACGCCCTTTTTGGCCAAGGGCATGATTGTCGAGGTTTTGCCGCTTCTCCTGTGCTTTAAAGGCGATTCGAATCTACCTCCTGAAATCTGTTTCCTGCAATTCTGCCTTTCTTTCAAATCCTCTTCGTTGCCTTCCCTCAATATATTTGTGGACGAGAGTTATCATTTCTTACTCTGCAGGTTTGTGAATTGCAGTGCCCCTGAGCTCCATTTTTCAACTGGCTTTCTTGGGAGCTGGCCGCAAAAGCGCAGGATTGCTTCAGGCCCTATTCTGGCTCCGGGCGGC